>NC_137810.1:6368900-6858900 GCF_963921795.1 Nannobrachium achirus | reverse complement strand
CTAGTAAGCTTTACAGCTTATTTACACAGGAACCACTTCAAGTATCTCATATAACATTGAAAGACAGAAGGATAGAGCATAATACTTTACATAGGATAACATTAATTACAAAAGCAGGAAAACATGGTGGCTTAGTCTATTTACAAGTCTCAAGTAGCAGTAATTGTCATTGATATAAATCACGGGCCAAAACATGGCCCATATCTGTGTGGCAGGTTCAGATAGAGATCTCCATGTATGGGCATACAATATATTGTATGTATAATAAATTATGAATACATATTATTATTAATAAAGGATAAAATAAAATAAAAAGTCCATATATTGGCATTCCCAGAAAAAAGAATCCCTTTTATGCCTATATATGGAGATGAAAAGGAGGTTGAACGTTGAAGCTGTTAATTGTCAAACTGTGACTGCTCAACTGTCTCCTCCTGTTGGGCTGCCGTCTCCTAAGCAGCTGCTGGGGGTGAAGCCTGTGATGGTGAGCTGTGGCCCTCGCTGCAAAAGGAACCGTCACTCTTTCCGGTCCTCGGCCTCGACTGTGAATGGGTTTCAGTGAACTGCAAAACCTCTGCAGTCTCCCTGCTGCAGTGCAGATTGCATCCTCCTCAGGGCTTTGCGTGCTGGTGAGGCGTGTGTCCTTCCGTGGTGGCCAGCAGTCCCTCCCACTCAGCCTGATCGAGGTCCTCTGCGACCCCCGCATCCTGAAGGTTGGCGTGGGCTGACCCGGGACTACGGCCTGTCTTTGAGGCACGCGGTCGACCTGCGCTACCTTGCCTTAAGACACAGGCAAGTTAGTGTTAAGTTACTGAATCATGGCCTCAGTCTGCAGTCGCTGGCTGCGGATGTGTTGAACGTGTCTCTGGACAAATCCTTGAAGTTGCGCTGCAGTGACTGGGAGGCCGACCAGCTGACCCTGGAGCAGATGACCTACGCAGCTAGAGATGCCCAGGTCACCCTGTTCTTCCATCTCCTGGACCTTGATGCTGAAGCCAGCTCCCTGACAACCACTGGCAGCACCTACTCTCAGCTGGCTGCCCGCTGCCAGGGCCTGATGGACGTGCCCTTCAGACAGTAGATGGTGTTGGACGGAGAGGAGAACATCCCAGATGGACGTGCCCTTCAGACAGTAGATGGTGTTGGACGGAGAGGAGAACATCCCAGATGGACGTGCCCTTCAGACAGTGGATGGTGTTGGACGGAGAGGAGAACATCCCAGATGGAGAGAGGAGAGTGAGACTTGTAAAAACCATAAGTGACAGCCCAAAGTCTGGAGATCAGCAAGTCCCAGACCCTCATAAAACCGGAACCAGGAAATCTCCTCTTTATGAACACTGGTTCATACAGGCCCAGACGGCCAGCCCAGGCGTGGATGCAGAAAAAAGACAGCCATGCGGTACGTGTCCAAAGGACTCTCACAGTGAGGTTGAAGTTTGAACCCTCTGGGCGTGAATCTGACCCTTACTATCTCGCAGCCAAGGAGAATCTCTGCGTTGTGTGTGGCAAAGCTGCACATTAGGACAAACATTGTGCCACTTGAGTACAGGTGTCATTTCCCTACAGAGATGAGGGGCAACTTCCATGACGTCCTGCTGATGTGCCTTGACTGCCATGACGCGTACGAGGTGGTCCATGGCAACAAGCTCAGGCAGCAGCTGGCTGAGGAGTACGGCGCCCCCCTCCATCTGAAGAAGCGCCTGCTGAAGAAGCGAGTGCGCAAGGCTCGGCGCACGCTTCGGAGGGACAGACTGCCGGAGAAGCATCACGAGAAGCTGGAGGCTTGGTTGAGGGTCCTTGATTCGGAGGCGGAAGGTGTGCAGAGTGAGGTGCCGCTCAGCCCAGAGACGCCGCAGAACGAGGCTTCAAACGAGGCCTACGAGGACTGTGTTCCCCATGGGCTGAAGGTGGTGCGTGCCAGCGCAGAGAAGGGCCTGCGGGGCCTGATGGCGCTGGAGCGTCGATGGAGACAACATTTCCTCAGCACCATGGAGCCTCGCCACCTGCCCCGCCATTGGTCCGTCGACCACAAGCACAGAGTCACTGCTCAAGTACGGAGAGGACCACCCTATCCGTCTGAACCCCCACCTCCGAAAAAAAATTATAATAATGTAAACTGCACTCTGTCGAACCCCTTGAGCCATCTATGGCCTACTTGTGCTCCAGCAGAGTGTGCAAGTATTGGGATCGGTGCAGTTTGGTGCTCTTTATATGGGTAGGTGTAACGGAGGTGATCCGAACCTCCCCACCCGGCTTCGAACCCGGGTCTCCCGCGTGAAAGTCCAATATCTTAACCATCACGCCAAAGGGACATCCCTATGGAACGAGAGCAGATACTAGACTTTTGAGGCTTCATGCTGGGGCTGCGACTCTCTCCGCCACATAGGCTGACAGCAGTTGATGAAGTTGATGATGTCACTCTTGTGCTATATCAAGAGTTTTTTTTCCCATTGGATGACGTAAATACAGACAGATAACATTCACGCCACATACAAGGGTTTTCCCACTGGATTACGCCACATAGAACATTTACGCTAATGTACGACACATATAAGTGTTTTGTCGTGGAATTCGGATCAATCAATAATCGATGAGGCAATTAGGAGACAAGACAATGTCTAGGCGGTGATGGTTACGTTTGTGTTAACATGATATCATGGTCAGAAGTAGGCTACATTTACACTCATGTCAGTGGTAAGGTTGTTCTGCAAGGAGACACAAGTCAGGGATCACAGTTATACTCTACTAAAGGACAAACTGAAACCATGACAAGATAGGCTTTACCAAAACAATAGCTATTCAGGCCTATGAAGATATCTAGACTTTTAGAAACTATCAAGTATCATAAAGAACTAGATATGAATCATCAATGAACACATAATCTACTCTAATAACGTCACACATAATCCATCATGATAATATATATTCTTCGCCAGTTTCCCATTGGATTATGCCACACACAAAATCACTGAATGCAGTACTTTCAGCCAATCAGGAGAGAGTACGCATATCAGAAAACATTTTTACAGTGATCCATGTTCCAATTGTTTACATATTAACATAACATGTGAACCTGAACATGCATTGTTTCATTCCTGAAGAGATGGAGAGACATGGAGACTGCTGAACAAATAGAATATAAAGCCATTTAACACAAACATATAGAGAACACATTTATAGCTATGTTGTAAAATGTTGACCCTCAATATTCTAGACTGAAACCTACAGTAAAGCCTGCATTTAGCAGATCTACAAGCCCACGGTGTGTGCAATGCGTTGAGCATACTGTATAGATCAGCTATTTTTGATGAGCGACTCCGACCTAGGACTGAGAATAGCCTACAATTAAGCTTAATTTGAAATAGAAAAGATAAGAGAAATAAGAAGCAGCATTTGCTACAGTTTTTGTCTGAGAAATTAATCCAAATGAACCCATGAACATTGAACAGAATCATGAATGGTATATGATTTTGAATTGAGTGAATTGTTGCATCCCTAGTCTGCTTAATTCATAATAATCACACTGTCATGCCCCCACATCATTGGAATTGAATGAATAAAATGACTCATTTTAACACAGTCATTCCAGGAGAGGGCGCTCCACCTAAACCCATAGCACTACTGTAACACTCCCCTTCCCTCAATGACCACACATGAAGCTAGATAGCATTTTTAGGTTTTAAAAGTTTTGACTGATTAGGTGAGGGGTCTACCTATGTTATTGTTTCTAGATTGATATTCCTATGCATTTGTTATATTGTTGTTGATGTACTGACATATTATCTTGCTTATTATATTGATGTATTACCTGCCTATTGTAAATCGCTTTGGATTAAAAGCGTCTGCTAAATGCCTAAATTGTAAACTGCAAACTGTAAATAAAATGTACTGGTTTTTCCATTTCTTCAACGGTTTTTATTACGGTGCAATAAAATAGCAAGAGAAAATAACGCACTACCCAACACTCAGACAAGTTGAACTTTATTTGCATAAACAAAGCTCTATAAAAAGGTGCATTTATGCTTTAAGAAATAATCCTTAGAGATTCCAAATCGAGATTAAAAGTACAATCTATAAATTGCCCGATATGTCTATCTTTGTAAACAAAAACAAATGGAACCATCATGGTTCCAAAGATTTTACACAATACGGTTACAAAAGATTTGCTTTCACAGGCAGGGAGTGAGCATGTATATTTCCCAGTGATTAAAAGGGCAGTTCACCTAACATAAAACAAATAAACATTTGAGATGTTTGCAGAGGGTTGGAGACTTATGCCATACTGTAGGTAGGTCTGTTATCAAGCCCAATACAATGGAGTTCAACAGAATTTCAGAACGCATTTGAAAACAATGTTGTTGAAGTGTTTCCACATTATTTGCCACTTTAGTCAGAACGAGAAAAACACCATTGAACTCCATTGCAGACACTAGAAATTTCGACATCACAGCAAAAAAACAAGAAGAAATAAGTTGTATTTGTATTTTAGCTGAACTGTCAGTTTAAAAACAACATTAGTTTATTAAAGAAGTAGTTCACCCCCAAAATGACTTTTTATCAATTGATTACTCACCCCATGGAGACTTGAGTTCAATAATATATATATATATATATATATATATATATATATATTTTTTTTTTTTATAGTCGCATTCCTAAGACAATAATTTTATTACAATACTTAAATGTATTGCAGATGGGGACCCAAATGCATAACCGGAGTCAATGGGGGTACATTTACTATAATAACATTTTCGTCTTGGGAATGCGAAAGATACACAAAAATATTATTGAACTCAAGTCTCCATGGCATGAGTAATCAATTGATAAAGTCAATTTGAGGGTGAACTACTCCTTTAAGCTGAGACTGGGACTGCCTTGCATAGTGCATTCAAAGTACACACAGTGACACAGTACAACAACTCTGAACTAGACCGCTCTATGTCAAGGTGCCAACTTGCGCCTTGTGCACTCACGGCCATGTATGGCCTACTTGTGCGCCAGCAGAGCACGCAAGTTGTAAAAAATCAAACCTCGGTTCGAAGTGAAGCGGTGAAGCATTAGTTGTGGATGCAGTAGGTGAGAACTATTGCATGTACAGGACAGATAAAACCTGAAGGCCAAATTATCATGTGAAGCTTGACCAATCCTCAAAGTATCCATTCATCAGACCGGGAGGGACACTACACACATATTCTGGACGTACAGGACAGATAAAACCTATTCATTCTGAACTGAAATGGCCATATATGGACATGGGACACACATTTTTCTTTTTGAAAAAGCCTATTCATTCTGGACTGATATTCTGGACGTACGGGACAGAAAAAACCTGTTCATTCTGGACTGGAGTGACCATATATGGACATGAGGTGACATACATTTTGTTTTTGAAAAAACCTGCCACTCATTGGAAGCGGTTTTCACCGCTTCCAAAAACAAAGTTGTCCTTTAAGGTATGACTGGTACTCATTTCACAGCTTTTAGTCAGAAGAGAGCAAGTCATATTTAAAAGTAGGGTAAGTGGTATATATTCCTTTGTTAAAACATGTGTTGCCATTGGCCAAGCCCCAGGGGACGTTTAATGAAATGAATACTCATAAAAGGCACAGCTTACTTCAGATTTGGTTTCCTTCTGTCCCAAAGAGAGTTTAACTAGAGGCAACCGGTGACTAGGGATGGGACGATACGCGATATTATCGTTTATCGTGATAAAAAACACTCACGATAATCGTATCGTGGAGATTTAATTTATCGTGATATCGTCCTCCGTCATGCACTGGGATCAATTCACCTTTTATTTGCCGAGCTGCATATCCTGTACCACTTAAACCCTCTATAATTGGTAAATGGTACTTATAATATACTGTATGTGCTCGATACAGTCTTTTTTCCACTCTCTATCAGATGTCTTTGCCAAAAAACAGCAGATCTACAAGCTCACAACGCGTCACGTTGTGACGCGTTGTGAGCTTGTAGATCTGCTATTTTTTGGCATAATTATGTTCCGCCCCCAGGATAATGGATTTTGATTATCGTGATAATATCGTAAATCGCGATTTTGAAATTTTCATATCATCCCATCCCTACCGATGACTAGTTTTAGGACACCCTCATGATTCTTCCACCATGATCCCAACATCCCAGAGAGTTCCTGTGAGGTAGCCAATCATTGATCAGCACAGCGGGACAGGATGAGGAACGCAAAGGAAGGAAATGCAGAACAGGCCCCGCCGCTACTTCCTGTTATCTTCCCTGGTTGCTGCGTCCGTGTCCTCGTTTGCACCGGATTAATAAAAGCCAATGTTCTCTTCACAGGGTTGTATGCATGATGATGTCTGTGGGATTGGATTTAGGGTTGGGATTTGAACGATTCCAGTTATTTGACTATTCCCTGTTAACGGTCCAATTCCTTAACTATTCCCTTTAACGATTATTACATTTAAAAGAATATAATTTTGGCCTGTCATTATAATTATTGTAGCGGTTCTCTCTCAAAGCCTTTACGGGTCCATTTGGTTCCATCTGTACGCTCTCAGAGCTACGCTGGTGCTTGAAATTAAAGCGTCTGAGAACCACCGGTATCGTAATCGTACAGCAGACGTGAAGTCCACCGAACCAGCTCTGACAGTGTAGATAAAAGCCTGGTTCCAGAAACGGTTCCAAATGAGATGGAACCCTATAGTAGTATGCATGCATGGTGTCTGCAGGGTCGCATCATGGCCAGAAGAGTCCAGTTCTTCATTCATTCCCTCGGAGGCTCTTCTTTGTACAGCTTTCTGCTGCTTTTGGGAGTGTGCAGGGACAGCTTCTGCAGCGAGGAGCAACCAAGTGGTGATGGTTTCTCCGTCTCAGGTTCCGTCTGAAACACATGAAAAAAAAAAAGCACAAGATTATCATCAGTTGCACGAAAGCAACAACAGGGCAGAGCAGTACTAGTTAAAGTTCACTAACGGGGTCACCCCCGTCGTTAGTTACATAGGCTTACTAGGCTACTGTAGTACACACCAACTGCCCATTTGACCATACCTTTATCTGCTTGGGCGGGGTCCCCATCATCCTGTCAGGGTGCAGCCTCTTATTGGGGGTGTCGAGAGAGACGTCAGGTCTGACCCAACCCAGCTGTGGGTCCTCATCCACCACACCGCTGGCACCCTCCTCCCTGTGAGGCCCAGACCTCTGCTCTTCACCCAGGGACAGCAGCTCCCTGTGTGTAGGGGTGTAACGATACATTTAATAGCGATACGATACGCATCACGATACATGTTTGACAATAAGATACATGGACGATATTGGCTCATTCATGGCGATACGATTGGATTCAATGATTAAAGAAATTAAATCTGTGTGAAACGTGTCAAAAATCTATTATTATGGATATACTTTAAATACCGGTAAGTAAACGCTGTGATTCTTTAGCAAATACATGGACATTATATTACAACACATATGGACAAACCCACACCTTGACATGAACACAGAGATTACACACATTTATCGATAGACCAAGAGTAGCTATATGGAATGGAAAGGTAATTAGAACCCTCTTTTAAATTTTCCTTCTTAAAATTGCTAAATACAAGGCACAAATACTTCGTTTCCATACAATCGATTATTTGCATTGCAAAACGATTCGATACCGATTATCAGTATGATATTTTGCTTTTGCAAACGATATAGTAGATCATTGCTAATTAAAATAGATTTTTCGATTCAGTTACTATATCGTTACACCCCTACCTGTGAGGCCCAAACCGCTCCTCCTCACTGTTCATGGGGGACCAGGAGTAGGCCTGGCTGAAGACCATGTCCTCCATCACCGCCTGGTCTTCTGACACCTCCACCTTGACCTTCCCAGGCTTCCACACAAACAGGTTCTTACGAACGCTGGGCGTGGAGGAGGAGTGGTGGACGCTGGGGTCTCTGGACCTGCCGGGGGTACATTAGTATTATTGATTATTATTACAGGATTCCCACATATTTTTACCAATTAATTTCCAAAACTTTTCCAAAACTTTTCCAGAATATTTAACCCAATTTCCAGGACTATATAACAATAATTCAGCTCAATAACAAGTCGCTTACTCCTATGCGCAATGCCCAAAGACAGGTAGTGCAGCTCAATAACAAGTCGCTTACTCCTATGCGCAATGCCCAAAGACAGGTAGTGTGTATGCCAGTGGTTCTCAACCTTTTCAGGCTGTGACCCCCGAAATAATCATATTTTAACTGGGGACCCCCCACCCTACGAGCACTAAGAGTTGAGGAATTTTATAAAACACGGTTCTATTGTGAAAATAGCAGATCTACATGCTCACAACGCCTCGCGTCGTGAGCAAGTAGATCGTCTATTTTCACAATTTCTGCCTCTATATATTTGACAATTTGGCCCATGTTTAATTTGTCATTTCAGAGGTATTAACAAAATCAATAACCAAAGACAATGCATAGCTATTTTTTTCCAGGACCTTCCAGGACCCTTGATCAATTCCAAAACTTTTCCAGTACTGGAAAAATATTTTTCTAATTTCAAAATATTTCCAGGAATTTCATGACCGGGGGAACCCTGTTATTATTATTATTACGTTTGATTTTATACTGTACGTTTGGTTGGTTTTAACATCAACAATGTACTGTACATACACCGCATGACTATAGTATAACCACACAGTACATTAACAATACACTAAATGACATAAGATAGTAATACAGACCCAAATACAGTAAAAAGAACATACAGAACTTGTCAGTCCATCTAGAAATTCAGCGTCCCATAGCAAAATAAGTGTCCTCTAACATAACATCACACAACACACACACACACACACACACACACACACACACACACACACACACACACACACACACACACACACACACACACACACACACACACACACAGGCTATAGCTTAACACAACGAACTGATCACATCCACCGCTCACTTTACACTTGGTTTGATTTTTCAGAAAACCGTTAGGTATTCTCAGTTGGGTATTCTCAAGTTACCTGGCGGGGTTCTGGGGGAACAGGCTGGGGAGGAGACCCGGGGGCCTGGCCTGAGTGGACGGGCTAGGGGGGAGCGCCGCCGGGGGCCGGGCTTCTGGAATGCTGGGTGTTCCGGGCGGACTGGAGAGGAGCCCCGGGGGGCGGGCTGCGGGGGTGCTGGGTGTGCCAGGGACCCCCGGGGGGCGGGCTGCCGGGGTGCAGGGTGTGCCAGGTGGACTCGAGAGGAGGGCGGGTCCCGGGCCACGCGGTGTTCCGGGAGGACCGGCCACGTTCGCCACGCCGCCAGCTCTGGTCTCGTCCAGAACCTGTTATGGAAAAAATAAAATGATGTGCCACGAAGATGAATCATTGACAAAGTTATATCAGATCATAAGGAGCAGGCCTCCTCGCCTGTCCTGGCAGCCCCCATCAAGCCTCCTCAGCTCCATTCTCAGACAGCTCTTATAGTCCATTCTAACAGAGATGCCCTCCTAAATGCTCTTATACATGTACTAAAGATAAGGGCAACATACAAATTGTTACAGAAATACAGGTTTGCTGACAAAGTGAAGTAAGCATGGAGGAGTCATCTCTGCTGTTAAATTGACAGCTGCAGTTGAGGTAAGATTAGCACATATATTGTGAGAGCTCGCTGACGAGACAATCAATGAGTTTGAATGGAAGCCAAACAAGCACATGATACATAGATTTGGTCATCTATACCAAGGGTCTTCAACAGGGGGTCTGGGAGCGTAACTATTTGGAGTAGTTCCTCCAAATCTTTGATTGATAGAACGTTTTCTTTTTCTCCTTTTTTATATTAACCACCCTAGTGTCCATATTCTGAGAACTTTAGCCAAAAATAGCAGATCTACAAGCTCACAGCGCCTCGCAGCGCGAGGCCTTGTGAGCTTAGATCAGCTATTTTCGGAAAAGAGCTTTGGTGTAGAGGGTAAAAAGAGCAGACTAAGTACAGAGTGAAAGGTCACGTTAATTAAGTATTGACGGTTCAAGTGGTTAAATACCTGAATTAATTGACATGAATCCAAAATACACTGATGATTGTGCTGTCAAACAATGAAACTACTGTATATGGAATCAATCTATGAACAGGTTGTGGGGGTCTCTGCTTCATCTCTCTCTCAACTAAGGGGTCCTTGGCCTGATAACATTGAAGACCCCCTGACCTATACATTTCTGCCACCACAAACCTTCTTCACCAGGCCGCTGAGGCGCGTGGTGCGCGGGGTCTCGCGCTTGGTGATGGCCGCCGCTATGGCCTCCTGCTTGGCCACCACGTAGACGCGCTTCTGTCCCCGGGTCACCGCCGTGTACACGTGCTTCCAGGTCTGGGCCTGGCTGTTCCCCAGAACGTACACGATGGTCTCGTTCTCTGAGCCCTGAGAGGAGCAAGCAGCAGGACAACACCAGCAGGAAATATGAGGAATCAAGACGTGTGTTCATAAAACTGCAAGTAAACCTTAAACCTTAAGGTGGTTTAAGGAACTATCTTTATGCCTTCCTTTAGAAAGAATTACATACACTCTCAAAAACAAACAAGAGCTATTTGAAAAAATATGGGGGAATTTTATTCAGTATGTCAAGGGAAACGATCTTTCCTATCTGATGGAGGAACCAGGAGTAGGGTAGTTGCTTTTTTTTGTTTGTTTTCTCTACAGTCATTTGGCTGGCCTTGTGGCTTATGTATCGGGATGTTGAATCCTTGTGTCATGATTGTTTTGTGTTCTTCGGGTGTTTTCTTTTTTTTTTTTTTTCTGAACTTTGATTTTATTGTATTGTATATGTTTCTTTGTATGTCTAAAAAAGAAAATAAACATATTGTTTAAAAAAAAAGAAAAAAAAAAACTGCAAGTAACGCCACAGTGGAATGGAACGGCGCCCGCTCGCCTCGGCGCCACAAAACTTCGCTGTGCGGCCGAAAAAGCCGCCCGCCTCTCATTGAAAATGAATTGCTACGAGGCGGTGACCGCGCCCAGGGGCGTCACACCAAATTCTGGGCCCTGGGTACAAGGATTCACTGCGGGCCCCCCATGAACTATTGAAAAAAAAAACTATTGAAAAATAGCAGATATACAAGCTCACAGCGCCGCGCTGCGAGCTTGTATATCTGCTATTTTTGAAAAATCGTGAAAATGTGTGCGAGAAACCTATGTCAAGGACCCCCAAGATGATATGTATTTGGCCACGGACCCCGATCTCAAAATATTTAGTTCCAGGGACCCCCAGAAGCAAAATTTGAGTTAGAAATGTTCGCTTAAAAAATACATAAATTATATTCAAAGATTTTCACACATTTTCACAACTTTTCAAAAATAGCAGATCTACAAGCTCACAGCTGTGAGCTTGTATATCTGCTATTTTTCAATAGATAAAGTTATTTATGGCCCCTCCACCTTGGGCCCACTTTCAGTCCCACTTTCCTACCCCTTGTGACGCCCCTGAACGTGCCTAGTGTGGAGTTCACCTTACTATTCTGGCCCCCTGGTTTACATCTTCTAACTGTGCTCACGCGACCTTCGCAACGCTCGACACGGCGATCCGCTGACTGCACGCCGCTGATCATTTCTGTTCTTTTGGATTTTGACATCGTAATGCCTGCATCGTCTCCGGCTTTCAACCGGCCAGCCTGGCAGGGAGACAGTTAGTTTTAATAATGTCTAATTAAAACGTGTACAATAGGGCAATAACGAAAAAGTCGACAAGTCGACTCAGTCAACTTCATTATACAAGTCGACTCCTACCAGAGAAAGTAGAAGTTGAAAAAAAAAAAAAAAACTTTCTATTGTGAAAATAGCAGATCTACATGCTCACGCCTCGCGTTGTGAGCATGTAGATCTGCTATTTTCACAATTTCTGCCTCTATATATTTGACAATTTGGACAATGTTTAATTTGCCATTTTAGAGGTATTAAAAAGTCCTTATATCGGCACTGTGAAAATACCCTCTTTACAATTTGTTGGTTTGTTTACAGTTGAGTGAGAAAACAATGTTTCACATGTGTGATGTGATGACATCATCAAACGATGAAGTCAACTTTTTACTGAGTCGAGTCGACTTGCAAAAATCACAAGTCGTTAATGCCTTAGTGTACAATATGAAGGTGTGTATGGTCCTATGGAAGGTGTGTATGTCCTATGGAAGGTGTGTATGGTCCTACAGACTACCTGGAAGGTGTGTATGGTCCTATGGAAGGTGTGTATGTCCTATGGAAGGTGTGTATGGTCCTACAGACTACCTGGAAGGTGTGTATGGTCCTATGGAAGGTGTGTATGGTCCTACAGACTACCTGGAAGGTGTGTATGGTCCTATGGAAGGTGTGTATGGTCCTACAGACTACCTGGAAGGTGTGTATGGTCCTATGGAAGGTGTGTATGGTCCTACAGACTACCTGGAAGGTGTGTATGGTCCTATGGAAGGTGTGTATGGTCCTATGGAAGGTGTGTATGGTCCTACAGACTACCTGGAAGGTGTGTATGGTCCTATGGAAGGTGTGTATGGTCCTATGGAAGGTGTGTATGGTCCTATGGAAGGTGGGTATGGTTCTATGGAAGGTGTGTATGGTCCTATGGAAGGTGTGTATGGTCCAATGAGGCTACCTGGAAGGTGTGTATGGTCCTATGGAAGGTGGGTATGGTCCTATGGAAGGTGTGTATGGTCCTATGGAAGGTGGGTATGGTCCTATGGAAGGTGTGTATGGTCCTACAGGCTACCTGGAAGGTGTGTATGGTCCTATGGAAGGTGGGTATGGTCCTATGGAAGGTGTGTATGGTCCTATGGAAGGTGTGTATGGTCCTATGGAAGGTGGGTATGGTCCTATGGAAGGTGTGTATGGTCCTATGGAAGGTGTGTATGGTCCTACAGAGTACCTGGAAGGTGTGTATGGTCCTACAGAGTACCTGGAAGGTGTGTATGGTCCTATGGAAGGTGTGTATGGTCCTACAGGCTACCTGGAAGGTGTGTATGGTCCTACAGAGTACCTGGAAGGTGTGTATGGTCCTATAGAGTACCTGGAAGGTGTGTATGGTCCTATAGAGTACCTGGAAGGTGTGTATGGTCCTACAGACTACCTGGAAGGTGTGTATGGTCCGGGCCCAGGCGTGCTGCAGCCTGCACTCTCTCTGCAGCTCCCTGAAGTCCACTCTGATCATCCTGTCGTCTCCATCGTCCAGCGTCAGATACCGTCTCTTCTTCCTGCCCTGCTCTTCTATGGTCACGTCCTGAGCAACACACAGCGGGGAAGGTTGAAGGTAAAGCTAGCGGTATCTGCCCTTCCCTCGATGGCCACACATGAAGCTAGATAGCATTTTTAGGTTTTAGAAGTGTTTTACTTTTTTACTACTCATGTTATTATTTTTTCTAGATTGATATTCCTATGCATTTGTTGTATTGTTGTTGATGTACTGTCATATAATTAAGCTATATTACACAAGAGGGTGTGCATTATCACGGTTATCTGGCACGACAGTCTTGCTGCAGGAACGAGCCGAAGGCGAGTTCCCTAGGCAGGACTGAAGTGATAAGGCAGACCCTCGAATGTAATATTGCAATTACAGAACTGTTGCCCTTAAAAAAAAAACACGTCAACTTCATTTCATTGTAATTAAGATATTCGATATGAATGTGTAATTTTTTAATGCCACATTTGGCTACTATGTCCCTGAACGTCACATGAAAACGGCTTGCCTGAAGCACAGCTGAATTCTTCTGCTTGATGAGACAGTGCAGTAGTGCTCGTTATCTGCACGGTTGGAGAGGCTGTTTTTCATTGAGAGCCCGACTACCCGTTGTATAATCTTGTTCATTATATTGATGTATTACATGCTTATTGTAAGTCGCTTTGGATTAAAAGCGTCTGCTAAATGCCTAAACTAACTGTAAACTAGCCGATAGCCCTCGTGCTGCGGTGGCCGCAAGTAAGCCATTTCCCATGATTCCTAGCGGAAATAGTATTCTGTGGACTTCCGGATCTCATTGCATTGTATACAAACTCGCTGCAGACACATGGATATATCTCTGCTTCTGTTCCCATATGGCTTGTTTGGTCAAAACGTTTTCTATAGACCATAACATACACACAGACCATCGCGGTTGTATTTTATTCTTCTCCGCGTGAAAGAAAATACTTTAAACAGCCGTGAACGGGAGCCGCCACGCACACAATGTGCACGTGCTGCGTGCACGGAACCATTGAAAATCAGGTAAATAACATAGGAGAAAGCCTTGACAGTTTTGACAACATTAGTGTTAAGTTGCCACTAGTTTTGTTGCACCCTTGGCCTAAATGACCAGATACAGTCAACAACAGACAATCAGCCCCATGTAGAACAGATGCAGTTAAAATGTAAAACATCTCCACAGTCCAGACCTCCCTGATGAAGAAGATCTCCCCGTTACACAGACGCGTTTTGTCTTTGTTGGTCGGGTCTCCTCTGGTCAGTTTGTCTTTGTTGGTCGGGTCTCCCTGGGTCTCTCCAGGATCAGTGGACATCAGGCTAGGGCTGTCACTATCATGACATTTTACGATTAACGATTTAATTGTGTTTTTGTCGTTGACAATGACATGGCTAGTAGGCTTTGAAGTTGCATATGGCAGATTATATGACACAACTTAAATATACAAAGAAATTACTGGCATATTTGACAACTTTTACAGTACTTAAAAAATAAGATTTATAGTGGAAATAGTTACAAGCTCACAACGCGTCGCATAGCAACGCGTTGTGAGCTTGTAGATCTGCCATTTCCACTATTTTTGAAAAGGTTTGAAAATATAAGAACATTTTTTCAACATGGAAACGATTATGACGATTATGTCAAATAATTGCGATCAGACGATTAAGTAATAATTGCGACAGGCCTACCTTAGGATGGAATCCTCTGTGTTGTTGATGTAGCCGTTCTTAGTGCAGCAAACCTTGTCCCCAAGTTGGAACAAAAGCTTGTTCTTATGATTTCTGAGACAACGTTATGAGACAACACAAGAAATCACACAGGAAGACAGAGAAGATCTGTTTAGGGAAATGTTTTTCAAAACAATGTACAATTAATAAATATAAATTATAATACAATACGATACTTTGTTACTGTACAATAAAACACATGGTTGGGCATATTAATTTAAAGGTAAAAGAAGGTAAGAGTATTATCTAGTCACTTACTTTGTTGTGTGGTCGTTGTAATGCTTACAACACAGTTCATTGATCAATGCAACGTCCACCCTGTGAACATAAAATAATATAACATAACTATATGTCGTTAAATGTTGCTTTTCATTTTAAATTCTTTGCTGATTTCTTTACCTTCTGAAGGCAATGAACTGCGAGGTGATGTCATTATTCAAGCCGGGAGCAGAGTCTATCAGTAGCTTGATAGATTTCTGTAAGTCTGAAAAAAACAAATAGTATGTGCTTTTAGTATACACTACAGTAGTTGTAATTTGTCACTTCTTTAGTGTCAGCATTATTTCAAATGATTTTTAAAAAGCTTAACTTTTACGTTTTGGTATATCTACTATTTTCACGAGTTTGGGTGCCGGGAAAACGTCTAATTTCTCTTTTGGGCTAAAAGGTTTGCTAAAAGGTTTGGGTGCCACGTGATCTAGATCAGTGGTTCTCAACCTGTGGGTCGGGACCCCCAGGGGGGTCCCCAAATTATTTTTGGGGGTCCCCAGATGATTAACTAAATGTAAAACATTGTCTTCTCACTCAACAGTAAACAAACCAACATAAAGTTGAAGTGTATTGAGGGTATCTAAAACACTAAACACATCTAAAATGACAAATTAAACATTGGCCAAATTGTCATATATTAGAGGCTGAAATTGTGAAAATAGCAGATCAACATGCTCACAACGCCTCGCAAAGCGAGGCGTTGTGAGCATATTGATCTGCTATTTTCACAATAGAACTGTGTTATACAAAATGTAATGCCTCAACTCTTAGTGCTCGTCAGGGTGGGGGGTCCCCAGTTAAAATATGATTATTTTGGGGGTCTCGGCCTGAAAAGGTTGAGAACCACTGATCTAGATCACCTTTATTCTGAAATCAAAATCATTTTTTTCTCCTAAATGCATTTCAGTGAAATCCAACAGATTGAGCTAGAAGATAACGTAACAACACCATGAGTCCTCACCGTCATCAGACTCCTCGCTGGGTAGTCGTATGTGGATGAACTTCTTGTCGGCGGACGGCATCGTGCAGGGTCCATAAAGGTCCACCACAGCATCGAACTCCAGGTTCCTGTAAGAGCACTTCTTCATCCCCATGTCTGCGATGCTGGAATCAATGGAGATGGTTGTTAGTTATGCAGTAAATACATAACCAGAGCTCTTAGCCAAGCGAGGTAAACACATACATCAAATGCAGAGACAGCGTAGTACCTCAGTAAACTAGGACCACCATATCCCAAAATATGTCAAGCTTTTATTGCAGCTAAAGGTGGCTTATTAAGTAATAATGATGTATGCATCTTCAAAGCCTGATCCAACTCTTCAACCCCTCCCGCTCACACTCAGATCGGCTAACACAGGCAAGCTGTCAGAACCTTCCCTTAAACATCCAGACGTCACTGACTCTTCTCCCTTCTGGATCCCAAACTCACTCCCAACCTTCCACTGTAATGTATTACCTAGCTTATTGTTGCCCTGGATTAAGAGTGTCTACCTGCTAAATACCTACATTTTACCAATATCTACTGTACAAACATAGCCTTAAGTAAAAACATAAAACTAATTGTATGTATATTTACAGTCCAGCGTTCCTAACAATGAGCTCAGACTCGGCGCGGTGGTTGGTCTTCATCTCGATGGCCCAGGAGCAGACCTTCAGGCTCTGGAACAGGTCACACAGCGTGTTACCAGGCTGGATGCTGGGTAGCTGCCTCACATCACCTGAAAGTACAACCACAAGGTGTTACCAGGCTGGATGCTGGGGAGCTGCCTCACATCACCTGTAAAGAACGCAGCTGCTGTTAGCATGTTGTCAAATGTACTGTAGCCTATCCACTTGTTTCCAC
This sequence comes from Nannobrachium achirus, assembly GCF_963921795.1. Taxonomy (NCBI): domain Eukaryota; kingdom Metazoa; phylum Chordata; class Actinopteri; order Myctophiformes; family Myctophidae; genus Nannobrachium; species Nannobrachium achirus. The sequence continues at coordinate 6,841,878 of NC_137810.1, read as the reverse complement.
TTGTTTACTGTAGAATTATTTGTGGGATACATCCGGTTAACAGCAGACTAGTCTCGCGTGGCCAGACTGTTGCCTCCGCGATTTGCAAATGCTCCCGGCAAACAGTCTGGGGCACGGAAATAGATACGATGAGTGCGAGATAAAGCGGATGTGACGTAACCGCTCCCTTGATGCAGTAGCAATAACAAGTCCTACTGAAAGCGTTATGTCTCCTTTCAAAAACATTTGGGGCGTTATTTCGTCTTTCTCTGGTGTTGTTGGTGTTACTTCCATGATGTTTTCAAATGTTTTCTTAGACTATACACCCATTACAAGAATTTGCCTCTCGAATGACTCTGTCTATGCGAGTGTGCTTCTGTTATGTTTCCAATGGGACTACCAGGGGACTACAGTTGCGTGCAGCAGTGGCTACTTCCGATACTTGCTGTTCGGGAGCTGCCGTTCCAGACTCTATAGCATTCGGAGATTGTGGAATAGTTGTCTGGCTACGCGAGACTAACAGCACTCATCCAAGCACCAAAATTAACCTAACGACCAAAGAAGGGACGCATACTGTAATTGTCCATGTTTGCATGGTTAGAACATGAAGCCTTTGACATCAGTGTGACAGAAGCCAACAGCAAATTATTTTACGCAGATGAGTAAGCCTGGCTACACGAGGTTACTTATCGACAGAAGAATGCATAGCAATTTTCACAATGTTGTTTTAATTGTAATTTCTTTGTTATTTCTTGAAAATGAATTATGATCACATGGCCAAAATGGGGATGCCAAGTTGAAAGGCCAAAAATAGGAATGCTAAATTGAAAGTGCAGCACGCAAAGAGCACAAGGTCTAAATGAGATATGCATATTCATATTAATCCTCACCCAGGATGATGAACTTGCGGAGCTGGGCGTGCTTGATGAGCATGGACAGAACGGAGTGCAGCAGCTGAACACACACCAGGCTGCCCTCGTCCACCACCAGCACACGAACACTCTTAAACCTCCAGTCCTTAGGAGAGCCGTCCTCATCCTTCTGGGACATCATGAAGCTCCACAGAACCTGGAGGAGTATGAGGAACACGTTACAATCTCCATGGGAAGACACCACTGGATCTCACACACACACAAAAAAAACAGCATGTCTTTAAAAACCCATTCAGGCCTAGAATTATTGGATGATTTAACCAGTGAAAATCTTTCAAAAATAGCAGATCTACAAGCTCGCAGCGCGGCACTCGGTGCGAGCTTGTAGATCTGCTATTTTTGATAAGCTACTTTTGATATTTTTGGTAAGCTACTACATCTGGCCCAGAGATGATGAAGAGAGCATGCAATGGCCTGTTTAATGTGGCCTAAAAGAGTTATTGTTGTGCAACTGCCAGTAGGTTCCCTGCATGTCATCATTTAGGCCATGTTCAGACGACAACGATCTGTAGAGAAAACGGCGAGGTTCCGGGACCTTTTCATCACTTTTTATCCAGGGTTCATACGAAGACAAGATGCATCAGGCAATGAAATGATGCAGTGTGCATGCCATTTCCATAGAGGTCACTAGGTGGCAGTGACGCACTATCTGGTACTGTGTGACACACTGTGTTTCACAGATTTTCACTCAAAATTTCAGATTTAATATCAGCCGTTTTCAACCCCCGAAAATGCAGTTGTCATAATGTCACGGAAGGCATATCTGACATTTCATTTAGCGGAAGTCTGCGAGGCGTTGTGAGCTTGTAGATCGGCTACTTTCGACTAAGAGGTTTGGTGTAGAGGGGGAAAAAGAGCAGACTAAGTGCAGAGTGAAAGGTCAAGTTTATTAAGTATTATTGATGGTACAAATGGTTAAATATCTGAAAACACAAACTGACATTAATCCAAAATACACTGATTATTGTGCTGTCAAACAATGAAACTAAATGGAATCTATGAACAGGTTGTGGGGGTCCCTGCTTCATCTCTCTCTCAACTAAGGGGTCCTTGGCCTGAAAACGTTGAAGACCCCTGATGTACATCATATAAACCCCATCCATAAAGTACCTGATGCAGAGTGTAGGCAGTGAAGCAGGTCTTCTTGGTGAGCAGGGAGGCAGCTCTCCCTGTGGGGGCCGTCAACAGAACCTCCTCTGAACCCTGGACCGCTTTCCGCTCCCCCTCCTCCTTCTGCTGCTGCCCCTGCCCCTGGACCTCCCCTTCTGAGAGGGAGGGGGCACAATAATACCGTTAATATGATTTATTTATTCCCTAGGATGGTCACTTGATGAAAACAAATCCCCAGAACAATTTCACCCAAACAAATCGTCCCCCAGAACAATGGTCGTGGTCGAGTATTCAAATAATCTTTATTAACTCATAGACTGCCCTATCCCGAGTTTCCCGAGTTATTCCGATTGTTAGAGGCCGCTACAGCCCGAGTTTCCCGAGTTGCCGAAATTGCATTATAATTTTTTTGTTATATATTTCTTTACTTTTTCCTACTAGGCATAGATGCGATCGCGAAAATACATGTTTGTCCCAAAGACCAACCCAATCTTTCAAACATGGCAGCCATGTTTATTTACATTTGAAGAAAACATGATGGCTGCTATCTCATGAATGCCTGAACAGATTTCCAAGCAAGCTTTTTTTTTTTTTTAAGCTGTGAACGGCGTGCACACACGGCGTGCACACAGGTGGTGCATGGCTGTGCACGATCCGTGCACTATCGTGCATGTTAAAAACCAATTGTGGCAGTTCAGCCATTCAGTTCCATGTTTTAAGAGCAGCAAATGAGTTAATAGAAATATAGTAATCTTTCATTTTGGTCGCGTTTCCACATCCCTACCTTCTAAGCGGGAGTGTGAGCAGCCCGGGGGGGAGACGGGGGGACGGGCCTCCCCCTCCCCCTCCTCATCCCACCCCTGGGTGTCGTTCTCGAAGGCAGCGCAGGCGCTGCGGACCTCGTCTGCGTCGGCGGCGCGGCGCTGTTCGATGGCTGCTCTGAACAGCAAGCTGACCACCGTGGTCTTCCCACAGCCGCCCTTCCCGCTGATCACCGTCACCGCGTTGGAGCAGATCATCTCCGCCGCGCGCACCTGGTCCTCGTCTAGCTCCATGGGGGGGAGGAGCCTCTCTGGGTCCGCCTCCTCCTCCTCCTCCATCTTGATGGCACCGTTAGCAGGCAGGCCTGGGGTGGGCCATATGGTGATAAATATAGGGATGGGACTATATGAAAATGTCATACCTCAACAGTGTTGATTTTAGTCGACTAAAACTATGACGAAAAATGTTTGTCGACTGCGTTTTCTTCACTGACGAAAACAAAATAAAAACAAAATAAAAAGTAAGCTGTGCTGACTAAAACTAAGACTAAATATATTGACAATTTCGTCAACAAAATAAAAACTAGACTAAAACGAGGGACTAGTGGAGAAGAGAGTCATTTTATGTTTGGTTGCTCTCAGGTGTTGCGTGCTGAAATTTTCAGCACGCAAGTGTAAAATCAGCCATTACAATGCTGTGTATTTGGCAAGGCCTGACAAAATTCATTTTAGTCGACTAAATCAACTGTAGACTAAAACTTTTCAGGTGACTAAAACTAAATGACATTTTATTCAAAAGACTATGACTAAAACTAGATCAAAATTTGCTGTCAAAAACAACACTGTACCTCAATGATTATGACAAAAGAAATCGCGATTTACGATATTATCGCGATAATCAATTATCCTGGGGCGGAACATTTGCCAAAAAATAGCAGATCTACAAGCTTACATTGCGACGTGTTGTCAGCATGTAGATCGGCTATTTTTTGGCAAAGACATTTGATAGGGAGTGAAAAAAAGACTGCATCAAGCACGTATATTATAAGTACCTTTTACCAATTATAGAGGGTTTCATATTTTAGATTGTAATTAACTCAACCTCTGCCAAAAAAATACCCCTTTGTACCCCTTCCCTGCCATGCCCGAGGAACCCGAAGATTTAATAAGCTTTAATTAAAAAAGATATTTTTATCAAGGCGGAACTAAAATAGGCCGGAACTAATGCTCCGTGATCGGTTTCTACACGGACACATTATTGAGCGGACCAGTTAACATTGAGACCGTAAACCGGAAGCTGATGGTCCGTCCTCTATTTTGGCCTGTTGGCTTTCTGTGTAAACATGGCAGCTTACAGACGGAGAACTTATGGATCAATTGAAAAAAAAATAAAAGGATTTGAGAAGCTGATGGAATACGCTAACACACCATGCATAGCAGTGTCCGATCACGCACGATGGGAACTGGATTAGCGGCCGCCGGCCGCTTTAACAGGTAGGAGAAGCCAGCAGTGAAAGACATAGAAAAAACTTCGGGCTCCTCGGCCGTTAACTACGAATGAGTTAAAGAATACAAAAGATGAGAGTTAAAATGTTTTCATTTACTCCTTTTTATCGTTTTAGAGATTTTAATGATTTAGACTTCAGTGGCTGAGGGCATGCATACAAGTGGCTAAATATGTATTTTTACACAGAATAAGCCCATTCCCAAGATGCACTGCAATCTTTCATGGACAGATGTGACTTTTGGGGTTACTGTAAATAGCAATAAAGAAATTGCAGGCTTATTGTGTCTAAAAAGACATATTAAGCCACTTTTATACATGCCCCCATGTGTACGCATGCCCCACGTTTTAGCACGCTATACGTGCTAAAACGATAGAATGAAGTAAATGAAAACATTTTAACACTCACTTTTTCTTTTCTCTTATTACAATCTAAAATATGAACCCCTGTTGTAAAAAAAACAAAGTTGTCCTTTAAGTGGTACCGGATATGCAGCTCTGCAAATAAAAGGTGAATTGATCCCAGTGCATGACGGAGGACAATATCACGATAAATTAAATTTGCCACCATACGATTGTCGTGAATGTTTTCTATCACGATAAACAATAATATCGCTTATCGTCCCATCACTAGATAAATATTGTGGAGACGATACAATGTCTCCACGATATGCCTTTTCAGAAGATATCATATATATCGTATTACAATGAGGGAGCCTCATAAAAAGATCCTGATGAATTGTTAATACAGAGATTCAATGCAGAATGCATTTAAACCTGCATTTTTGACTAAATCGGTAGTTCTCAAATTTTAAAATGTCAAGGTCTCCCCTTAAAGCCCTTTGCACACAGGCGCGTTTAACCGCACGGATAAAACGGACAATATAATTTTTTGAAAAGAAAACAATGATTCTCTATGACCTCATGCACACCGGCTCCGAATTAGCCGTGCGACGAGTGGCTGCCGCCGTGCGTTTTTTTCTCGATCGAACCCAGTTCGATTCGTGCGTCTTGTCGCATGCGGTAAAAAACTCATCACTCCTTTCATGACTCCTTTTTGGATCCGCAGCGCCGATTCCGCACAGCCTTGCACACCAAATCCAATGCGTTTTATTCATGCCGCAAACGAAAAAAACGCAACTGTCCTGTGTGCAAAGGGCTTTACTCTGACAGTATACTTCTTCATTTGTATACTCAGTATACAAAAAGAAGACACTTTTCGAAGACTTGCAGAAAGTTTCATGATTTTTCAAAAATAGCAGATCTACAAGCTCGCAGCACGGCACTCTGTGCGTACCTGGTCTTAACCCATTTAGGCCTAGAATTATTGAATGCTTTAACCAGTCGGTGCCGCGCTGTGAGCTTGTATGTCTGCTATTTTTGAAAAAGTCGTGAAAATGTGTGCAAATCTTTGAATATATGTATTTTCAAAGCGAACGTTTTTAACTAAAATTTTGCTTCTGGGGGGGTCCCTGGAACTAAATATTTTGAGATGCGCGTCCGTGGCCAAATAAATATCATTTTGGGGGTCCTTCACGTGAAAAGGTTTGAGAACCACTGACATAGTAGTCTCTCCAAAACAGACTAACTGAGCTCCAGTTAAGTGAAAAGGACCTTTTCTTTGATGATGGCTGGCAAGATTGCTGACATAGAAACATGTAGGTTTTTCAAAAAGTCTTAGGATTCAAAAGACACTTATAGAATCGGGTCAAAATTCAAATTTTCACGATTAAAAAATATAGCAGATCTACAAGCTCGCAGCACGGCACTCGGTGCCGCGCTGTGAGCTTGTATATCTGCTATTTTTCAATAGTTAAAGCACAAAATAATGATACACAATAATGTCGTGTACTCGTTCTAAATGGGATGGGACGATATGAAAATGTCACACCTCAATGATTATGACAAAAGAAATCGCGATTTACGATATTATCGCGATAATCAATTATCCTGGGGCGGAACATTTGCCAAAAAATAGCAGATCTACAAGCTTACATTATGACGTGTTGTGAGCATGTAGATCGGCTATTTTTTGGCAAAGACATTTGAGAGAGAGTGAAAAAAAGACTGTATCAACTTATCAAGTACGTATATTATAAGCACCTTTGAACAATTATAGAGGGTTTAAGTGGTACAGGATATGCAGCTCGGCAAATAAAAGGTGAATTGATCCCAGTGCATGACGGAGGACGATATCACGATAAATTAAATTCTCAACCATACGATTGTCGTGAGTGTTTTCTATCACGATAAACTATAATATCGTTTATATTATGGTCCCATCCCTAGATAAATATCGTCTCCACGATCATGAGACAATGAGGGAGCCTCATAAAAAAATCCTGTTGAATCCTGAGAGATTCATTGCAGAATGCATTTAAACCTGCATTTTTGTCTAAATCGGTAGTTCTCAAATTTTAAAATGTCAAGGTCTCCCCTTTACTCTGACAGTATACAAAAATTACAAATGAAGAAGGATTTAGAAGACACTTTTCTAAGACTTGCAGAAAGTTTCACGATTTAAAAAAAATTGTAGATCTACAAGCACGCAGCACGGCATTCTGTGCGTACCCGGTCTTAATGAGTTAATCGGCAAGTAAAATGTCATAAAATCGTGACAACCGTACCGCTGGGCTCTGGTTTGACCATCTTCTCATCTCCGTTTTGTTCAATCCCATCCTCCTCCTCCTCCTCCTCCGTGGCAGCAGCGTGCTCCTCGTTGGCGGCGGCGGCCATCTTGGCCCTGCGGCGCTCCAGGGCGGCGGCGTGCAACACCTCTCTGGCGTTCAGCGGGATGTGCCACTGCTCTCCCTCCAGCAGGTGGCGCAGGCACGCGCTGATGCCCGTCTCGTAGGAGTAGAAGTTGTGCAGCCCCACCTTCTTCTGCCTGGGGATAAAACAGGCCTGGCGGTCATATTTATCACACACTCTCCTAAATCGCAATTATACAAGATAACCGTGATTAGTTTTTGCATAATCAATGATCAATGATCAAAAAAGGTAATCAAAAATAGTGGAAATAGCAGATCTACAAGCTCAAAACGCACCACATCACGATGAGTTTTGAGCCTGTAGACCGGCGAATATTTGTCACTATACATGATTCATGATACATGATTCACAAATAGTCTCCAAAAAGCAGAGTTCGGCCCCCGTTCTCAGATATTTTACGCTTGCTTCAACCTATAAAACAATAAAATGTAAAAGATCTGAGAACAGGGGGGGGGGGGGGGGGACATTTACCTTTTGGATACGATGTGCGGAAAAAGGTAAGAATCTCGTATACCCTGAAGTCGAAATGTTGGTAATTTACAAATATAAAAGGTTTATTGCATTGTGGCTGCGAGTTGTGCAAGCTCACTTTCTTTTCTACATAAGAATCAGGACTCAGCCGGCATGTGGGACCTCATCTCGGAGCTACACAACGGAGGGAGAGGTTCCAAATGGGCCTTTTTTTTAAAAGTATACATTAATTAATGATGTGTTATTTGTCATATCTTATTTGACAGTAAGTAAAACACCCTACAGTACTACAGGGTTACATGACCCCATTCCGACATGCTACTACAGTACCTGTCGAACACCACCACGCCCTGTTTCCGGAGGAACTCCACAGCGTCCCAGGTGTCCCACTCGGCGGTCCCGGCGTCAGCCCTCAGCCTATCACAGAGCTGCTGCTGGTCCATGTAGGTGCTGCCGGTGCGGTAGCAGTGCTTCTTCAGGCGGTCGTAGGCCCACAGCGCCGCGCGCTGCAGCGCAGGCATCTGGTCCAGCAGGTCACAGTCCATGAAGGCCTGCAGCTGGGCCTCACAGCGCGTCAGGCTCAGCTCCTTGTACATCACCTGGAAGAGAAGAGAAGAGAAGAGAAGGTTCAGCTCCTTGTACATCACCTGGAAGAAACCAGAAGCACAAACAACAGGTTTACTACAAATGGAACCAAATGGTTGATTTTAAGATATAAATTGCAGTCCCAGAGATAGAAATGCCATTAAATGGGGGTCTGTTGCCAATGTCAAATATAGTATAGAGGGTATCTGCACATTTCCACAGTGACAATTTAAGGACTTTTTTAATACCTCTAAAATAACAAATGAAACATTGGCCAAATTATCAATTATTAGAGGCGGGAACTGTGAAAATCTACATGCCTCACGTTGCGAGGCGCTGTGAGCATGTAGATCTGCTATTTTCACAATAGAACCGTGATAGAACAAAATATAATGCCTCAACTCTTAGTGCTCGTCAGGGTGGGGGTTATTTTGGGGGTCGCGGCCTGAAAAGGTTGAGAACCGCTGGTCTAGAGTAGGACTGTCCCAACATGGGGATGGGTGGTCTGGGTCGAGCTCTAACACCAAAACAACGGAACCTCTTACATAGCCAAAGCCCAGCTTCCACGCATCCACTTCCAACATCTGCTCCAGTTGGTTCAGTAAGCTCAGGTCCTCTGGTTCCACATCTGCTTCTTCCATCATCGTCTCCTCCTGTTCAGTCCCTCCACTCTGTGCGGCCCGCGGGGGTCCGGGGACAGCTTGTGTGGACGCCGTAGGGGCGGGCTGTTGTTGCTGTTGGTGGCATGATGATGATGGCACCACCCTCTCCTGTTGTTGTGGTTGGCATGATGATGGTGGCACCTCCCTCTCCTTGCCCCTTTGAAGCAGCTCCAGGAAATGCCCGGGCAGCAGCGTGGAGACGTAGGTCATCACCAGAGGATAGAGAGACGCTGCATGCACCTGCACCCCTGCAGCTGGGAGTACAACACAACCAGGAAGAGACAGAAGGAAAAGAAAAGTGTAAGGTCCTGGAACTTAGCTGCCAGCTCAGTTTTTGAAATTGCTGCTCATCTACAAGGCCAGGTTGAAACATTAAGCAAAGCCTATTTAGTTTTTCACAAGCTTCACACGCTTGTGAAATGTTGTGATTGTATTGATGGGTGCCTGGCACAAAGTCTTTTCAGAATAAAGGTCCGCATACACATTATGTATCAATTTGGGGGCCCTCCTTGACATGAACATGTTTTGACAACTAATGTTTTGCGGGCCAGGGGGGACAAAGTCACTAATAGGGATGTCAAAAAATTGCGATTTCCGATATCATTGTGATAATCAAAATATCCCCAACATGCATTATTCTGGGGCTCAACATTTGCCAAAAAATAGCAGATCTACAAGCTCACAACGAGTCACAGCGCGTTGTGAGCTTGTAGATGGGCTATTTTTTGGCAAAGAGATTTGGTAGAGAGTGAAAGAAATTATCAAGTATTAGGGCATTAACAAAAAAGTCGACAAGACGACTGAGTCGACTTCATTACACAAGTCGACTCCCACCAGAGAAAGTCGAAGTTGAAAAAAAAAGTCCCTTGTATTTCTTTCTATCATTATTTTTGCTCCATGTGTGCATCTGTACAGCATTCAAACAGTAGGATTGCTTATTGTCAAGGATGGAATGATCCAATATTACAGTGCTACATTACATTTGGTATAACATGGTTCTATTGTGAAAATAGCAGATCTACTGTACATGCTCATGCGTTGTGAGCATGTAGATCGGCTATTTTCACAATTTCTGCTTCTATATATTTGACAATTTGGACAATGTTTAATTTGTCATTTTAGAGGTATTAAAAAGTCCTTAAATTTGCACTTTAGAAATGTGAAGATACCCTCTATATACTTAAACTTTATGTTGGTTGAGTGAGAAAACAATTTTGCACATTAAGTTAATCCTCTGGGGACTGCCCAACATAATTGGGGGGTCGTGTGTGATCATCAAACGATAAAGTCGACTTCAACTAAACTTTTTACTGAGTCGAGTTAAGTCGTTAATGCCCTATCAAGTATGTTATTTCCAGGCCCGTTTAACCAATTATCGGGTTTAAAGAACAAGGGTTCATATTTTAGAATGTAATTCAAGAAAAGAAAAGATGAGTGTTAAAATGTTTTCATTTATTGCTTTCTATCATTTTAGAGATTTTAATTATTTTGATTTCAGTGGTTGTGGGCATCATCCGGGATCTTTTCATTTCTCTAATTACAATCTAAAATATGAACCCTTGTTGTAAAAAAAGTTGTCCTTTAAGTGGTACCGGAAATGGAGCTGGGCAAATGAAGGGTGAATAAATCTCCACAATATGATTATTGTGAGTGTTTTTTTATCACTATAACATACTTGACTTAGCGACCCTGGCTCTGAGGCACTGTGCCGCGCCCACGTTGCCCTCGTGGCCTCGCTCAAACTCCTCCAGGACGTCCATCAGGTTGAACAGGGTCAGCTCTCTGCTGGCCGGCAGCCACTGGAAGAACTGTGTGAGGAGCTCTGGGGGCTCCACACCACACGCCTGCAGGGAGGAGGGGGCGATATGGTGAGAAATATTACTGAGAGACCATACAATGTCTCCACGATATGCCTTTTCAGAGATATCCTATATATTGTAGTGTTGAATTCGTCGACTAAAACTATGACGAAAAATGTCTGTCGACTGTGTTTTTTTCACTGACGAAAACTAAATAAAAACTAAACAAAAACTAAGCTGTGGTGACTAAAACTAAGACTAAATATATTGACAATTTCGACAACAAAATAAAAACTAGACTAAAACGTTAGGGAGGGACTGGTGGAGAAGAGTCATTTTATGTTTGGTTGCTCTCAGGTGTTGCGTGCTGAAAATAGCCGATCTACAAGCTCACAGCGCGACGCGTTGTGAGCTTGTAGATCTGCTATTTTCAGCACACAACCAAGTGTCATTACGATGCCATCAAGGCCTGCCAAAATACAATTTAGTCGACTAAATCAGCTGTAGATTTAGTCGCCTAAAATCTTATGATATTTAGTCGACTAAAATTAGACTAAAACTTACTAAATTATGACTAAAACTAAATGACATTTTATTCAAAAGATTAAGACTAAAACTAAATCAAAATTTGCTGTAAAAAACAACACTGATATATTGTGATACAATGAGCCTTATACAAAGAAAATCCCGTTGAATTGTTAATACATTCATTCATTGCAGAATTCATTTAAACCTGCATTTTGGTCTAAATCAGTAGTTCTCAAACTTTACAATGTCATGGTCTCCCCTTAACTCTGATAGTATACAAATGAAACCAAATGGACCCTTACAGGTCCATTTGGTTTCATTTGTACACTGTCAGAGTTACATACTTGTAAGGATCAATTTAGACCTCCCAAAAGGAACCCAGAGAGTCCCTGGACCTCACTTTGAGGACCACTGGTCTAAATGCTCTGTTACTCCTTTTTCTTTTAGTTTTTGTTACCTTTTAGTGGTTGTACTGTTAAAGGAGTAGTTCACCCCCAAAATGACTTATTTTCTATTGATTAGTCACGCCATGGAGACTAGAGTTCAATAATATTTTTAGTTTTTTGTCACATTCCTAAGACAAAAATGTGATAACAATAAATGTACCCCCATTTGTTCCGGATGGGGACCCGTTTCGAAACGGGTCCCCATCGGGAATCAATGGGGGCAAATTTACTCGAATCAAATTTTTGTCTTAGGAATGTGACAAAAACCCAAAAATATTATTGAACTCTACTCTCCATGGCGTGACTAATCAATGGGAAAAAAAAGTCATTTTGGGGGTGAACTACTCCTTTAAGTAACTTGAAAAATAACCATAACAGCCAACATGAAAAAGTGATAAGTTATCACTTTTTAGATTGTGTATGGTGACACCGCGTGGAAACATAATAGTGACATAGTATTTTCCCCTACCTTGAGGAACAGAGACACCAGGGAGCGCCAGCCCTCCCTGTCCGGGTCCAGACGCAGCTTGTAGGACGGGTAGCCCTGGACCTGCAGCTTCTTGCCCCGCCACCGGGCCACGCAGGTCACCTCCCACCAGGGGCTGCGCAGGGCGAAGCGGCCCTCCACCTGGTACCTCCTACCAGACACTATGTCCAGGAAGGTGACTGGAAGTGGAGGAGAGGAATGGAACATATGATGAATGGAACTGGAGAGGAGAGGAATGAAACACTCCGGTCTACTTGAGGCGCCAACAATGACATATAAAGAATATGGTGAAGCAGCTTTCTGCTTCTACGGAACGACAGCTTGGAATAAACTCCCACTACACCTAAGACAGGCAGCCTCTGTGGATAGCTTTAAAGCACAGCTCAAGACCTATTTCTTTACTCTTGCTTTTAGCTGAATGTTTAAATCCCTGTGCTGCTAATTGACGTCCGCACTGCTCTGAAATTGTTCTTCAATGTTTTATGTTTTTATTTTTCTGCTTTAGTGTGATCATTGTAATTATTTTTGTATTTTTATTTTTAATTTTAATTTTATTTTTCTCTGTTAAGCACTTGTTCTTCATCTTCTGCTCTGTAAAGCGCTTTGAGCTGCATTTCATGTCATGAAAGGTGCTATACAAAATATAAAGTTTTATTATTATTATTATATCGTCGTTGTCGGGTGAACAACCTTGAATGTCCAAAACCGCTTGTTTTGCATTTATCATTTAAAAAATTATTTAAACTAGTGAAAACAGCCGATCTACAAGCACACAACGCCTCGCACTGCGAGGCGTTGTGTGCTTGTAGATCTGCTGTTGTCTCTACTTTTGTGCGACAGCCTTGTATGATGAAGCAGGGCTTTGCTTTGCGAAAGAACGCACAAATTTGAATTTGAGATACAAGGTTTCTGCTCGACAACGACGATATGAAGAATGGAACTGGAGGAGAGGAATGAAAACAACACAGGATGAGCAGATAATTTAAAACAGGGCTGCAAAATGATGGACTATTTTCTTCTGATTATTGAAATTATTCCTTTTCCATTTTGATTATTTGAATAATCAATTTTTTGTTTTAAGTCTGATTAACAACTCATAAGCCATATTTTATACTGCAAAAAAAAGCTGCGCTTTTGGTTAATTTAGCAAACAAATGGAACCAACCCTGCCGGGTCCATTTAGTTCCATTTGTACACTGTCAGAGTTAAGGGTAGAGAACCAGTGGTTTAAAGCAGGGGTCTTCAAAGTGTTCAGGCCAAGGACCCCTTAGCTGATAGGGAGATAAAGCAGCTTGGCAGCCCCCCGTAGTAACTCTGAGGACTCCCTAGGGTGGCTCCCTAGGGTGGCCATATGTCCCCCTTTGCGTGGGACAGTCTCACATTTCTGACAGGCTCCAGACAGTAATAAACGTGCAGGTGTTAACACACATCATTATTAGTTATTTAAAGCTTGATTGTTTTAAAAGCAACGGTTCAAAATGAAGTTGGTTTCCCGTTGTAAATCTCTCTCAATGTCTCTTTTCCTGCAAGATATGTGTTTAAGCCTGTTAAAACAACAAGAGAAAATAATATCCCCTCCTAGGCTACAGCAGGTTTAATTACAGCCCCACTGTTAGGCCTATGGTCGAATATGAAATCAAGGAATTTAATAGCAACTAATAGCAATAATAGCAAGCCCCCCCCCCCCCCCCCCCACACACACACACACACACACACACAAACCCCAGCCTGTCCCACATTGTCCCACGCAAGCGGTAGTTCTGTTCCCTCAAATTAACAGTTTGGATCTGGTCACCATAGTCCCAGGACCCCCTGTTGAAGACCCCTGAACTTGGATTAAAGCATCAAAACATCATCATTCATACAGACCTTCATCCCTGGAAGGCAGCGCTCCTCTCAGTCTGGTTCCTCCTCCTGCCTGCATCTCCTGCATGTCCAGGAACTCTGGCTGGTCCTTCTCCTCATGCTCCTCTGAGCCAGAGTCCTCCTCATCCTCCTCTCCCCCTCCTCCTCCTGCTGCTGCAGGCTCTCTGCTCTCCGGGGGGAGGATGTACCCCACCAGGGTGATGTCCCCCACGGGGGTCCCCAGGAGAGAGCTCTGGGACTGGGACATCATGTCTCACTATACTAGACTCAGGCTGCTAGGCTAGGACTTCCAGAAGACAAGATACGTCTGGGACTGCATGGGATTGGGACATGTCTAATCTGAGTGCCCAGATGTCTTTTTTAGGACATGTCTCACTCAATAGAGGTAATATATATAAGGTCTTACTAGGCTGCTACTGCTGCTGCTGCTGCTGCTGCTACGCTAAACGACTTCGGTTCGGCGCCTGGCAGGCAGAATGTTTGGGTTCGAAGGTTTTCCGTTTCCCCTGCAGATCACGTGCACGGGCTGTTGCCAGATACTCGATTTCTGCGAGAGTAATAAGCAACCAGGTTCAGGTCTATATAAAAAAAAACAGTATTCATTTTTTCAGCAATTTCTGATTTTAGTCTAGTCTAAAGGCCCTTTGGCATCGCGACGGTTGTGTGCTTGTTGATTGGCTATTTTCACTTTTTTTTGGTGATAAATACAAAATGAACGGTGTTTGACATAGGCCTACGAGATTTCCACTGGACAGCAACAATATATTACTGTAAATAGTATCACTTTTCCCAGTAGTGCAAGTATTACAGTAAAGGCCCATTCCCACTGGGCCAGATAAATATATAAAAAACATATCCGTCTGACTGTCTCCATCATTCAAGTGGATGGTAAGATACAGATAGGTCTACAACATATTTTACTTCTGTCAAAACAGTAATATTTCTATAATAAATAGCACATGTTACATATTGCTCATATTTTGTTAGCTGCCTTGCCTTTTGAAAACGTTTAATTTAAAATGTCAAGAGAGATTGCTGCTTTATTTTCGTTGCAAAAAAGCAACTTTACAGAAAAACAAGCCCAAAGTAGCTTATAATAAGCTGCCATGGCAACAGCAAAGTTTTGCCACGGATCACGTGGTCTGTCATTTCGAGCAAAATACAACAACTGTACGTTACTGCCACCAACTGGTCAGGAAAGGAAGTCAGTGTATCTGCATGTTTAGACGCGTCTGGCGTATGCATAGAGTATATATGTCATAGTATATTAGAGAAACAGCACATTCGAGACGCGGAGCACTCGTGGTGCGGCACGGGGCGGAGCAAGCGGTCGCCACAACAACGTACTCCAGGCGGTGCGCCGCTCTATTGTCCACGACACTGCGAGCGGCTACCGAAGCCCCCCTGTATCCACGAAGCCCAAACGAGTTACGAGGCCCCCCTGGGTCCACGAAGCCCCAAGCGGCGCGAAGGCCAGCGGACCTTGGTCCTGCTCTTCGCCCCCGAGCGCCGCAGGCGCGAGTGGCCGCGAAGAGCGGGCCAGGGCCGCGCGGCCGGCGGAGCGCCGCGCGAGTTACGAAGCCGTGGTGAATGCAATCGTTATATTTATGCCCAGGCCGTAAGGCCTGGGCAAGCGCACGTTAAACGCCCTGTCCAAGTGACTACAATGGAGCTAATGGCTAGGCTAGGCTAGGCTAGGCTAGGCTAGGCTAGTAAATAAAGAGTAAACACTTCCGGTCTGCGGCGAGTTCAAAGCGTGACGTAACTCTCTTATATACACTCTGGTGAATGGCAGAGCAGTGGCTGACGTCGCCATCTGGTGGTGATTAGTGTGTGGTGAACGTCAAAACGAGTGCTCCTTGACAACTTTTACTGGTTTCTTGAACATACTGTAACATATATAAAATAGAGAGCGGACGAGCCCCGCCCCCACTATCATTTCAATGCAAGTGCTCAGTGGCGTTTTGAAGCAACGGCTACGTGCTAGCATGTAGCTAATCCAGGTGCATTCTGGGGGAAATTGGAACCAGCGTGGTTCCAAAATGACGTCACGCTGCTCTCCTCTCCTGTCTGGAGTGGAGGGGGCGGGGCCAAAATGCGCGTTTAGGCTGCAGTTCCAACTTTGGCCACCATCGGGGTTGCTTCAAATCTAGCCCTGGGTTCTGGGGGCTTGGGCGTATGCCCAAGGCTGTCCCTGTTCCGGTCTGGTTCCGGTCTCCCCCAAGCCCCCTGTGATTGGCTGAACCGGACGTAGGGAGCGCTCGGTTGTAGTCACTTGGACCGCGCGAGGTGCACCAAAACCCAATTATCATTGCGTTTATCGTGCGCTTGCCCAGGCCTGGGCATGAATATAACGATTGCATTCACCACGGCTTCGTAACTTGCGGCCACTCGCGCCTGCGGCGCTCGGGGGCGAAGAGCAGGACCAAGGTCCGCTGGCCTTCGCGCCGCTTGCAATGTCGTGGACAATAACTTAATGTCGTGGACAATAACTGTGACATCTAACCATAAAACGAGCGCTCCTTTCATAGACACGCTTGGTAATCTGCTGGACGCTGTTTAGACCCTTTTAAGACTTTTATTTTAATAGGAGCATTACATTTAAAGGAGTAGTTCACCCAAAACATTACTTACTTCCTATCAATTACACACCTATTGAAGCCTTGAATTCATGGAGATTGTCTTGTTGTTATAAATTATAGAGAAATATAATATATCTCAGTTATGAGCCAAGTGACAATGCGCATCATAACTTCTATCCAGTCTATGAAGACTGCCAGACTGGTGTCATATGGTCAGTCTATGACATCACTATGATGATGTCAATAACCCAATCTATGAAGACTGCACAGGGTCCATTGATTGATTGATTGATTGATTGATTGATTGAATACTTTATTAGAAGTTTGCATATGAAAAGGTACCGTTTCATGTTACTACAGTTCACTGGTACAAGGTCAACTAAAAGGAGATCCAAGAAAGCCTTTATGGCTTATTTACATAAGTGTAGCAGAGTGACTCACGCCTCAGCCTGATGGCCTCACAAGTCGCTTTTCTTTCACGCGGGAGACTGGGGTTCAAATCCCAGCTTATACAGTATAGATCAGCTATTTCAAATGGCCAAATTGTATTGATTGATTGAAGAATTTATTAGAAGTTTGCAATAGAAAAAAGTACAGTTTCATGACAGTACAAATCACTGGTACAAGGTCAACTAAAAGGAGATCCTAGAAAGCCGAGGCTTATTTCCACAGGAACCACACTTTAAGTATCTCATATAACATTGAAAGACAGACGGATAGAACATAGTACTTTATCTAGGATAATATCAGTTTCAAAAGCATAACATCAAAAACAAAAAAAGAGAAAAAGGGGGGGGGGGGACATGGGGGCTTAGTCTATTTACAAGTCACGGGTAGCAGCTGTCTGAAGGTGACTTTTCATACCAATTTTGAAGGAGGCTAGGGATTTCAGGTTCAGGTTCAGGTTTATTGTCACACGCATATCCATACAGGTACAGATATACAATGAAATGCTTGTGCCAGGAGCACTCTCAGCCTTATTACACACAAAAACAACAACCCAACAACAAGACAACAACAAGTCACCCAAGACAACCCAAAAACAACAAAAACCATACAGTGTAACAGTGTACAGTTTAAAAACTGCGTACAGTGCACATAGCTGCGTCTCGCTTTCATCTCTTTGTTAAGCAACCTGATTGCTTGAGCATAAAAACTATTACTGAAACGAGTGGTGTGCGATGAGATGCTCTGGTAACGTTTTTTGGATGGGAGGAGATAGAACAGGGAATGGGCGGGATGACTGCTGTCCTTTAAGATGTTCTCAGTCTTTTTCTTACAGCGTGTGTTATAGATTGTGTGTAGCTGTGGTAATTCTGTGGATTTGCTCTCCTTTAAGGCTTGTGGAAGGGCGTTCCACATGTTGATGGTATAGCAGGAGAACGAGTTAGCGCCTTGTTTAGTGTTAAATCTACGTTGATGATGATTAGTGGAGCTGCCTCTGGTGTTGTGATCGTGAACATCCTTGACCTTTAAGAAGTAGTTTGCCAGGTACATGGGTATCTTGGAGGTGTAGTGAATCTTGTACACCAGGCCCATTGCAAGATGCTGTACTCTGTCAGCTACTTTGAGCCACCCCACGCTTTCGTGGTGATGATCGGTAAGGTGGGTCAGAGGTGAAAGACCAAGCACAACCCTAATTAGTTTGTTGTGCTTATCTTGCCAGATTAGAAGTTGTGTTGTGAAATGTACTTTGTGCTGAATGTTGCAGCAAATAGTGAAGTGTCTCTTCCTCCAGAGATTGCGCAACAATAGTCTGACTAAGATGCTGTGATGTTTATTGCATCTTAGCTGCAATGCCTACACAGAAAACAACAATAAAGCAGCCTGTTTTAGTTTACAGCCCACTCACCACGACAAGGTACAGGCCAAGAGTGGGAATTAGACCCCCATTTATTTCACCTTTGAAACAAACAACAACAACAACTTTCGTTTTTAGTTTTTTCGGGGTCATCAATACTAAGCAAAATCTTTGTCGAAGACCAAAACAATACATATCTTTCCTGATGAGTTTCCCCACCAGCACAAAACATTCTTCCTGCTACTTTTCTACCTTTCTTTTTCTTTTTTTCTTTTTACATTTTTTGGCACTTTATGTCTTGGCTTTTATTTCAACTTGTTTTTCTTTTTGTCCACTTTTATTTTGCTTTCAAAACAGATTAAAAAAATATAAAGCTGTCTACTGGTTTTGTATTGGCAGCATTGTATTTCACATGGAGTCACCAACCGTTACTTTTTCAAAAAAATGCAACAAAAAACTAGTCTGCACTCTGTCGAGGGGCCAACTCGCGCCATGTATCAGGTTGCACTTGTTATCACCCTACGTGTGGCCAGCAGAGCTCGCAAGTAGGGTTACAACACAGCTGTCTGTGGGTGGGTATGTGATGCAGGTTGCCACACTGTCGAGGTACCAAAACCTGCGCCTTGTATCAAGTCGCATTTGTTGGTTGCTTATGACTTGCTGAATGAATGCTGCTCCCTCTTTGGCTGGGCCTTTGGCCAATGAGGGAGCAGCGTTCCCTCAATGGCCACATACATACATACATAGACAGCTATCATCACCGTACTTGCGTGGTCTGCTGGCACACGTAATAATGTCAACTCTGAGGGAGGGAAATGGAGAAAACAACTGTAAAGGCACTCTTAGTGTAGAGAGAGCATAATGTATGTCAGTGGATTATGGGAAGGGTATTCAGGAACTTACTTCCTCTCTTCCCCCCTCCGCTACACAAAATGTCTTTGCTGTAAATAAATAACCCGATCTATAAGCTCACACAATAAGTGACGTGTCGCAGCGTAAATATACAGACGCTACAGGTTCAAGCGGTGGAGAGGCCTAATGGGAGCCCAGCAGCCTCTCGATGGCGGCGTTGATGTCGCCTCCCGTGGTGATGAGTGCCTGCAGGTTGGCCTCTCGGTTGACGAAGCCCATGGAGTTGAGCTGGTCGAGCTGCGGCTGAAAGCGTACTTCTGGGCTCTGGGAGGTCTGAGCCGCCGGCGCTACTCCTCCTCCGGTGAACATTTGGAACATCTGCTGCATGAGCTGTTGCGGCTGTGGCTGCTGTTGTTGCTGCTGCTGCTGCTGCTGTGGTTGAGGGGAACTGGCCGTGGCCGGAGTCGGATTGGATCCTGGAGCCGCCGCGGAAGAAGAGTTATCTGGAGGTACGTTAGCGCCTCCCCCCGTGGCGGGAGGTACTACAACCTGGGGCAGCAACATCTGAAGCACCTCCTGCAGCTGTTGCGGACTCGCCACGAACAGCTGGGGCAATGCCGCGGACGCCGCGGACGCCGCAGACGCTGCAGACGCCGCAGAAGCCGCAGACGCCAGGTTGGCCTGCATCATGCTCTGCATGTTCCGCGTGAGCTGCTGCATCATGTTCTGCATGCCGGGCACGTCGGCGGCGCCCAGGGCGAAGGAGATGGCGGCCACAGGGTTCTGGCCGCCCAGCCCGAACGCGCCCAGCAGGTTGGCGCCGGGCTGCGCCGCCGTCGGCACGGGTCCTGTGGTCGTCGGCGCGGGTCCTGTTGTGTCTGCCGTGCCAGTGGAGCCACTGCTGCTGGCCTGTGACGATGACGACGATGATGATGACGATGAGTGCTTCCTCAGGACGAGATGAACGCTAAATCCGTCTTTGATGCCGTGCTGGCTTAGACTGTCCCCGTCTTTCAGGATCTTCCCGGCGAATATCAACACGATCTGCTCCGGTGTGACCTGGAACCTCTTGGCCACCTCGTCTTTGAACTGGGCGACGGAGGCGTCCTCCGAGATGGAGATCTGCTGTTTCTCCTTCTGGGTTCTGACGGTGACGGCGATCTGCGGGCGCTGCCCATCTTTGCTCTCCTGGTTGTCCCCCTGAGTGGTATCCATGGTCGCTCTCTCTCTTTGCCACTGTTATCGGCCACCGCCGGCTGGCGTGGCTTTTATACCATACACTTCTGACACTCTGACACGTCATCAACAAATCCGATGACATCACGGTAGCTTCTGGAAGGAGCTAAGCTCCAACAAAATGTTCAAAGTTTGCTGTATGCGGGATGCAAAGCGTGTCCTACATCTGGCCTACATGACGTCACCATCAACCTGAGAGAAATACCGCTGGGCATACACAGGACACGACAGAAACACAGAACTCAGTACTTGCGCACTCTGCTGGCACAAGTAATATAGCACTGCTCACTTCACACTAAGTGTGATTTATTATTAAATTACATTTTTAGTGTAGTTTCCCAACAGGGCAACACATTATAGTCCTAGGGAAACTTTATAGACTTCTAGGGTAACTTTTCCGCTGCCATTGGAAATGGCAGGGATATAGGGAATCAATCCAGGGAATCAATTGGAGTGGGAATCAGCAGGGAATCAATGGGAGTGGGAATCAATAGGGAATCAATTGGTCGAGCTTCACATGACAGTTAAGCCCTTTGCACACAGGACAGTTGCGTTTTTGTCGTTTGCTGCATGAATAAAACGCATTGGATTTGGTGTGCAATGCTGTGCGGAATCGGCGCTGCGGATCCCAAAAGGAGTCATAAAAGGAGTGATGAGTTTTTTTTACCGCATGCGACAAAGATGCACGAATCGAACTGGGTTCAATCGAGAAAAAAATCGCACGGCTGCAGCCACTCGTCGCACAGCTAATTCGGATCGGCTGTGCATGAGGTCGTAGAGAATCAGTGTTGCCAGACGTACGATAATTATCGTATTTGTACGATAATTTGACCCTCTGTACGATGTACGATCAATAATTCCAAAAATGCCCAAATGTACGATAATTTCGGCATATCATCAAAAAGAGCGTGAATTCACTATTTTCCCTGGCTGCTGATCTGGGATCTGGTTTGGCTTCTCAAAATAAGCCAGGAAATCAGTCAATCTGACCCTAGATCTGTACTTGGAGCAGTTGGAGGCATTAAAAACACTGGTTGTATCTTTCCAGACCAGTTTCAGGCTTTTATTTGTGTAAGCTCCAAGAAGTTGCCTGCCTCCACACAGCAAATCTGATGCGTTTTTGTCACGCAGGAGTCTAAAACGAGGTCGTTTCTTACACTAAAGACGCATTTTTTGGTGAAATTACGTTTTTACGCGAGTGATTTCTCTTTTTTGGCCGTGTACGATAGTTTCATGTCAAATACGATAATTCTGAGCCTCCGGTACGATAATTCAACATTTCCCATCTGGTAACACTGTAGAGAATCATTGTTTTCTTTTAAAAAAATGAAATTGTCCGTTTTATCCGTGCGGATAAACACGCCTGTGTGCAAAGGGCTTTACAGCTACAGCTTACTGTAGAATATAGTCAGCAACCGTCAGCAAACACACTCGCAATTTCAAATTGCATCTTTCTAGTTATTATTACAATACATTTAAAAATTAATTGTATTATTAACCCTTTAACAGTCCTCTCAACCAAACAGTAGGGCACATTTTAAGTCACTATTTCTCATTGAAAATGATGCAGAACTTAACTCAACCTGATTGGGCCATCTCTACCATTTGGTTGAGGTGTGTTGTGGCCAAACATATCCACTCGAGGGCGCAGTGCCTCCACACAACATGCTTTACAAGTCAGGCTGACACAGAGGAAGTCAGACACAACAAACTCACTCCTGACATCTGAGCTCTGTTTCGCAGCAATCTCAAAGATAGGATGATTTATTTTATACATTATCATCTCAGAGATGTTACTGAACATGAGTATGTAACTTGATGCATTAAAAATAAATCTAATAATGGTCAAATAATTCTTTGAAGACATGCTCTACCAAACGGTAGATTTGTCAGTCGATAGCAAAGGTAGTGAAAGTAAAACTAAAGTATTAAAAACATACTATTTACTATGAATCATTACAACTTCATTGTTATTATGATACATTGAATGTTTTTTAATTAAAAATATATGCTGAAGTTCTATAAGTATGATTTTATTCTTGTAAAAAAGTGCATGTTTCGCGTTGTGTTACTTGACACAGCCAGTACACGGATGTTTCATCGTCTAATGGAAACTGATCCGCGAGTCTCACTTCATCAACGGTAATATAACATGTTGTACTGTATATATATCCCAAATATGTTCGGGATCGGCACACCACCGCCTGGTTCTGAAATCGCAAATTAATTCGGGATATGCACAAAAAGTGTTAAATAAGTGATTGAATAATGTTTTTTTTCCCCCTCTGCATGTTTTCTAAAAGGTTAGATGTTTTTTTAATTCTGTGGATCTGTGGTTGGTGTCGAACCACAGATCTGATAGCTGATGACTAAGGTACCACTTGGGAAGGTCTAATGGGAACACTGAAATATGATCTAGGGATAAAGACCTTTTCAAAATACCAATTGCCAACTTGAATGTACCCCATTAGTGAAAATTCTGACCTGGGCCATTGATTTGTTGTTGTTGTTGAACAAGACGAACCTCGGTTCGAAGTGAAGCGGTGGACAGATAGAACCCTTATTCTGAATGTATTTGGAGAGGCGGTATGACAGTTGGTATAATAGGTTTAAAAAATATTATTTTTTTAACAAAAAACCACAACAGTGGTATTGATGTACTACAAGCTATGGTTTGCATCCAGTTGCTGTACTTCATTCGACTGATTTGATTCCTTTCGCAGAAGGTAATCAACGCGAGGCCTCTGTCTCTCTTCTGTTAAACACTTCATCTTTCCCTGGTGAATTCTCAACCCCAGATAGGATGTAACCTTCCTCCAACCACATGGACATATTTGCTGTTTCTTTGGCCCGTTGACGTGGCTGTAGCTGGCTGTAGCTTTGTGGCTTCCTACATTTTTTCAATGTAGTAAGCCACTTATGCTAGGTTTTCAATGTATTTACTCTTGTCTGCCTTAATGCTCCTTTTTACCATTCTGTTAGCATCTGTATATTCTTATTATGCCTTTACTTTTGCGGCTATGTACAAGACAGATAAACCCTGAAGGCCAAATTATCATGTGAAGCTTGACCAATCCTCAAGGTATCCATTCATCTGACCGGGAGGAACACCACACACATATTCTAGATGTACAGGACATATAAATCATCATTTTTTATTAAATATTTTAATTAATATTAATTTCATTTATTTTCAATTTCTTATTTTAATGTATTTTTTTTAAACCCATTATACCAACCGGTATAAGGAAAGACCTGTTCATTCTGGCCTGGAGTGACCATATATGGACATAAAGTAACATACATTGTGTTTTTGAAGAACCCTATTCATTCTAGACTGAGGTCATATGGTAATTAAATGGACATTCTGTTTTTGAAAAAGCCTGTTCATTCTGGACTGAAATGACCATATATGGGAGGGGTCTGACCAGGAGGGAAACCGCACACATATTCTAGATGTACAGGACATATAAAGCCTATTCATTCTGAACTGAAATGACCATTGGACAGGACATGGGACACACATTTTGCTTTTTGAAAAAGCCTATTCATTCTGGACTGATATTTTACACGTACGGGACAGGAAAAACCTGTTCATTCTGGCCTATAGTGACCATATATGGACATAAGGTAACGGACATTGTGTTTTTGAAAAACCCTGTTCATTCTGGACTGTGATCACCATATATGGTAATTAAACGGACATTCTGTTTTTGAAAAAACCTGTTCATTCTGGCCTGGATTGACCATATATGGGCGTGATACACACAAAGCCATTCATTGGAAGCGGTTTCCACCGCTTCAAAAAGCTAAAGAAATTAAAACAAAACAACAAATCGCACAACTTCGCTTGGTATCAAACGCGACCACACGTGCATATCTCCTTGTATGGGCCGTTCTGTCTGTGACATCAGCTGTGGTGATGTCGGTCTCTGCGTGCTTCCTATGGTGCTAGTCTTGTTTGACGTTAGTCTCGTGTGATGTCGCTCTCATACGGACACCCATACATCCAAAGCCAGACGTAGGGGCAGTTAGCACCGCTCAAAAATCACACCCAGTGTGAAGAGATAATCTGTTGGCAGCTCCCGTAACATGTAGAGTTAAGAATGATAGGCACGCAAACCAAATTCAAATGAAAAAAGGGCGCTGGTTTTTACAATGGGTACCCAGATTGGTATGATGATGTCTTCCTGGTCGAGGGGGTGTCATGGCTATGTCCAACTCCGTGGGGACAGACTGACATCCAAATAGTTCAGTTATGAACTACAAAATGACATCACCCACCTGTAGTTCAGTTCTACAAAAATCCAAGACTTCAATAAGAACTTCTTATATGGATGGTCTCAGCATTTTTGACACACCAAGACGTCTTTAATGTACCAGATTCTGTTCGGCTGGTTCCGACAGTGTGATCGGTGGGTGATGATCGATTTGGGATATATTTATTTTGATGTTTGCATTTAGACCAGGCTATTGTGTCAGCAGCTAAAGCAGCGGGGAACAGACGTCGACATATAGACACGACACGCCATAAGAAATGGCAAAACATCCATACCGCCGTGAAAAATGTCCAAATAACCCCCCCCCCCCCCCCCCCTTGAGAGGCCCCTTCCTCATCGCCATCGTCTAGTACCTGGCACTGTTCTCCCTGAGTGGGACTGGCGCCCCCTGGGCCTTCCTGGAGGTCTTTTGGCACCATGCCCACCTTTGGCACCACGCCCACTTTTGGCACCACAACCTCTTTTGGTGCTGCCACGCCCTCTGGCCTTAGTGCTGTCCTTCTCATCCGGCGCCTTCTTCTTAGGTCCCGGCCTCTGAACGACACGTAACTTCTGGGGAACGGGGACTTCAGAGTCCAGGTCCTTCCACTCTGAACCGTCTCGCTCCTCTTCCACGCGAGGCCTCTTGGACCTCGTGGAGGAGGAGGACGAGGAGCCAAGAGCAGAAGAAACTGCACCGAATGCGGCCGAGGACATCGAAGGCTCCTCCACCGGGGAGACGCTGCTGGGTGCTGCCTCCGTCACAGCGGGTGGCGGTGCTTCCTGGGTGGCTGGCTCTGTGCGGGCGAGGCTCTGCTGTTGGATGTTGGGGCCGGTGGGACTCTCCTCCGAGTCACTGGAACCCCAGACCCCTGGAGGAGCCTGGCTGGACTGCATGGCTTCCTGGGTCTCTGCCTGCAGTGCAGTGGGCATGACAGTGGTGGTGGTGGTGGTGGGTGCTCTTTGGGCATCACGCCCTCTGGCCTCAGTGCTGTCATCATCGGCCGCCTCCTCCTCAGGTCCAATGAGGCGTAGCTTCTTGGAAGCAGGGAGTTCCGAGAGGTCCTCCTGCTCTGTGGCGTCAGCCATCACCAACAAGGAACCGTCCCGGTCCTCCTCCTCCTCACGGGGCCTCTTAGACACGAAGAAGCCTGGAGAAGCGGAAATGGCGTCGGACAAGGCAGAGGCCATTGAAGGCTCCTCTGCTGGCAAGCTGCTGCTGCTGTCTGCTGCCTCCGTCGCAGCGGGCGGTGGTTCCTGGGTGGCTGGCCCTGTGTGGTGCTGCGTCGGTTTAACAAACGGCGCGGCGGCCTCCCCCGGGCTCTGCTGCACTCTGGCCACGGAGCCAGTCAGGGAAGTCTGGATGTTGGGGCTGGCGGAACTCACCGAGCCACTTGCACTGTCTGACATGGGCACATGCTCCACCGGAGGACCCCGGCAGCACTGGGTGGTGTCCTGGTTCACCACCTGCTTATATGCCATGACAGTGGTGGTGGGCGCTGGGGTGGCAAGAGTCGTCATGGCTCTGGCCCTGGCCCTTGTGGTGATCCTGTTGCCTGGGTTGACAGGCCGCTTGCGGGTCACCGGCTTAATGTTGGCGGTCGGTGGCTCTGGGCTAGAGGCACTGCCCCGGTCTGCAGCTGGGGAGGTGTTCAGACTGATCGGTCTCTGCTCTGTACTCTTCCCCTGTTCCTGGGTCTTGCTGGGGTCCATCTCAGGAGTCTCCTGTTCCTGTTCATGGGTCCTGCTGGGGTCTGCCTCTAGAGGCTCATCCTTCTGTTCCTGGGTCCTGCTGGGGTCTGCCTTTAGAAGCTCATCCTTCTGTTCATGGGTCCTGCTGGGGTCTGCCTCTAGAGGATCATCCTTCTGTTCCTGGGTCCTGCTGGGGTCTGCCTCTAGAGGCTCATCCTTCTGTTCATGGGTCCTGCTGGGGTCTGCCTTTAGAAGCTCATCCTTCTGTTCATGGGTCCTGCTGGGGTCTGCCTCTAGAGGCTCATCCTTCTGTTCATGGGTCCTGCTGGGGTCTGCCTCTAGAGGATCATCCTTCTGTTCCTGGGTCCTGCTGGGGTCTGCCTCTAGAGGCTCATCCTTCTGTTCATGGGTCCTGCTGGGGTCCGTCTCTAGAGGATCATCCTTCTGTTCCTGGGTCTTGCTGGGGTCTGCCTCAGGGCTCTCCTGATCCTGTTCTTGTCTCTCAAGATGGCCCGGTATCTCAGAGACCTCTCTCTCCTGTGGGCCCTGATGGCCCTCGTACTGTGATGTGAGCGTGCTCACCCACACCTCCAGCTCCTCTCGCTGCTGCTTAAGTTCCTGGTTTTCCTGCTGTAGCAGGTCCGTGGTGGCTGTGAGATGATTGATCTGCTGCTTCGCTCCCACAAAGGCTTTCCTGGTCTTTTCCTCCTGGTCGGCCATCTGCTGCCTCAGCGCATCGTCATGGGCAGCCTTCTCCTGCAACTCTTGCCTCGCAATGCCTATCTCTTCCTGCAGCCTGGATGACTGCTCCTGGGCCGCACGCACCTCCGTATGCCGATCGCTCAGTACCGCGTTGAGGTTCTCCAGCTGTGCCTCTAGCTCTCTGGTTCTGGTTTCGGCCTGGGCCAGAGAATCTCTCAGGCCCTGAATATCCTGTTGGACTGAAGCCTGATGGGCCTCCTGTTCCTGGGATGGGCCATCGGCTGTTGCCTCAGTCACCATCTTGTCATGTTCTATCTTGAGCTCGCTGTACTGGGTCTTGACCTGGTTGAAGGTGTGAGCCTTCTCCTGCAGCTCCTGATCCTTGGCCTCCACCTCCTTCCTCAGGTCGTTCCTCTCCTCTGTCACCTTGCCCACCTTCTCATCCAGGTTCTGCACCTGGCTCTGCAGGGAGGTCACTGAAGCGCTGCTGCTGGACACCTCTGCTTCGAGGCGGCTGTTCTCCTCTGTGAGCCGCTGGACTTGCTCATGAAGGAGTATGTTCTGTCTCTGCATGTCCTCAGAGCGGCTCTCCAGCTTTGACATCTCTTCCTTGAAGATCCTCTCTTGCTCCTCCAAAGACACCCTAGTCTCCTGTAGCTGCTCCTCCCAAGACACCCTAGTCTCCTGTAGCTGTGCAACGGCTCTCTGGGTCTTCTCTTCTGACTGCTGTTGCTTAAACTCAGCGGCCAGCAGGGCCTGGTCCTTGGCCGCTTGCAGGGCCTCCATGTCGGCCGAACGCAGCATCATCTCCTGCTCGTATTTATCCTGGGCTTCGGCTGCCAGCTTGGCCTGCTCCTGGCTGTCCAATACAGCTTGCTTCTGCTGGGCCTCAGCCACGGCCGCTCTCTGCAGCGCCTCCTGGTGGTCTGCCTCGACACTGCTCAGACGACTCCTCAGCTCGCTCATCTGCTCCTCCACTGAGGCCAGGGCGCCCCTCTTCTCCTCTTCCACCTCCTGCTTCTCTTTCTCCATCTCCAGAAGCTTTATTTCCAGCTGCCTGTGTTGCTCCTCACCCTCCCTCATGTGGGCCTCCATGGAGGAGCGCACCTGCTCCGTCTCCTGCTTCTCTTTGCTCAGCGACTCCTCCAGGATCAGCGCCATGGCTCTGTACCGCTCCACGCTGGAGCTGGACTCCTTCAGGCGCTCCGACAGCTCCTCTGCCCGTGTCTCGGCCTGCCGCAGGAGGCCACGCAGGTCCTCGCCGTCCCGATCTGAAGCCTGGTGTTCCTCTCCACTTCCTTGCTGCCCCCTGAGGGCGTTGATCTCCAGCCGGGCGGCGTTGAGAAGCTCCCTGGTCTTCTGGTGAAGAGCCGACTCGGTCTCCAGCTGCCTCTTGGCGTCCGTCAGCTGGACATCCTGGTTCCTGCTGAGCACGTGGTGCTGCTCCACCCTCTTCTGCAGCTGGGAGATCTCCCTCTCCTGCTTCTCCACCTGGCTGTTGAGACGCTGTCGGGTGTCCGTCTCAGAGCGCTCCAGGAAGTCCCGGATGGACTGGAAGTTCTGGTCCCTCTGCTGGCTGAGGGTGGTCTGCTCCTGCTTCAGTAGGGCGTTCTCCTCGCGCAGGCTCTCAGCGCGATCCTGTGCAACCCTCCGTTCTAATGTTGCGGTGTGAATTGTCTGCACGCTATTCTGGGCAGAGGTGGCCATCTTCTGTCCCTCCTCCCTGAGCGAGTCAATCTCCTTCCTGTAACCCTCCACGTTGCCTTGCAGCATCTCATACATCTTGGAGTTACACTCTAGCTGGGTGGAAAACTTGGCATTCTGGGTGAGTAGGTCAGAAATCTGCTCCTTCAGAGCCCTGTCGCTCTCCACGGACTCCTTCTTGTAGGTGGCATACACCTCCTGCAACTGTCGCAGGGCAGCCTTGGCCTCCACCGCTTCAGCAGACTCCGCAGCTGTGGAGCTCATGGGCCTGGCTGCCTGTGAGTGGCGAGTGGTGAAGGTCTGGGACAGCTCCCGTTGTCCTGTCGCTTGCTGCGGGAGGCCGACTTCAGTCTCCTGTGACAGGAGTATGCGGTGGTACTTGTCCCTCTGTCTGATATGCTGGTCACACTGCTCCTTTTGAGCTTCCAGCTCACGTTGGGCTTCCTCCAGCTTGCGCTCCATCTCGCTGACCTTGGTGCCCGCCGCAGTCTCCAGCTCCTCTTGCTCCTGGGCCTCGCTGAGATCCCTGATGGCCAGCAGGAGTTGCTCGTTCTTCCGCTGCAGCTCCTCCACGCCGCGGAAGGTCACCAGGTGCTCGCTGATCACCGCCGACGTGCTGCCGACGACGTCGGCTGAGTCGGGCTTCTCCTCCTCCTCCTCCAGGACCACGTGGTTCCCGCGCGCCTCCTCCAGCTCCACCAGCAGCAGGCTCATCTGCCGGGCCTTGTCGGCCAGCAGCAGCTCACACCTCCGGTTGTTCCTCTCCAGCAGCGAGGAGCGCTTGTTGGACTCGTCCGTCTCCCTCTCCAGCAGCGAGGAGCGCTTGTTGGACTCGTCTGTCTCCCGCCGCAGCCGGTGCACCTCCCTGGTGGCCCGCTCCAGCTTGTCTGATAGACAGGCCAACTTCCTCTCGTCTTCATCTCTCCGTCGCTTGAGGACATGCGCCTTGGCCTCCAAGTCCCGCACCATGTCGTCCAGGCACTCGCTCAGCTGCTGGTTCTCGGCGCGCTGCAGCCGCAGCCTCTTCTGGCCCTCTGCGTAGGCCGCATACAGCTCGGCCGGTGTCAGGTTGCCAGGTGGAGACGGCGGCAGCACGTCGGGGTTGTCCAAGTCTTTATTTAGGCTCTGGATCCTCTCCCCAATAGCTTCCTCAGCTTTGGAACCATGAACCTCTGCTGTCTTCTCCAGGCTGGTTGCCTCTCCAGTCACTAGCTTATGACGCTCCTCCTCTATGCCTACTGCTGCTGCTGCTCCCTTGAATAAAGTATTAGACAGCTTACTGATGGAGTTCATCATAACATATTAATAATTATAATGGATAGTTAAAATACTATTAATATAAAAGGAGATATAAAGATTGTTGTCGCCAATGAGCAGCTGCAATCTCTTACTGGCATTTACCAAATATAGGCGTATTGCTCACTCTAGCGAGAGCCCATTGGCTCAAGGCTGCATCAACTCTGGCTGACCACGGCCAATCACAGGCCTCGTGATGTCATCACAGTTGTTCATGATGACGGTGCGTCAGAGAGGTAGAACTGTTGGGTATATAAAAGACGTGGTTGTTGGGAGTGTCTTGGAAATTATGATCTGTGTGTTTTACGGTGTGCCAGAGCGTGAGGCGAGGTAAAGCGCCATGAAGTCCAAGGATAATAAAGATGTCGCGTCTAAAGGTGATAAAGTTGTCGCGTCTAAAGGCGATAAGGTTGCCGCGCACGCCGAGCCGCTCGTCGTCACCGTCAAAACCCTGAAAGGAGCAGAAATGATGGTAATCTCGGGGGACGCTTCCTTCGCACAGTTCAAAGCCGAGATAGCCAAAAAGTTCCGGGTCACACAAGACGAGATAATGCTGCTGTTTGACGGAAAGGTACTGCTCCCGGAAGACGACGATACTCTACGCCAGCATGGCATCAAAGATAGATCCAGGGTTGATGTGGTCATTTAGGCTACCTGTAAAACTAACAGACAACTGGAACCAGCACAGCCTGTAGATAGATGGTGCATTTATCCAAAGCTCTTTACATAGATCGTGCATTACATTCACCCATTCGCACACACATTCATACACCGATGGCGGAGGAAAACCACGGAAGGAACCAACCTGTACATTGGGAGCAATTACCGGGTTCAGAGTCTTGCTGAAGGACACTTCAACACTAACCCTGGGGGAGCCCGGGATCGAACTTTACCCCTCCAGCCGCTCTACTGGCCGATCTACCCCTGACTGAGCCACGCCACTGCCGCCCCAGGGGAAGCCTGCCCACGCACTGCAGCTGCTCAGTGACTTCTCGTCTGATAATGAGAAGCAAAGCGAGCCTTGAGGTCCTTTCCCGCTGCGGCGCGATACGATAACGATAAAAAATGTATTATTTCTCCATTGAAGTGGACGAGAGTTGATGGTAGCGTCCACACCACAACGATAACGCCAACATAATTGACCTGAACATCGACATGTCGTCATCGTTATCAAGGCACAGTGGGAAAGGGCCTTTTTACTTGGATCCAGCAGACCTTGAGACCCACCCTGCAGACAAAGGCATGGTCTGACCGGACATACACGCTCATGTTTTATACCTAGAGTCCCTCCAGTTATATTACTCCCGGAATGAAGGAAACGAAGGAAACAGTGACACCTTGAGGAAGAAGAGGCAGATCAGAAGGTTTGAAACTCTTTTTTTCCCTCTTCCCCTCTCTCTCTCTTTTATTGAAGCAAGAACAATATGGCTTATTGAGGGCTTGCTGAAAGGCGAGACCAGTATGTTATTCCAAAACTTTATATCTTGTACAAGCCCATATATGGAGATCCCTAACAGAATCCCTTTGATGCCCATATGGAGATCCCTGCTCTGAGTATCTGACATCACTGTGATGTCACCGTGATGTGACAGGGGAACCACAGTCGACCGGACAGGACGACCGGACAGACCTACGGTCACAATAAAACCCGATGAAACTATCCCCAGTTATGGGCTATAGTATTGTATTATGGTTGAACATGGGTGAAGTAAGCCATTTACCATGAGAGGGAGTGGGTTGTTGGAGGATTTACCACTGTTTCAGGGCCAAACAACCCTGAAACAGGGCCAAACAACCCACAACCCTCGAATGGTAAATTGCTTGTGCCATGGCATTGGTCCGAAGGTTCATTAGTCCGAATCTGTTAAGAGGGGGGCGACTAGATGTGTGGGTGCCAGTCCCATGGCGTTGCCAGGTGAAACTGTCAGTGCCAGGGTTGGATCTGGGCCTCCCCGCTGCTGCCCGGGTGGCTGCCTCCTTTCAAATTGAAATCTTGCAAATTGCCAACCCATTTCACCAAATTTTGAGGTTTAGATTCAGTACTTTGCCTAGCCCGAAGCAGTTATTTAACAGACTCTTAACATTATTAAAAGCAATAAAATAAATCATTAAGTTTGGTTTAAACCTCAATTTGACTGACTGGTTTGCACATGTTCACGATAAAAAAACTTGTTTACATCAAGAAGCTCACATCTTTTGTAGGGTCTTAATAGCGCTGGCCTCTGGCCTCTTTATCACAATACGTTTGGCAGAGTTGGGCAAACAGCAGAAGACTACCTTGGAAAGTGCTTCTTAAAGGGATATTCCACTTTAAAAAAAACGTGTTCATTTTATCGTCAGGCTTTTATGAACACCCTGAACAGTTTTTAATTTGCTTAATTCAATATTTAGATATTTGATGTAAATGTTATCTGGCCCTCCAGGCTCAGGTCCTCTCCACATACACACCCATTGTAACTTCAAACTCCATTTTAACCATGATAGATTCTTTAAAAACACCCTACATTTTTCTGGTGACTCATACTACCCTCCTAATACGTGAGCAGACCGTGTACTTGTACAATAACCTTTTTCTTTTATTTTTAATAATTCTTCTGGAAAATGGAAAGAATGTAATACAATATTGTATTACAAATAAATGAAAAGTTATTGAAAAAACACGGCCTGCTCACGTATTAGGAGGGTAGTATGAGTCACCAGAAAAAGAATGGGTGTTTTTAAAGAATCTATCATGGTTAAAATGGAGTTTGAAGTTACAATGGGTGTGTGTGGGGAGAGGCACTGGGCCTGGAGGCCCTGATAACATTTACATCAGATATCGAAATATTGAATGAAGCAAATTAAAAACTTTTCAGGGTGTTCATAAAAGCCTGATTAGACGATAAAATTACCAAGTTTTTTTGAAAGTGGAATATCCCTTTAATTCTTCATATTTCTTTGGGTTAACAATGGTTAGTTCTATTACAGTCAACTTTTTGTCTTTTTTCCATTGTGAATAAATTGAGAATAAATCATTGAGAAGCAAATGTTGTCTTGTTTATTCATTACTTAATGACTTTCAACATTACTTAATAATGCATAGTGTGTCACTTTACTTGGGGCTCCAAGTAAGTATTAGTTCCTCATTAGTACCTCATTAGTTAATAATAATAATGTGTCACTTTACTTCAAACTCCACCTAACTATTAACTAACTATTAAGTAACTAGTAACTAACTATTAAGTAACAGTTGGACCAACCAGTGTCAGGGGCTGAGTTACGGCCTTTTTAGCGGGCTGCAGGGGTCCTCCACTAGGCCCAACCACTTTTGCTTCCGTCCTGGGGGTCCCCGGAGCGGTGGTCCCTGAGAATCCCCCGTGAGCAGCTCCGTTGGAGAGGTAATTTTTCCAGCAGGAGGCGGCACGGCGCCGCCAGGGGGTCCCCAGAGCTCTGCGATACCTGGAGGGGGTCCCTGAGCGTGTGCCACCTGCAGTCCCAGGCCGAGGCCCCGAAGTCGGATAGGAGCAGAGCGGCGGCCGCCTGTTTCTCCAGAGCCATAGTCCAGTCATATTGCCAGGGGTCCCTGGAGGTGGTCCCCGGGGGTGGTCCCCACTCTGCGGTCCGAGGCCGAGGCCCCAGAGTCGGATGCGAGTGGAGCAATGAAGGCCCCTTGCACCTGGTTCCCAAGTCCCAATTTCCCCCTCTAGCCCTGGATCCTTGGTATCCTTCCCCTAATATGAGCACTCGTGCTGGGCATAAAATTTACAGAAAAAGGTAGATCTACAAACCCCCCCCCCTATGTAGGCTCATATGAATATATATTAAGTAACACCCTTAACTAATAGTGTTACTAAAGCAGTAAGTAATGATCAATTCATTGTACTTCATCCTTAACTAATGTATTAGTAAAGTATTACTTACTAGTTTTTTTTTTTTTAGGTTATGAGAAAGTGTTACCGAAATCAGAGACGCAGCAGCCAGCCAGCTCTGTACTCTGCTTTCTGCCCTCCGTTAATCATCCAGACGTTGCAATAGTTGTTTTGGTCCCATCACAGAAGCGAAGCCTACTCTGATTTCTGCCTTCCGTTGATTCCACACAACGTCGCGGTAGTTCTCCTCACAGAAACGAACACAGACGAAGCATCAGTAGCTTTACCGTCTCATCATCCCATCACAGCTGCGGACAGCGAGCCAGCCAGTGGCGGTGTTGCCAGATTCTCATTTGCGAGAGAAACAAGCAACCATGTCTATAACAATAAGCCAAAAATAAGCAACTAGGGCATGTCAGTCAAACATTATTGTCTATTATTGTTTTAGAACAATGGTTCTCAATCATTTTCATGCCAAGAACAAGGACCCCCAATTTTTACAGTCTACTTTACAGAAAGAAGATGTACTTACAATAAACAGATTTGGCAACACAGTAGCCACAAATCCTCACTCTTCTACTAAATTAATTAGATATTAACTAGGTACATAATAATGTTTGAAAAATAGCAGATCTTTAAGCTCGAGCTTGTAGATCAGCTATTTTCAAATAGCCAAGATATAAACTAGGGCTTATTAAGTGGATTGATTGATTATGTATGTTTGTTAATGTCATCTATTAGTGATCTAAAAGCACAGTATTTTTTATACACCACTTGCACACATCTGCAAGTGGTGGACACTTATGCAAACGTTATGTGTGAATGGGTGACATTGATATGTGGGTAGGGTAGCCTACACTCACTTGAATACCCCAGTCACTCACTCACTCACTCCCTTTGTTGTCTATTTTGAGCATCAGCGCTTTAAATGCTAAGTATAATGGTTTTAGCCGGGGAGCCACTGGGCCAAAATGAGAGAGGACCTGTGATGTCATGACATATAGTCCAGGCAAACTAGCTCATTTTGGACCCAAAACAGAAAGTAATTGTAACAGAATTTTTTTCTTCACAGACTTTTTCTATAAGGTCTCCAGAACAACATACTAAAAGTCCTAAGAAATCCCAGTTGCGGAAATATGTTTAATTGACATTAATCCAAGACTTACTATATACTACACTATAAAGGAAGAAATGACTCCCAAAGAATCTGTTTTAAGTGGGAAGTGAGGGGTCAAACTAGGGGTTATTAATTATTCTGAATCCATTGCAAGCATTTGTTTGGCATGAAAAACATTCCTTGGGCAAGAAATGACCCCACAATACGATGGTTTAGTGATGAGTCATCAATTTTCACAGACTTTTGGGGTCCGTTTTTAGCCCAAGGAATGTTTTTCATGCAAAACAAATGCTTGCAATGAATTCAGAATAATTAAAAACCCCTAGTTTGACCCCTCACATCCCACTTAAAGCAGATTTTTTGGGAGTCATTTTTGCCTTTATAGTGTAGTGTATAGCAAGTGAATGAGACTGAAAATTACCCTAGCTGTCAAACATATTTCCGCAACTGGGATTTCTTAGGACTTTTAGTATGTTGTTCTAGACACCCCATAGAACTGATGTGTGGTGAAAAAAATTCTGTTACAATTACTTTCTCGTAAAACGCTAGTTTACCTGGACTAATACTCCAATTTTTTGTTTGTCCTATTAATTTGGTCAATAAGGTACACAGAATGAGAGGCCTGCTCTGCCGGAAATCCTG
Organism: Nannobrachium achirus; assembly: GCF_963921795.1. NCBI lineage: Eukaryota > Metazoa > Chordata > Actinopteri > Myctophiformes > Myctophidae > Nannobrachium > Nannobrachium achirus. The sequence continues at coordinate 6,806,245 of NC_137810.1, read as the reverse complement.
CGAAAAAAAGTTTCCCATTGACTTCACTATACTGGAAAAAAATACACCAAAAAAAGTAGCATGTGAGGGGTCAAACTAAGGGTTCTTCATGATTCTGAATCCATTGCAAGCATTTGTTTTGCATGAAAAACATTCCTTGGGCTAGATTTCAGCCTCTCAAACCTGTGAAAAGTATCAATCAATCAATCAATCAATCAATCCCAAGTATGAATCCTCATGTGCTGCTTCAGATGACTGTTTTTATTAAAGCTGTTGCCACAAACTGTGCAGCTAAAAGGATTTTCCCCTGCAAGAATTAGCATGTTGTTGCTTCAGAATACTCTCTCGACTGGTGAACAGCTAAAAGGTTTTTCCCTTGTATGAATTAGCATGTGTTGCTTCAAACTACCCTATCGACTAAAGCATTTGTCACAAACTGTACAGGTAAAAGGTTTTTCCCCTGTATGAATTAGCATGTGTTGCTTAAGACCCTCTTGACTAAAGCTGTTCCCACATAGTGTACAGCTAAATGTTTTTTCCCCTGGTATGAATCTTCATGTGCCGCTTCAGATGACTACTTTCAATAAAGCTGCTGTCACAAACTGTGCAGCTAAAGGGTTTTTCCCCCGTATGAATCTTCATGTGCCGCTTCAGATGACCCTCTAGACTAAAGCTGTTCCCACACAGCGTACAGCTAAATGGCTTTTCCCCTGTATGAACCTTCATGTGCCGCTGCAGAATCCAATTTTGACTAAAGCTGCTACCACAAACTGTACAGCTAAAGGGTTTTCCCCCCGTATGAATTAGCATGTGTTGTTTCAAACTACCCTCTCGACTAAAGCTGTTACCACACAGCGTACAGCTAAATGGCTTTTCCCCTGTATGAACCTTCATGTGCTGCTTCAGAATCCAATTTTGACTAAAGCTGCTGCCACAAACTGTGCAGCTAAAGGGTTTTTCCCCTGTATGAACTAGCATGTGTTGCTTCAGACTAACCTCTCGACTAAAGCTGTTCCTACATAGTGTACAGCTAAAAGGCTTTTCCCCTGTATGAATTAGCATGTGTTGCCTAAGATGACCCTCTCGACTAAAGCAGTTGCCACAATCTGTACAGCTAAATGGTTTTTCCCCTGTATGAATCCTCATGTGCTGCTTCAGATGACTGTTTTTACTAAAGCTTCTGCCACAATCTGCACAGCTGAAGGGTTTTTCCCCTGTATGAATTAGCATGTGTTGCTTAAGATGATGCTTTTGACTAAAGCTGTTCCCACATAGTGTACAGCTAAATGGCTTTTCCCCTGTATGAACCTTCATGTGTTGCTTCAGATGACCATTTTGACTAAAGCTGCTGTAACAAACTGTGCAGCTAAAGGGTTTTTCCCCTGTATGAAGTCTATGAACTCTCATGTGCTGCATCAGAAGATATTTCCGATTAAAGCCGGTGCTGCAAAGTGTACATACAAAGGGATTTAACCCTCTATGAGTCTCCGTGGATGGACACTGTTTTGATGATTTCACAGCGTGGAAAAGCTTATTGCTCATAGACGGTCTTTGTCCTTCCATGTGTTGTGTATCGTTTGATTTTTTTGTGTTTAAAATTGACTGGTCTTCCCTGGTCTCCTCCCACTCATCACTGTCTTCAGTGTCAGATTCAGAACAGTGTGAAGAGAGGAGCTGAGCATCACTAGTTCCTTGTGATGTTTCACCATCATCTGCGTCAGCTTGCATCTGTTTGTGTGTGTAGGAGGTGCTGGCTGGAGGGTCTGTTTCTCTGTTTTCATCAGTTTCATCACTTTTCACTGTTACTAATGTCAACATTGTCCCATCAGCCTCGAATGGGACATGCTCTTGTGTTTGGAACAGCTCCTCCTGTTCCTCTTTGATGTGTGGAGGTTCTGGTTCTTTCTGGATCAGTCTGGAACCCTGCTCCTTCTGTTCTGGTGAAGACTCCTCTTTACAAAGAGGGACACCGTCTAGCAGGAGGAAAATGAAGCAATAAGCCACAAGAGAAGACGCTGCGCCTCGTGTCTCACCACGCTTCTCAGCCGTTATAAAATACCAGGTAACCACATGCCTCGCGTGGCTTATTGCTTTTCTAAAACAGTTACAATATGTTAACATGAAAAATCATCGACATGTGCCAATTAAAACTGTTCTATTACACTAATAATTCACTACAAGGTCTGCAAGAAAGTTCCCAGCTACAAGAAAGTAGTTCCCAGCTTTTTTGCCAACATCACAGGTGCAGATAATCGCTGCACTGTGTGACACTGTGGAAAGAAATAACACACCTGGTGTTTGATATAAACTGATTCAAGGTGTGGGTTATAGTCACATATACCACAGCAATTAAGAGAAAACAGCCAATCAGAATCAAGGAATGGAACTAGCCGTTTTAGAATAATGGTAGTTCAGTCAGGACACTCCTCTTTTGAGCACAAGCAAGCATTAGGATCATCATCGCTCTCACCTTTAGTGTCTATTGTGCACGGCATACAAAGACCCTCTTCCTTTATGAGTGGTTTCACATCCCTGTCAGGTGATGGCTCTGAGGACACTGCCACAACACCTGGTTTTAACTCCACCTACAAAAAAAATACATAAACCATAAATACATGTGGTACAGTCTCTTCTTGGAGGTAGCAGAGTTCTGTTAATCTTCTAACATCATTATAGGCAACATAATATGTATTTCCTTCACCGATTTGATCCAACTATAATTGTCCCTCTCCTTTTATCACCAATACCTCAAATCTATTGATCAAAAACAAGTGATCTACAAGCTCTGGACACATGAAAATGTATCATCACTGTGTTGTTTCTCTATGGTTCATTGTGGTGTAATAAGGCCTCAACCAACAGATATCATTTATAATCAAATTACCTTTTTAGAAATATCCAATGGAACCATTTCATCCTTCACATCCAACAGTCCACTGTTAAACCTTACACGTGACAGAGGGACGAAACAGGCCTTCAACACTACCGCTGTTACGTTCACCTGTAAAATGACATGCAGACAAGACAATTCATGGATATGTGAATTTTGGCAAAAATAAAAGGCAATATAACACAAAAGATGATCATGACCATGGTTTAATTGTTATATTTTAATAGTTATCTATTAAAAAGGGGGAGGGATGGAAGCCCCCATCAACACTAAGCTACTACATTAAATTTAAAAACTATTTGTGACCAAAAACACAACAAACACCAAAGACAAAGATAATAGATAATATATGGTAATAAAATGCAATAAAACAAACACAACAAACCTGATGCTCAATCTTCCTCCTTTTGGGTTCTCTACAGGAATGCTCAACTTCCCCCAGTTGGTTCATCTGTAATGAGGAATGAATTGGTATTAAACACAAGGCGAGAATCTAATCTCTAATAAAGACAGTCTTCAAGGTTAGTAGTTTGTATCAAACAATACAACTCATTGACCATTACTATGGTAAAGTCTCAACCAGACAATTCCAGTGTGTTACCTTCTTGTTCAGTTGTTCCTCGAAGTCAAATCCTTGGAAATGGTTCACTGTCTTGTCTCTGAATTTGCAGAAAGCACAAACAACGTTATATGTTACTTATACGTAGCCTGCTTCCAGACCAGAGACCCCGACCACTCTCAGAGTGGACTGAGTCTGAGATCAGGCTAACTTATACGGTATATCGCTGAGGGTTTCTTCGCACTTTTAATTAAGTACAGTATAAGTCATGATAATAATATACATAGTTAAATGATTAACTACAATTGAATTAGAAGGAGAACAACATATTTACTGTTATGTTTAATGATAATACACTTGGAGAAACTTATTGTAAGACTGACAATTGCTAACCCAAATGACATCATTGGTACCAGGCAACTGGGATGTGTTTGAATGATGTTTGATGATGATGTGGCTCAATGACAACAGACTCTCAATTCACCTAGGCAAAACTGAATGTATCCTCTTTGGATCTAGTCAGAAACTTAGCCTAGTTGAGAACTTCACAATTAAAGTAGGTGACACTGTGATAGAAAGAAAAAACTACATCTGCTACCTGGGTTGCATCCTGGAGGCTAACCTATCCAGTGAAAAAATGACCACCAAGGTTATCAATAAAGTCAACCAACGAATTCGCTTCTTGCAAAGGGTTGCCCCGCTGATCAATACTAAATCCCGAAAGACACTAGGAGGAGCTCTTATTGGGCCCCTCATTGATTACGGAGTCCTTGTCTGGTATCGCGACGCCCCAGCCGCCTTAAAGTTAAAGCTTCAAACAGCCCAAAACAAACTAATTAGGGTTGTGCTTGGTCTCCCTCCTCTGACCCACCTTACCTATCATCACCACGAAAGCGTGGGATGGCTCAAAGTAGCTGACAGAGTACAGCATCTTGCAATGGGCCTGGTGTACAAGATACACTACACCTCCAAGATTCCCATGTACCTGACAAACTACTTCTTAAAGGTCAAGGATGTTCACGACCACAACACCAGAGGCAGCTCCACTAATCATCATCAACGTAGATTTAACACTAAACAAGGCTCTAACTCGTTCTCCTGCTACACCATCAACATGTGGAACGCCCTTCCTCAAGCCCTAAAGGAGAGCAAATCCCTAGCCTCCTTCAAAATTGGTATGAAAAGTCACCTTCAGACAGCTGCTACCCGTGACTTGTAAATAGACTAAGCCCCCATGCCCCCCCCCCCCCTTTTTATTATTCTTTTTTCTGCCTTTGTATTTGATGTTATGCTTTTGAAACTGATATTATCCTAGATAAAGTACTATGTTCTATCCGTCTGTCTTTCAATGTTATATGAGATACTTAAAGTGTGGTTCCTGTGGAAATAAGCCTCGGCTTTCTAGGATCTCCTTTTAGTTGACCTTGTGATTTGTACTGTCATGAAACTGTACTTTTTTCTATTGCAAACTTCTAATAAATTCTTCAATCAATCAATGAATGTAAGTTATTGACATGAAAATTGGACTGAAATGTCAAGGCCACAGTGATGAAAATATATCTGTTCAGGAGGCACCGTTTGAAACTCTAACTCCCCAATGTATGTGATGTTATGCTTGAAATGGGGGTTAGCATCATATACCACTAGTTATGGTTTTAATTCAATAATCAGGGAAAGGGGGTTAGCATCATATACCACTAGTTATGGTTTTAATTCAATAATCAGGGAAAGGGGGTACTCTACTCTACTCAAGACAAAACAGATTGATAAAACACTGGGTTAGGGTGTGTAACCCTATTGCTGAATGAAGGGACAACTCATTTGCATGTATTCCTTTTAGTATAAGTAGTGAGTAAATAAAGCCCCCAACAGTATTGTGTGAAAAGGTGTGGAAGGATTGTAATAATAAAGGTTTACCAGAGGACAGCCATGAGTTATCCAACGATTGTGATGATGATTTTGAGCAACCAACAACCTCCCGTTGCTCCGAAGTTGGTCGTTTGACTCAATTCAATGACTCAAATTGACTCGTTTTTTATGAATGGAATCACCAGGAATGCTGGTCAGAAATGCTGGTAGTAAATACATCTACTAAAAATTAGAACAATACCTTGCAAACAATATACATGACTAGAATTGAAATATTTCAATATAAAGCTGTGTCGCTTGTCGTTTTCTTTAGCATAACGAAGAATATTACATTCGGCTACACCATTCTGCCCTACAAAGGGAGAGTGCAGTAACTACGTTTTGGGACACACCGACTTATTTGTGTCGCCCAACGGTCAAATTAGCCTTCATGATATTGGGGGATGAACAATTACCTCAAGAACAGATGTACAATCAGTGTAATATCACTTTTATATCTTTATCTCATTTGGCTGATTAGCTGTAACACTTTTAAACCCATTTTTTGGTGAAATTCGAAAACGTAGTTACTGCACTCTGCCTTTGTAGGGCAGCATTGTACTTGACTGTTTTGCATTTCTGTCTAATACATTATTCAGTCAGTCAATTTGCTAAGCTATAATCGCGACCCTCCCGTGGCCGTGGGTCAAACATTTTGTACTTTTAACATCTAAACATCTATTGTTTAAAGTACCCGGAATGGAAGTATAGGCTACTTAGTACTTTTAAATGTACTTATAGTACTTTACGCCACTGATGACTGGCCATATCACGCCAACAATAACTGTTTGTAAATACTCAAAATGGAAATATTGTACTTATACTCCCCTACAATTATTTAGTTACTTTGCAGATATACATTATAATAGTATAAAACATACATTAATCCACTTTAGCCCCATGTATACCTAGGCTATTTGAAAATAGCCGATCTACAAGCAGTTTAATACAACGCAAACATTTTGTACTTTGATGCTAATACTTTTGTACTTTTACTCAAGTACTTTTTGAATTCCACACTTTTACGTGTAACAGTGGGCTATTTCTATTGCAGTATTGATATTTTTTACTTAAAGGGATATTTCACTTTCAAAAAAACTTTTGGTAGTTTTATCATCTAATCAGGCTTTTATGAACACCCTGAACAATTTTTAATTAGCTTGATTGAATATTTAGATATTTGATGTAAATGTTACCAGGCCTTCCAGGCCCAGGGCCTCTCCCCACACACACCCATTGTAACTTCAAACTTCATTTTAACCATGATAGATTCATTAAAAACACACATTCTTTTTTCTGGTGACTCATACTACCCTCCAAATGTGTGAGCAGGCCGTGTTTTTTCCATAACATTTTTCATTTATTTTTAATACAAAAAAAAAATGTATTTCATTTTTTCCATTTTCCCAAATAATTATTAAAAATAAATGAAAAAAGTTATCGAAAAAATACGGCCTGCTCACGTATTAGGAAGGTAAAATGAGTCACCAGAAAAAATAATGGGTGTTTTTAATGAATCTATCATGGTTAAAATGGAGTTTGAAGTTACAATGGGTGTGTATGTTGAGAGAGGCCCTACCACTGCTCCCTGTTGAAAGTGGAATATCCCTTTAAGTAAGTCATCTGAGTACTTTTCCCTGCCACTGCGTTTGTTTTTAACCCACCGAGCGGTCAGCGCGGTGAGCGTGAAACGGATCTGTTACCAAACAGCATAGTGTGGAGGGACACTTATTCAAACCACATTGTCCCCCAAATAGCCCAGTAGAACACCATAGTGTGTGGAGGGACACTTATTCAAACCACATTGTCCCCCAAATAGCCCAGTAGAACACCATAGTGTGTGGAGGGACACTTATTCAAACCACATTGTCCCCCAAATAGCCCAGTAGAACACCATAGTGTGTGGAGGGACACTTCAGACCACATTGTCAACCAGTCTTCTCTTCTGCCTACAAACTAGTGGATAAGAAAGGAGGGGCTGCCAAAAGCAACTAGAGGGGGAAATCTCTCTCAGAGCGTGCGATTTCCACATCTTTGCAGCGCGAGTGCGCCATCCAATAGAAATGAACGTGCTGTGAGCCTAGCTCCGACACCGGCCCAAACTTCTGTCGGAATTTTCGAGCGCTTCATGATGACGCCGACTTTAGGACAGTTTTGGAACCTGTGTTTTGCCTGTGTAGCTTTCAGCTCCACAGCAATAATAAAATGAATAGTATCCTCATTCCAAAGTTTTATTTTCAAAAGAATGCACAAAGAAGACTTTCCTCACTTTCACTTACTACACACTATATAACATTGAAAAAGTGTACACATTTCTTTAGTGTTTTTACATCATAAAAAGTGGAAAACATTGACATTGTTATCTTATCAGTTTAAAGCATAAGAAGGGAAGCGCTGCCTGGTTTCATTCACAGTGGCTCAAAACCCTCATGCCTATACCTATATGCAATAGGCATAGTTATGCATAGAATCAAAGGAACCAAAAGTTCCTTTGCTTGTGGTGAGGTGAACTGTGTCTTCTGTGGCTTGTCATACTGTGGTTAGAATGAATGTTCCTCAAGCAAATTTCCAAACTTCAGAAAAAGACAAAGCTTCTGCTTACTTCTCCTTACTGCAAGGTGTCCCCCCCCCCCCAACTGAACCCTCATGTTCTCCTTCAAAGTTAGACAAAGTGTACAACTAGGGTTTACCCTAGTTGTACCCTGCATGTACAACTAAAAGGTTTTTCCCCTGCAAGAATTAGCATGTTGTTGCTTCAGACTACTCTCTCGACTAGTGAACAGCTGAAGGGTTTTTCTCTGTATGAATCCTCATGTGTTGCTTCAAACTATACCCTTGATTAAAGCCTTTGCCACAAACTGTACAGCGAAAGGGTTTTTCCCTTGTATGAATCCTCATGTGTTGCTTCAAACTATACCCTTGATTAAAGCCTTTGCCACAAACTGTACAGCGAAAGGGTTTTTCCCTTGTATGAATCATCATGTGTTGCTTCAAACTATACCCTTGATTAAAGCCTTTGCCACAAACTGTACAGCGAAAGGGTTTTTCCCTTGTATGAATCCTCATGTGTTGCTTCAAACTATACCCTTGATTAAAGCCTTTGCCACAAACTGTACAGCGAAAGGGTTTTTCCCTTGTATGAATCCTCATGTGTTGCTTCAAACTATACCCTTGATTAAAGCCTTTGCCACAAACTGTACAGCGAAAGGGTTTTTCCCTTGTATGAATCATCATGTGCCGCTTCAGTTGCTTGTGACTAAAGCGTTTGCCACAAACTCTGCAGCTATATGGTTTTTCCCCTGTATGAATCCTCATGTGCTGCTTCAGACTACTTACTAGACTAAAGCCATTGCCACAAACTGTACAGGTAAAGGGTTTTTCCCCTGTATGAATTAGCATGTGTTGTTTCAGATGACCCTTTTGACTAAAGCCGTTGCCACAAACTGTACAGCTAAAGGGTTTTTCCCGTATGAATCCTCATGTGCCGCTTCAGATCACCCTTTTGAACAAAGCTGTTACCATACAGTGTACAGCTAAATGGCTTTTCCACTGTATGAACCTTCATGTGCTGCTTCAGAATCCAATTTTGACTAAAACTGCTGTCACAAACTGTACAGCTAAAAGGTTTTTCTCCTGTATGAATAAGCATGTGTTTCTTCAGATGATCCCTTCGACTAAAGCTGTTACCACAAACTGTACAGCTAAAGGGTTTTTCCCCAGTATGAATCCTCATGTGCTGCTTCAGATCATTGTTTTTATTAAAGCTGTTACCACAAACTGTACAAGTAAAGGGTTTCTCCCCTGTATGAATCCTCATGTGCAGCTTCAGATTGAAATTTTTACGAAAGCTGCTGCCACAAACTGTGCAGCTAAAGGGTTTTTCCCCTGTATGAATTAGCATGTGTTGCTTCAGACTACTCTCTCGACTAAAGCTTTTACCACAAAGTGAACAGAGGAAGGGTTTTTCCCCCGTATGAATCTTCATGTGCCGCTTCAGATGACTATTTTTACTAAAGCTGCTGTCACAAACTGTACAGCTAAAGGGTTTTTCCCCTGTATGAATTAGCATGTGTTGCTTCAGATCACTGTTTTTATTAAAGCTGTTACCACAAACTGTGCAGCTAAAGGGTTTTTCCCCTGTATGAATTAGCATGTGTTGCTTCAGACTACTCTCTCGACTAAAGCTTTTACCACAAAGTGAACAGAGGAAGGGTTTTTCCCCTGTATGAATCCTCATGTGCTGCTTCAGATGACCATTTTTACTAAAGCTGCTGTCACAAACTGTGCAGCTAAAGGGTTTTCCCCCTGTATGAAGTCTATGAACTCTCATGTGCTGCATCAGAAGATATTTTCGATTAAAGCCGGTGCTGCAAAGTGTACATACAAAGGGATTTACCCCTCTATGAGTCTCCGTGGACGGACACTGTTTTGATGATTTCACAGCGTGGAAAAGCTTATTGCTCATAGACGGTCTTTGTCCTTCCACGTGTTGTGTATCGTTTGATTTGTGTGTGTTTAAAATTGACTGGTCTTCCCTGGTCTCCTCCCAGTCATCACTGTCTTCAGTGTCAGATTCAGAACAGTGTGAAGAGAGGAGCTGAGCATCACTGGTTCCTTGTGATTTTTCACAGTCATCTGCACCAGCTTGCATTTGTTTGTGTGTGTAGGAGGTGCTGTCTGGAGGGTCTGTTTCTCTGTTTTCATCAGTTTCATCACTTTTCACTGTTACTAATGTCAACATTGTCCCATCAGCCTCTAATGGGACATGCTCTTGTGTTTGGAACAGCTCCTCCTGTGCCTCTTTGATGTGTGGAGGTTCTGGTTCTTTCTGGATCAGTCTGGAACCCTGCTCCTTCTGTTCTGGTGAAGACTCCTCTTTACAAAGAGGGACACCGTCTAGCAGGAGGAAAATGAAGCAATAAGCCACAAGAGAAGACGCTGCGCCTCGTGTCTCACCACGCTTCTCAGCCGTTATAAAATACCAGGTAACCACATGCCTCGCGTGGCTTATTGCTTTTCTAAAACGGTTACAATATGTTAACATGAAAAATCATCGATATGTCCCAATTAAAACTGTTCTATTTCACTAATAATTCACTACAAGGTCTGCAAGAAAGTTCCCAGCTACAAGAAAGTATTTCCCAGCTTTTTTGCCAACAAGACAGGTGCAGATAATCGGTGCACTGTAGAACACTGTGGAAAGAAATAACGCACCTGGTGTTTGATATAAACTGATTCTAGGTGTGGATTATTTTTAGAATGAATGATAGTTCAGTCAGGACACTCTGAGCACAAGCAAGCATTAGGATCATCATCGCTCTCACCTTTAGTGTCTATTGTGCACGGCATACAAAGACCCTCTTCCTTTATGAGTGGTTTCACATCCCTGTCAGGTGATGGCTTTGAGGACACTGCCACAACACCTGGTTTTAACTCCACCTACAAAAAATACATGAATTCATAAATACATGTGGTACAGTCTCTTCTTGGAGGTAGCAGAGTTCTGTTCATCTTCTAACATCATTATAGGCAACAGAACATGTATTTCCTTCACTGATTTGATCCAACTATTATTGTCCCTCTCCTTTTATCACCAATACCTCAAATTTACCAAAACAATTGATCTACAAGCTCTGGATACAACACTGCATCAACACTGTGTTGTTTTGCTAGGGTTCAATGTGGTGTAATAAGGCCTCAACCAACAGATATCATTTATAATCAAATTACCTTTTTAGAAATATCCAATGGAACCATTTCATCCTTCACATCCAACAGTCCACTGTTAAACCTTACACGTGACAGAGGGACGAAACAGGCCTTCAACACTACCGCTGTTACGTTCACCTGTAAAATGACATGCAGAAAATACACTTCATGAATATGTGAATTTTGGAAAAAAATAAAAGGCAACATAACACAAAAGATGATCATGACCATGGTTAATTGTTATATTTTAATAGTTATCTATTACAAAGGGGGAGGGATGGAAGCCCCCATCAACACTAAGCTACATTAAATGTAAAAACTATTTGTGACCAAAAACACAACAAACACCAAAGACAAAGATAGTAGATAATAGATGGTAATAAAATGCAATAAAACAAACCTGATGCTCAATCTTCCTCCTTTTGGGTTCCCTACAGGACTGCTCAACTTCCCCCGGTTGGTTCATCTGTAATGATGAATGGATTGGTATTAACTCTCCTACTGCCAGATTATTTATTTATTTATTGGGTCTGGTGCCATCAAAAAGCGGCTTACCTTTGCAACGTTATAGTAGATAGACAGACATTTATTTATTTATTTTTTTGATTTCTTTTGATTGTGCAATAGTGCACTTTGGTCTGCCAGGCAGCAGAGGGCGGCGTCATGTGAGAATGAATGTGAATTTGCCTGTTATGTGTTGAAGAAGAAGAAGACCAGTCACTGGCCACAGAGCCTTACAGCCAGAGGAAATCAACAAGGAAGTGAATTGTTCTCCGTTGATGTTAACGCATAATGGATTTTTTACACCATCACCGCGGAAAATGTGTTTACAGTACACGGCCGCGCGACCCCTCATCAGCTTACAGTCATCAGACGAACGAACCGAACGAGCGCCGTATTGGCGCAGAGGTCTCTTGAGAATTGGGGCGAACGTGAACGTTCAAAGCGTGGGGAGAGTTAAAGGAGCGAGAAACCCTGCCACATTATTTGTTTTGTCTGAATTCTGATTATGAAAAGAAATCTAAAATGTAGGCGTGGTTATCTGTTGTTGTGGGGGGAGGGGGCGGAGTGTAGCGTGCATATCATTATACAAGCTGTCCACTATTAATGTCTGCATTACAGAAACAAAAAATAAAACAAGCCATTGCAGGTGGAAAATTATAAACATTCTGCAACTCCATTGTATATTTACTGGTAAAAATGTGCAAGTCTTTTACAAACAAACAAGCTGTTTGGGATTTTATCCATGGTTTTAACTTTCTCCACCCGTGCTCTGTGGACTGTCTGACTTGTGAGAGAGAACCAAGGAAGATCAAAGAAGGAATGGACACCGACGTCATTTTAGGCTCCATGGCCATCCGCCATGACACTTTGGCCACCCAAAATAACATTAGCGTCTATGAGCACTTCGTCACTTCCGCCACCCAAAAGTGTCATGGCGGCGTCCCATGGTGTGCCAACTTCCGGGTGTTGTCTGTTCCTGCCTAACCTTCCTTGGAGAGAACCAGGAAACAGACACCACAGTGTGGGCGGTCTATTGACGGAGTCTCTGGCTCTGCTCTCTGGCTGCAAGTAGCCTACAGTGAAACCACGCCCCCCTGATACAAATCTATATAAAACAAATGTTAATATTAATTAGATAAGCCAACTCACGCCGAACTAATGGAATGCAGTGAGCAAATATGTAATGAGTGGCGCCAAATATTTATTTTCTACACAGAAACCAGAAGTACACAGAAATAGCTACAGAAAGAGGCGAAAGCTCAAATGGCAAATTGAACCATATTTGTGCTCCCTATCAAAAGTGACTCATTGATACCAGTAAGGCTCCCTAATCGGGAGATAAGCGACCGTATAGAAACAGTGATTTTGGGTTTCATATCCCATTAAACACAAGTTGGAGAATCTAATTTCTAATAAAGACAGTCTTCAAGGTTAGTAGTTTGTATCAAACAATACAACTCATTGACCATTACTATGGTAAAGTCTCAACCAGACAATTCCAGTGTGTTACCTTCTTGTTCAGTTGTTCCTCGAAGTCAAATCCTTGGAAATGGTTCACTGTCTTGTCTCTGAATTTGCAGAAAGCACAAACAACGTTATATGGTACTTATACGGTATACCGAGGAGGGTTTCTTTGCACTCTTAATTCAGCCAATCAGAGCAGAGCAAAGAAAGTGGGGGGAGCCAAGATGCTTCCAATAGCCCTGGGCTGACATGAACATTAATAGCCAGGGACCCAGTCACCCAGAATGTGAGATGACCTGTGATGTTTCACTGCTTCACTTCGTGTGCACGCCCATCGTGCATTGTAAACAAATCGCGGACATTACCGATGCGGGCGGGACCGGAGCGACGTACTGTAAGTAATTATACTTTTACTGTAAAGATTGACAGTCCTCACGGTCAACGGCGCCATGATTTTAACTAGAGATGTTACCGATCAATCGGCAATGGATCGGATCGGGCCGATCAAAGCGTGATGGGCGATAATCGGTGGTTTAGATCAAAAGGTAAATTCACCGATCCGATCAGATCGGTGCATCCGATCAACCAGCCGTTCAGTATGCCCACTTGAGGCCATTTTGGGGTATTGATTTCCACAGTGCTGAAGGAATAATTAGTTACTGCTATGATAATAAATACATAGTAATGCTGGTAAATAACTATAAGGCAAATATATAAATGAATTCATGAGTGAATGAATGAATTAAAGTTAAAACATTAACATTTAGAAAATATAAATAATATATAAATAATAACTTGATCGGATCGGTGATTGATCGGTATCGAGTGATCAAACTTTTGTGATCGGTTCTCGCTGATCGGTTCCAAAAAACCTGATCGGACCATCCCTAATTTTAACCCTTTCAATGACGGTGAGGATTGTCAACGGCAACAGAACTGTTAAGGTCCACAGAATGCGAGGCCTGCTCTGCCGGAAACATCGCCAAAAAAGGTTATGGTCATCATTTGCATATTCACTGTCCCATCGACTTCACTATAAAGGGGCTACATTTCGGCTACATTTCGGCCCCCACAAAACTGTGAAAAGTGATGAGTGTTTAGCCCAAGGAATGTTTCTCATGCAAAACAAATGCCTGCAATGGATTCGGAATCATGAAGAACCCATAGTTTGACCCCTCACGTGCTACTTAAAGCAGATTTTTTTTCTTTTTCTCTTTTCCTATGTATATAGTAAAGTAGATGTGACAGTGAATATACAAATTCCCATAACTTTTTTTCGCGATGTTTTCGGCAGAGCAGACCTCTCATTCTGTGGACCTTAATGACCAAACTAATAGATAAAACAGAAACAAAAAGTATGGCATGACATCACAGGTTCAACCCTATTCCTTGAGCTTTTGGGCTTGTGGCTCTCTGACTATAACATAGCACTTCAACTATCTGGAGACCTTGCACATTTGCTTGAAACCATTTAAATTGTGTTTAATGTCTAAAAACAATATTTACATTTGTTAAACGGTTAAAGCCCTATAGGTTAAAGCTCTAATAGTAACCATTGCTATAATGCTTGTTCAGTAACAGGGCCAGGAGTCTCCCCAACTCTTGAATTAACATAAAATATAGTTCCAAGTGGGTACACAATTTAACCCATTAATCACCATCAATTTGATCAATTGTCCCAGTTACCAATGTTTTCTGTTTCATCACTTCCATTGTGCTTGTTTATCCTGTATCCTGCATGAGTTCTGTCTCCTGATTGGTCATAGTCTGTTTGATACAGAGCTGGGGTAACACAGAGATCCCAGTTAATGAACAAACACTCAATGTAATTGATTACTATTGGAATATAGAGCTATTTAACATTTATTTTAGCAAAACATGTTTTCATGTTGAATGGTTTGGAGGATGCTGTGTCCCATTGTTAAAAGGACAGGTGAGAATTGGTTTAATAGTGTTTCTCAAATGGGGGTACGTGTATCCCTAGGGGTACGCGGAGGTACTGCAGAGGGTACTCAAAAAGTCATGATAATAATATACATAGTTAAATGATTAACTACAATTGAATTAGAAGGAGAACAAAATATTTACTGTTATGTTTAATGATAATACACTTGGAGAAACCTATTGTGAGACTGACAGTTGCTAACCCAAATGACATCATTGGTACCAGGCAACTGGGATGTGTTTGAATGATGTTTGAATGTAAGTTATTGACATGAAAACTGGACTGAAATGTCAAGGCCACAGTGTTGAAAATATATCTGTTCAGGAGGCACCGTCTGAAACTCTCACTCCCCAATGTATGTGATGTTATGCTTGAAATGGGGGTTAGCATCATATACCACTAGTTATGGTTTTAATTCAATAATCAGGGAAAGGGGGTACTCTACTCTACTCAAGCCAAAAAAGATTGAGAAAACACTGGGTTAGGGTGTGTAACCCTGTTGCTGAATGAAGGGACAACTCATTTGCATGTATTCCTTTTAGTATTAGTAGTGAGTAAATAAAGCCCCCAACAGTATTGTGTGAAAAGGTGTGGAAGGATTGTAATAATAAAGGTTTACCAGAGGACAGCCATGAGTTATCCAAAGATTGTGATGATGATTTTGAGCAACCAACAACCTCCCGTTGCTCCGAAGTTGGTCGTTTGACTCAATTCAATGACTCAAATTGACTCGTTTTTTATAGTCACTCGATCAAAGCTCTACTTTCGCAGTCAAATTGCTCCCCTGAGCCTTTATTATTTCAACGTATTCAAGTCTAAAGGATTTTAGTATCACCGCTGTTTGTTTACATCTACACTTCCGCATGAAGCGACGTGCCTGGGTCACGTGACCAGAGAGAGAGAGAGAGAGAGAGAGAGAGAGAGAGAGAGAGAGAGAGAGAGAGAGAGAGAGAGAGAGAGAGAGAGAGAGAGAGAGAGACACACACACACACACAGACAGACACAGACAGACACACACGGAGACTCCGGTGTGTGACGTCATGTTTCAGTTTACTTCTTGAAACAGAAATGAGAAAACATTTCATTCATAACTTTATTCAAATAGCTGTAGTAGTTCTATGATGTCATGACTTGATGTGTGATTGCATCATATGTTACAACACCAGAGGCAGTGCCACAGATCACGTTCAACCCAGAGTCAACTCAAAGAAAGGGTCGAACTCGTTCTTCTGCTATACCACAAAAATGTGGAATGCCTTACCGAAGGCCATAAAGGAGTGTGGATCACTAGCATCCTTTAAAATTGCCCTAAAAAAACCACTTACAGGCAGCAGCCGTTCACAACTGGTAAAAACCTAGCCCAACCCTACCCTCCCTGCCCCTTCTTTGTATATACTGTACATACTGATTGTTTAGACTTACTGTTACCTGCCCCTTCCTTGTATATATTGTATATACTGTACTTACTGATTGTATAGACCTACTGTTTTCTTTTTCTTTCTTTTTTTCTTTACATGTCTACTGCATAGTACTGTGTTCTATTTGTCTGTCATTCAATGTTATATGAGATACTTAAATGGTTTCCTGTTGAAATAAGCTTAGTCTTTTCATGGATCTCCTTTTAGTAGACCTTGTACCAGTGAACTGTACCGTCATGAATCTGTACATTTTCCTATGCACACTTCTAATAAAGCCTTCAATCAATCAATCAAATATGTGGCTTTGTGGGAACTGGGAACTAGTTATGATTGAGTCTATAATAGTTATAATATAATATAATTTTCATAAATAATAAAAAGCATGTTTTTTCTCTCACAGAGGTAATTTATTGATTTACAAAATATCTAAATATAATTCAGACCTTATCTTATTTATACAAAAAAGGGGTGTGTTTCCTTCTGAAGTTGAATTCTCAGTAGAGCATCGCAGTTGAAGCCCCACCCCGTCCTCACTCTGGTGTCGGAAGCGTTTTCCGCATTCATTTCTTCCATAGACATTTCATAAAGTATTTATTTAAACGTTTTTAAGCCTTGGACAAAGCCACCTCGGCTGGAGAGGGATCATGTGAATATTCACATTTTTTTGAATGCAAAGATTAATTAGAAAGCTGAAAAAAAGGGCAGGGTACAAGACTGTGTACATCATTATTTTTTAAATTGCGGAAACTACACTCCCAGAATGCATTGCGAATGTTGTTGTTGTTTCCTGAAATAAAGCCCGTAAATCACGCTCAGTTTAGTTATCCAGGCCAGCATATGGCCTGAAATGTAGTGATTGTCATCTCTGTGGACGCTCTTATCGTCATCCTTAACATAGTGCATCATATTTGTAAAAGAAAGACGATCGCTCACGGAGTTCTGCTGACGTGCAATAATCCGCCGGGAAGACAGGGGGCAGTAGCTACTTCCGCGGTAACCGCAAGATACATGAAAGAAGAAGAAGCTAGACCAATCACAGACGTCGATTTCACCGGATGTACTGTACATGTTTAGCAGTATGGGAAATGCAGTTCTTCTCCGTGTGATCTTGATTAAAACGTGTTTTTACTAAAACTAGAGTGATTGCATACATACTCGGGGGTTCTACAGGAGCATATAGAACCATTTTACAACCACCAGCCTAGTGGTAAGTGTACATTGAATTGCTACGACTTTGTGGCTGATAATGAAAAACGCTATGGTGAAAATGAATGGGTTGTTTACTTCCGACACCGCACTGCGATGCTCTGTAGGCCTATAAACAAATAAAAATGTGTTTTAATTTAATGTGATATTCTCTTTTTCCCCTCTAATGGAAATATACATTTGTTTATTTTATTCAATGTTGCCCCCCTCCCCCACCCCCACCAAACAAAAATAAAAACATAACACATGAAATAAAACACAAGGATTAATGAACAGTGAGGATCTTACTGTCAGAATATACTGCATACTGCTTATCAGTCACATTCACATCATTCCACAACTTTTGATCTTCTTCATTGAGAAAGTTTGACAACTCTTGAAAGGTGTCTTCCTCCCCAGGCCAGCAAGCGGTGTAATTCTGAGATATTTGAACATTACTTGAGGGTTACATCATGTCTCCATTCCGACACTAACCCTATCTCTAACCCTAACCCTAAACCTAACCTCTATGGAAGTGTTGCCACTCCGACAATACGAAGTCAATGTCGGAGTGGCAACATGTCGGACTGGAGAGCACCCCCCTTACTGGAGTATTTCCACTTTCCAATACTTTTACTTCTACTCCACTACATCTTAGATCCAAACATTGTACTTTTACTCCACTACAATTATTTGAAACCTTTAGTTACTAGTTACTTTGCAGATAAACACTATGATATTATAAAACATACATGAACCACTTTAGGGCTGGAGGTGTAGTGTGGGGGAGTCAGTGGTAGAGAGAGGAACAGACGAGGTGTAGTGTGGGGGAGTCAGTGGTAGAGAGGAATAGACGAGGGCTTGAAGGGAGGTTGAGCAAGACTGTGGGATTCCATGCAGCACCAGACTTCTTCTGGTTGATGTAACCAGAAATGTATCTTTTGAATAATTTGCTGCCCAATAGTAATGCATAAAATTTGGGAGCGCAAATCCTCCATTTGGACGGTCTCTCTGGAGTAGAAACATATTTATTCTTGGAGTGCAACCGTTCGATATAAAAAGGTAGAAATTAGGATATCAATTGATTGAAAAAGTGGCAAACATTTGCCTTGTGCGCCAGCAGAGCGTGCATAAGGTGCGCTCACCACCGCCGATGCCAGTGAAATCACACTGGCGATGCCAGTGTGCCACATCACTACTGGCATCACAAGGAATGCTGGTCAGAAATGCTGGTAGTAAATATATTTACTAAAGATTAGAACAATACCTTGCAAAAAATAAATACATAAATTATTATATAATAATAATAACATGTATAATAGTATAAGGATTCCAAAGTTTTATTTTCAAAAGAATGCACAAAAGAAGACTTTCCTCACTTTCACTTAGGGCCTACTACGCACTATAGCTTAGTTTTTTTTTACATCATAAAACATCATAAAAAGTTACATCATAAAAGTGGAAAACATTGACATTGTTATCTCATCAGTTTAAAACATAAGAAGGGAAGCGCTGCCTGGTTTCATTCAGTGGTTCAAAACCCTCATGCCTATATGCAATAGGCATAATTATTCATAGAATCTAGCGTGGTTGCTTAATGCTGGTTTTTGACATTATCTAAACGAAGCGGATAAAAGCCTTGGGTACCAAACTTTATTTTGATGTTTACCCATATAATATCCATATCAAGTTGGGCTCCCATTTCTAGCCCAAATAAAGTTTTTTGTGCAAAACAAATGCTTGCAATGGATTCAGAATCATGACAAACCCCTAGTTAGACCCCTCAAATCCTACTTAAAGCAGATTTATTTTCGGGGTATTTTCCTCCTGTATAGAAAGTCGATGGGAGCCCAACTTGATATGGATATTATATGGGTAAACATCAAAATAAAGTTTGGTACCCAAGGCCTAAAGAAGCCTCAAAAAAAGTTTGGCGCTTTTATCCGCTTCGTTTCGATAATTTCGTTAAGCAACCCTGCTATCAAAGGAACCAAAAGTTCCTTTAAGTGGTGAAGCGGACTGTGGCTTGTCATACTGTGATTGGAATGAATGTTCCTCATGCACATATCCAGACTTCAGAAAAAGACAAAGCTTCTGCTTACTGTAAGGTGCCCCCCCCTAACTGAACCCTCATATTCTGCTTACTGCAAGGTGTCTAGTTCTGGGTCAACCCTACAGTGGAAATGGTGCTGTACATAGTACAGCTAAAGGGCTATTCCCCTGTATGAATCCTCATGTGTTGTTTCAGATTACCCTTATGACTAAAGCTGTTACTACAAAGTGAACAGAGGAAGGGTTTTTCCCCTGTATGAATCCTCATGTGCTGCTTCAGATTACCATTTTGACTAAAGCTGCTGTCACAAACTGTGCAGTTAAATGGTTTTTCCCCTGTATGAATCTTCATGTGCTGCTTCAGAATCCAATTTTGACTGAAGCTGCTGTCACAAACTGTGCAGTTAAAGGGTTTTTCCCCTGTATGAATTAGCATGTGTTGCTTCAGATGACCCTCTCGACTAAAGCTTTTACCACAAAGTGAACAGATGAAGGGTTTTTCCCCTGTATGAACCTTCATGTGCCGCTTCAGATGACCCTCTTGACTAAAGCTGTAAAGCACGTGACCAGAGAGAGAGAGAGAGAGAGAGAGAGAGAGAGAGAGAGAGAGAGAGAGAGAGAGAGAGAGAGAGAGAGAGAGAGACTCCATTTGGGCGGTCACTCTGGAATCACCAGGAATGCTGGTCAGAAATGCTGGTAGTAAATACATCTACTAAAAATTAGAACAATACCTTGCAAACAATATATATATTACATGACTAGAATTGAAATATTTCAATATAAAGCTGTGTCGCTTGTCGTTTTCTTTAGCATAACGAAGAATATTACATTCGGCTACACCATTGTACTTGACTGTTTTGCATTTCTGTCTAATACATTATTCAGTCAGTCAATTTGCTAAGCTATAATCGCGACCCTCCCGTGGCCGTGGTTCAAACATTTTGTACTTTTAACATCAAAACATCTATTGTTTAAAGTACCCGGAATGCAAGTAGGCTACTTAGTACTTTTAAATGTACTTATAGTACTTTACGCCACTGATGACTGGCCATATCACGCCAACAATAACTGTTTGTAAATACTCAAAATGGAAATATTGTACTTATACTCCCCTACAATTATTTAGTTACTTTGCAGATATACATTATAATAGTATAAAACATACATTAATCCACTTTAGCCCCATGTATACCTAGGCTATTTGAAAATAGCCGATCTACAAGCAGTTTAATACAACGCAAACATTTTGTACTTTGATGCTAATACTTTTGTACTTTTACTCAAGTACTTTTTGAATTCCACACTTTTACGTGTAACAGTGGGCTATTTCTATTGCAGTATTGATATTTTTACTTAAAGGGATATTTCACTTTCAAAAAAACTTTTGGTAGTTTTATCATCTAATCAGGCTTTTATGAAAACCCTGAACAGTTTTTAATTAGCTTGATTGAATATTTAGATATTTGATGTAAATGTTACCAGGCCTTCCAGGCCCAGGGCCTCTCCCCACACACACCCATTGTAACTTCAAACTTCATTTTAACCATGATAGATTCATTAAAAACACACATTCTTTTTTCTGGTGACTCATACTACCCTCCAAATGTGTGAGCAGGCCGTGTTTTTTCCATAACATTTTTCATTTATTTTTAATACAAAAAAAAATTGTATTTCATTTTTTCCATTTTCCCAAATAATTATTAAAAATAAATGAAAAAAGTTATCGAAAAAATACGGCCTGCTCACGTATTAGGAAGGTAAAATGAGTCACCAGAAAAAATAATGGGTGTTTTTAATGAATCTATCATGGTTAAAATGGAGTTTGAAGTTACAATGGGTGTGTATGTTGAGAGAGGCCCTACCACTGCTCCCTGTTGAAAGTGGAATATCCCTTTAAGTAAGTCATCTGAGTACTTTTCCCTGCCACTGCGTTTGTTTTTAACCCACCGAGCGGTCAGCGCGGTGAGCGTGAAACGGATCTGTTACCAAACAGCATAGTGTGGAGGGACACTTATTCAAACCACATTGTCCCCCAAATAGCCCAGTAGAACACCATAGTGTGTGGAGGGACACTTCAGACCACATTGTCCCCCAAATAGCCCAGTAGAACAACATAGTGTGTGGAGGGACACTTATTCAAACCACATTGTCCCCCAAATAGCCCAGTAGAACAACATAGTGTGTGGAGGGACACTTCAAACCACATTGTCCCCCAAATAGCCCAGTAGAACAACATAGTGTGTGGAGGGACACTTATTCAAACCACATTGTCCCCCAAATAGCCCAGTAGAACACCATAGTGTGTGGAGGGACACTTATTCAAACCACATTGTCCCCCAAATAGCCCAGTAGAACACCATAGTATGTGGAGGGACACTTCAGACCACATTGTCAACCAGTCTTCTCTTCTGCCTACAAACTAGTGGATAAGAAAGGAGGGGCTGCCAAAAGCAACTAGAGGGGGAAATCTCTCTCAGAGCGTGCGATTTCCACATCTTTGCAGCGCGAGTGCGCCATCCAATAGAAATGAACGTGCTGTGAGCCCAGCTCCGACACCGGCCCAAACTTCTGTCGGAATTTTCGAGCGCTTCATGATGACGCCGACTTTAGGACAGTTTTGGAACCTGTGTTTTGCCTGTGTAGCTTTCAGCTCCACAGCAATAATAAAATGAATAATAGTATCCTCATTCCAAAGTTTTATTTTCAAAAGAATGCACAAAGAAGACTTTCATCACTTTCACTTACTACACACATTATAACATTGCAAAAGTGTACACATTTCTTTAGTTTTTTTTACATCATAAAAAGTGGAAAACATTGACATTGTTATCTTATCAGTTTAAAACATAAGAATGGAAGCGCTGCCTGGTTTCATTCACAGTGGCTCAAAACCCTCATGCCTATACCTATATGCAATAGGCATAATTATGCATAGAATCAAAGGAACCAAAAGTTCCTTTGCTTGTGGTGAGGCGGACTGTGGCTTCTGTGGCTTGTCATACTGTGATTAGAATGAATGTTCCTCAAGCTAATTTCCAAACTTCAGAAAAAGACAAAGCTTCTGCTTATTACATCTCCTTACTGTAAGGTGTCCCCCCCCCCCCCCCACCCAACTGAACCCTCATGTTCTCCTTCAAAGTTAGACAAAGTGTACAACTAGGGTTTACCCTTGTATGAATCTGCATGTACAACTAAAAGGTTTTTCCCCTGCAAGAATTAGCATGTTGTTGCTTCAGACTACTCTCTCGACTAGTGAACAGCTGAAGGGTTTTTCTCTGTATGAATCCTCATGTGTTGCTTCAAACTACACCCTCGACTAAAGCCTTTGCCACAAACTGTACAGCTAAAGGGTTTTTCCCCAGTATGAACCATCATGTGCCGCTTCAGATGCTCGTGACTAAAGCGTTTGCCACAAACTGTACAGCTATAGGGTTTTTCCCCTGTATGAATCCTCATGTGCTGCTTCAGAATACTATTTAGGCTAAAGCTGCTGTCACAAACTGTGCAGCTAAAAGGTTTTTCCCCTGTATGAATCCTCATGTGCCGCTTCAGATCACCCTTTTGAACAAAGCTGTTACCACATAGTGTACAGCGGAAGGGTTTTTTCCCCGTATGAATTAGTATGTGTTGTTTCAAACTACCCTCTTGACTAAAGCCATTGCCACAAACTGTACAGGTAAAGGGTTTTTCCCCTGTATGAATCCTCATGTGCTGCTTCAGAATACTATTTAGGCTAAAGCTGCTGTCACAAACTGTGCAGCTAAAAGGTTTTTCCCCTGTATGAATCCTCATGTGCCGCTTCAGATCACCCTTTTGAACAAAGCTGTTACCACATAGTGTACAGCGGAAGGGTTTTTTCCCCGTATGAATTAGTATGTGTTGTTTCAAACTACCCTCTTGACTAAAGCCATTGCCACAAACTGTACAGGTAAAGGGTTTTTCCCCTGTATGAATCCTCATGTGTTGCTTCAAACTACACCCTCGACTAAAGCCTTTGCCACAAACTGTACAGCTAAAGGGTTTTTCCCCAGTATGAACCATCATGTGCCGCTTCAGACGCTCGTGACTAAAGCGTTTGCCACAAACTGTACAGCTATAGGGTTTTTCCCCTGTATGAATCCTCATGTGCTGCTTCAGAATACTATTTAGACTAAAGCTGCTGTCACAAACTGTGCAGCTAAAAGGTTTTTCCCCTGTATGAATCCTCATGTGCCGCTTCAGATCACCCTTTTGAACAAAGCTGTTACCACATAGTGTACAGCGGAAGGGTTTTTCCCCCGTATGAATTAGTATGTGTTGTTTCAAACTACCCTCTTGACTAAAGCCATTGCCACAAACTGTACAGGTAAAGGGTTTTTCCCCTGTATGAATCCTCATGTGCCGCTTCAGATCACCCTTTTGAACAAAGCTGTAACCACACAGTGTACAGCTAAATGGCTTTTCCCCTGTATGAACCTTCATGTGCCGCTTCAGAGCACTATTTAGACTAAAGCTGCTGTCACAAACTGTGCAGCTAAAGGGTTTTTCCCCTGTATGAATTAGCATGTGTTGCTTAAGATGACCCTCTCGACTAAATCTGTTACCACACAGTGTGCAGCTATAGGGCTTTTCCGCTGTATGAATCCTCATGTGCCGCTTCAGAGTGGAACTTGTTCTAAAGCTGCTGCCACAAACTGTGCAGCTAAAAGGTTTTTCTCCTGTATGAATTAGCATGTGTTGCTTCAGATTACCCTCTCGACTAAAGCAGTTACCACAAACTGTACAGCTAAAGGGGTTTTCCCCTGTATGAACCTTCATGTGCTGCTTCAGAATCCAATTTTGACTAAAACTGCTGTCACAAACTGTACAGCTAAAAGGTTTTTCTCCTGTATGATTAAGCATGTGTTTCTTCAGATGATCCCTTCGACTAAAGCCGTTGCCACAAACTTTACAGCTATAGGGTTTTTCCCCCGTATGAATCCTCATGTGCTTCTTCAGATTACTATTTTCACTAAAGCTGTTATCACACAGTGTACAGCTAAATGGCTTTTCCCCTGTATGAATCCCCATGTGCCGCTTCAGATGACTGTTTTTACTAAAGCTGCAGTCACAAACTGTGCAGTTAAAGGGTTTTTCCCCTGTATGAATTACCATGTGTTGCTTAATATGACCCTTTTGACTAAAGCTGTTACCACACAGTGTACAGCAAAATGGTTTTTCCCCTGTATGAATCCTCATGTGCTTCTTCAGAACAACGTTTCTACTAAAGCTGCTGCCACAAACTGTGCAGCTAAAGGGTTTTTCTCCTGTATGAATTAGCATGTGTTGCTTCAGAGTACCCTCTCGACTAAAGCTTTTACCACAAAGTGAACAGAGGAAGGGTTTTTCCCCTGTATGAATCTTCATGTGCTGCTTCAGAAGACTATTTTTACTAAAGCTGCTGTCACAAACTGTGCAGCTAAAGGGGTTTTCCCCTGTATGAATCCTAATGTGTTGCTTAAGATGACCCTCTCGACTAAAGCTGTTCCCACATAGTGTACAGCTATAGGGTTTTTCCCCTGTATGAACCTTCATGTGCCGCTTCAGAATACTATTTTGACTAAAGCTGCTGCCACAAACTGTGCAGCTAAAGGGTTTTCCCCCTGTATGAAGTCTATGAACTCTCATGTGCTGCATCAGAAGATATTTTCGATTAAAGCCGGTGCTGCAAAGTGTACATACAAAGGGATTTACTCCTCTATGAGTCTCCGTGGATGGACACTGTTTTGATGATTTTACAGCGTGGAAAAGCTTATTGCTCTTAGACGGTCTTTGTCCTTCCACGTGTTGTGTATCGTTTGATTTGTGTGTGTTTAAAATTGACTGGTCTTCCCTGGTCTCCTCCCAGTCATCACTGTCTTCAGTGTCAGATTCAGAACAGTGTGAAGAGAGGAGCTGAGCATCACATGTTCCTTGTGATGTTTCACAGTCATCTGCACCAGCTTGCATTTGTTTGTGTGTGTAGGAGGTGCTGGCTGGAGGGTCTGTTTCTCTGTTTTCATCAGTTTCATCACTTTTCACTGTTACTAATGTCAACATTGTCCCATCAGCCTCTAATGGGACATGTTCTTGTTTTTGGAACAGCTGCTCCTGTTCCTCTTTGATGTGTGGAGGTTCTGGTTCTTTCTGGATCAGTCTGGAACCCTGCTCCTTCTGTTCTGGTGAAGACTCCTCTTTACAAAGAGGGACACCGTCTAGCAGGAGGAAAATGAAGCAATAAGCCACAAGAGAAGACGCTGCGCCTCGTGTCTCACCACGCTTCTCAGCCGTTATAAAATACCAGGTAACCACATGCCTTGCGTGGCTTATTGCTTTTCTAAAACGGTTACAATATGTTAACATGAAAAATCATCGACATGTACCACTTAAAACTGTTCTATTTCACTAATAATTCACTACAAGGTCTGCAAGAAAGTTCCCAGCTACAAGAAAATAGTTCCCAGCTTTTTTGCCAACAACACAGGTGCAGATAATCGGTGCACTGTGTGACACTGTGGAAAGAAATAACGCACCTGGGTTTGATATAAACTGATTCAAGGTGTGGGTTATAGTCTAATATAACACAGCAATTAAGGGAAACCAGCCAATCAGAATCAAGGAATGGAACTAGCCGTTTTAGAATTAATGGTTCAGTCAGGACACTCTTCTTCTGAGCACAAGCAAGCATTAGGATCATCATCGCTCTCACCTTTAGTGTCTATTGTGCACGGCATACAAAGACCCTCTTCCTTTATGAGTGGTTTCACATCCCTGTCAGGTGATGGCTTTGAGGACACTGCCACAACACCTGGTTTTAATTCCACCTACAAAAAAATACATGAATCCATAAATACATGTGGTACAGTCTCTTCTTGGAGGTAGCAGAGTTCTGTTAATCTTCTAACATCATTATAGGAATACGTATTTCCTTCACTGATTTGATCCAACTATTATTGTCCCTCTCCTTTTATCACCAATATCTCAAATCTATTGATCAAAACCAATTGATCTACAAGCTCTGGACAACACACTGCATCAACACTGGGTTTCAATGTGGTGTAATAAGGCCTCAACCAACAGATATCATTTATAATCAAATTACCTTTTTAGAAATATCCAATGGATCCATTTCATCCTTCACATCCAACAGTCCACTGTTAAACCTTACACGTGACAGAGGGACGAAACAGGCCTTCAACACTACCGCTGTTATGTTCACCTGTAAAATGACATGCAGAAAAGACAATTCATAGATATGTGAATTTTGGCAAAAATAAAAGGCAACATATCACAAAAGATGATCATGACCATGGTTTAATTGTTATATTTTAATAGTTATCTATTAAAAAGAGGGAGGGGTGGAAGCCACCAAGCCACCATCAACACTAAGCTACTACATTAAATGTAAAAAACTATTTGTGACCAAAAACACAACAAACACCAAAGACAAAGATAATAGATAATATATGGTAATAAAATGCAATAAAACAAACACAACAAACCTGATGCTCAATCTTCCTCCTTTTGGGTTCTCTACAGGAATGCTCAACTTCCCCCAGTTGGTTCATCTGTAATGAGGAATGAATTGGTATTAAACACAAGGCGGAGAATCTAATCTCTAATAAAGACTAGGCTTGTCACCAGAACCGATACTTCGGTACCTAGTCGATGCCAAGATGTGACGGTACTGTACGGTACTGACTTTTCTACAAGTACGGTAGTACCGAGGTACCGTTGGTACCGAGATGCCAGATCTGGCCGCTTCTTTTGTGTTGTTTTTGGGCTGTAAATGAGCGGTTATCTGGCAACCCTCACCCTCTGATGCTGTGTACGTGACGACGTGGAGTCGTGGAGTACCACGCTTTAAGGAGAAAAACAACAACATGCAACATGGCGGCGCCACACGCATCTGCGTCGCGTCGTCTTTTACCAGCAGCGACAGCTGTCCCTCCATTAGTTGAGAAGAAAAACTAACCAAAAGTCGCGTATAATACTTTGCATTCGAGGATGAGCGGGGAGTAATAGTTGGTCGTCAAAAAACCTGTATGCCGTAACCGTTTCCAGACGAAAGGGAGGAACACATCCAACTAGCGAAACATCTAAAAAGACCGACATCCAGACTTGTACAAAGAATTCAAGGTGAGTGCATTTGAATTCTCGTGTAATCATTGTTGCCCATATCTAATAGCGTTACTATGGTGAGCCCACACAGTAAACGAGCTGCCTGGCAAAGTAACGTTATGTCCAGCTCCAGCCTCGTCACGGAGAGCAGCCCCCGTCTGTCCCCCATAATAAAGTTATATAAAGTTGCCAGGCAGCTCATAACTGAACCGCCTAACGTAACGTTAAACAACCCTGGAATAATACATACGTTATTCTTTGTTTGAGAACGCTGGCATTGCTGTTTAGCCAGTGTTCTTTTGAGTTTCCTTTTTTTTACGCTAGGATTGTGTGTGTGTGTGTCAGTGTGTGTGTGCGCGCGTGCGTGCGTGCATGCGGTCGTAATAGACTGTGTGTGTGCGCGCGCGGTTGTTTAGGCTATGATTTGTAATAAATAAATATAACTAAAAGGGTTTCACCACGTCATTAAATTACTGCTTGCACTCTCTCTCTCTCTCTGTGTGTGTGTGTGTGTGTGTGTGTGTGTGTGTGTGTGTGTGTGTGTGTGTGTGTGTGTGTGTGTGCGTGCGTGCGTGCGTGCGTGTGTGTGTGTGTGTTGCTGTAGTCTAAGCTACACCTACTAACTGAAATCTCAATGTTCTTTTCACAGTATCAGCCAGAGGAGGACTTTGACAGGGAGGACAGGCCAGAGCAAAGCCAGCAGCAGCAGCAACACACACAGCCAACACTTTTATTTTATTAATGATACATTTTTTAAGGCTACATGCACAGTATTTTATTTTAATCATTTAAAGCTACATGCAACTTCTGTTTAATCATACAGTATTGTTGTTTGTTGTTCACTTCTAATAAAGGAGTGTATGTTGAACTACTTGGGATTTATTGTTTATTTTTTATTTTTACCGTGGACCGTGGTATCGAAATGGTATCGAGAATCGTGGAATTTCAATGGTATTGGCATCGACTACTAAATTTCTGGTATCGTGACATCCCTAATAAAGACAGTCTTCAAGGTTAGTAGTTTGTATCAAACAATACAACTCATTGACCATTACTATGGTAAAGTCTCAACCAGACAATTCCAGTGTGTTACCTTCTTGTTCAGTTGTTCCTCGAAGTCAAATCCTTGGAAATGGTTCACTGTCTTGTCTCTGAATTTGCAGAAAGCACAAACAACGTTATATGGTATATTTTTATGCCCATATACTAGTCATTCTGTACCACATCACTGTGACTCACTGACATCACACTGACATCACTTCCTGTACAGCCAGACAGACAGACAGACAGTCAGACAGTCAGACAGTCAGACAGACAGACAGACAGGCAGACAGACAGACAGACAGACAGACAGACAGACAGACAGACAAGCTACGAGGTTTTTCAGGGTATAATGCGACCTTAATCTTACCTGGTGGGGAGGGAACAGGTGGTGGAGATTAACGGTACCCTGCCCCCCCCCCCCCCCCTCCCCCCTCCCAGTAAGCTGTGGTGTTCCTCAAGGTAGCATACTGGGACCTCTGTTGTTCCTAATATACGTGAACGACATGGCATCTGCTTGCGACTGCAACCTGTTCGCGGATGATTCGGCTCTCCAAGTCTCGGGCAAGGACCACTTGCAGGTTGAAAAGACACTTAACTATGAACTAAGTAAGATCTGCACATGGCTTAACGACAACAAATTATCAATTCACCTGGGAAAAACTGAGTCAATCCTTTTTGGATCAAATCAAAACCTCAAAAAAGTCGATAACTTCACAATCAAAGTGGATGACAAGGTCATAACGCGAAAAAACGAAATCTCTTACTTAGGATGTATCCTTGAAGCTAATCTTCCCAGCGAAAAGATGACTTCTAAAGTAATAAATAAAATCAACCAACGAACTCGTTTCCTACAGAGGATCGCCCCAATGGTCAATTTCAACACATTGAAGACCATAGCTGGTGCAATAATCCAGCCCCTCTTTGACTACGGAGGCCACGTATGGTATCGTGACGCCCCACAAGCCCTAAAAACGAAACTCCAAAGTCCAAACAGCCCACAATAAACTAATTAGGGACCTGCTTAACCTTCCCTATCAGACTCACCTCACCGCGACTCACCAGTTAAGAGGGGTGGCTTTGAGACTGTACAACTCAAGGACATGAGACTGTACAACTCAAGGACTCTTGCAGCTTTGACTACCCTGGACCAAGACAAGAAAGAACGGGACAAATACAAATGAATTGTGCTTAATTCTTCCTGCCATTTGTGCCCAAGACAGCTGCTTCTGTTCAACAGACAGTAAATCCCTTGTCTCAAGGACATGCCACTTGATAACCCTGTAGCCAAAACACTGCGCCAACTCTACTACAGAAAAATGTCAAACTGACTCAGATAAAGAATGCAAAACACGGGCTTTGCCCAGCCAAAGTGGATGTGCACGTACTGTAACCATATTTGAACTGAAGCGTAACAAAAGGGAGGCCACAACTGAATTAACCTGGAAAATATCATGGACAATGCGTAATCATGGACACAAACCATTCACTCTATCATGTTTCACCTCCATTTATTATTACACTTATTATTATTATTATTATGATTATTACCCTTACCCATATTATTAGTTCTGTTAGTTTCTCTTTTCTTTTCTTAATTTTCTCTTACCTGCTATTAGGCTGATGTATCAAATCCTAAACACTTCTAAATTATTATGAATCAAACAGTAAAAAAAAAAAAAGTACATTCATTCTATCATGTTTCCTTTTCAGTTATTATTATTATTGCACTTATCCTTTTATCATGTTTCCTTTATCTCCATTTATTTAATTACATTTTTTTTGAGAAAAAAAAGTAGATTATTCATCTATTCATTTATTTCATTATCACCAGAAGGTAAAATCGTATACTCTTATAACATATTTCTGATTCCTGAATTGCTAGCTCACTTACTGCCAATTAAAAATGCCCTCGAGTGGCATTAGTGCCAGCCCTCTCCATAGACTTCCATGTAGGCCTGGGGCGGTATCGACATTTTGTTACCGCGATTACCGTCTTCCCATTTACCGCCGGTACTGCGGTAATTACCGCACCCCCGTATCTATTAATTAAGGTTCGGCGATAAGCCAAAATATTGCAATCATCTTCCCAAAAGTCGCCTCTCCACAGCCTGACTGCCCGAGTTATACTTCTCCGTACAGCACAGCGGGTCTGGCTTTAAAAGGAGCAGATCTACAAGCTCAGAACGCCTCGCGGATGCGACGTGTTTTAGATCTGTGCCCTGTCGGGTTACCATAGTAACATAGGCTCCGTACTTTTCACACAGCTGCGTGTGAACAGGGGCGTCAATTGGGTATGGCAGGGATATGCAGCTGCCTTACCCTGGGTCCAGGGGGGGGGGGGGGGGGGGGGAGATAAAAGTTGGTTCTAAATGTAAATCCATAAATGTCTCTTTGTCTATCTGTACTGGTTATTATGTTGGTAAATTACAGTAAAATAACTACAAATGCAAAATGTAACAAAATGGTCACTTTAACAAGGTATTATAATTATATTATAGGTATATATATAATTATATATTATATGTACTTCTTAAAATAAATATATCATGCCTGTTGCTAAGGTATGGCAACACCAGTCATGTTGCCATACCTTAGCTTTTTCTGAACTGACGCTACTGTGTGTGAACAAACCAGAAGAGAGAGACGGGTAGTCAGGATCGTGTAGGCTACAGTGATTCTGCAAACTCCATAACTTTATGGTAAACTCACGTCTCAAAACGCAGTGATTGAGTGCTGATACAGGTTTTAGTTACAAGACTTGACAGAAAAGGTTATAAAATCGCCGACGGGGCTCATCGCGCGTCGCGGTTGAAAAAGTAAAATAGTTCCATTTTCGGTTTTAGTCCACGCGGCCCGCGCTCCGCTCGTAATCCGTATGAATAAAAAGAGAAACAGCCACAACACAAGGTATGTATTAACATACTTGTGTCGTGGATTACAGAGAAAGTTTACTCTGTTCCGTGCTCCCCTACGAGGCTGCTGCTGCAGGGCAGCAGCCAGTGGCCACTCGGACAGTCACGAGTGACGTACACTGTATGTGGCTTCCAAACTGTGGTATACGGCCCAGAGCAGAGCGGCATGGAGCGCATGCGGTCCTCGCTTCTCCCCTTTCAATAAAAAAATATACTATTTTTGTCTTTTTTGACCGCGGTAAGGACCATGACACCGCGGTAGGCCTCGGTTTACCGCGGTACGGCGGTACGGCGGTTACCACCCCCAACCCTACTTCCATGTAATTTGTAGTGCACAGATCATGCACACCCATGCACAGATCATGCACCATGTTTGTGCAGGCTGTTCACAGCTTTCAAACAAAAAAAAAAGATTGGAATTCCGTTCAGGCATTCTTGAGATAATAGCCATTATGTTTTCCTAAAATGTAAACAAAGATGGCTGCCATGTTTGATAGATGGGGTTGCTATGGGGGTTAAACATGCAATTTCGCGATTTCTATCATGCCTACTACATTTTTTGGGGTCCAAAAATTTTTTTTGAAAAATTTTTTTTTTTGAAAAAACAATTTTTTTTTGTTTTTTTTCTAAGTAAAAGTCGCCCAAAGTCGCTTGGCAGGGAAGCCCATAGTGAGAAAGTTGCTCTAAAAGTCGCCTGGCACTGTATGAGCTAGTGTTGATGTATATGGAAATTCTTCCAAAATGTTTTTTCCCTTTTCTTAATTTTCCATTTATTTTTTTTATTTCTCATATCTGCTATGAGGCCGATGCATCCTTGAATTTCAAACATTCCTATAACTAATCACTGTATTTTACTCCTTGAATAAGTAGGATAGGCTTCTACTAGCTCTGGTCCATCGCGTCTCCTCCCGGAGACGCTCTGACAGACCCGTCGGGAAATGGCTAGACTCGAGATTGTCGGCCCCTCCGAGCGCTCAACATCAGTCAAAATAAACAAAACTGTTTCACTACTCACCAAACCAAAGGTAGTTTTGTGTTGTTGAAAGTCTATTCTCCGCGGTGGTGAACCCCTCAGCACCCCACCTACTTTGTAAAATACATTATTTTTGGCATGAAATAAAGTGCATCCAACTCGACCGCCGCTTATTTCCGGGTTGTGAACCATTGTATCTGCGGTGGCCGCTAGGTGGCCTGAGGTGTGTGCGTTTTATTTCATGACAAAAATAATGTATTTTACAGAGTAGGTGGGGTGCTGAGAGGTTTACCACCGCGGAGAATAGACTTTCAACAACGCAAAACTACCTTTGGTTTGGTGAGTAGTGAAGTAGTTTAGTTTATTTTGACTGATGTTGAGCGCTCGGAGGGGCCGACAATCTCGAGTCTAGCCATTTCCCGACGGGTCTGTCAGAGCGTCTCCGGGAGGAGACGCGATGGACCAGAGCTAGGCTTCTACAAGCTTTCAGCTTCAGCCTATTCCTTTTGATCACATGTAACAATGACTAAGTGGATGTATGACTTGTAAAAATGTGAGTGTTCAAATAAACTAAAACTAAACTAAACTAAAGAGTTGATGACAACTTTATTTTCTTTACATATCTACTACATAGTACTGTGTTCTATTCGTCTGTCATTCAATGTTATATGAGATACTTTAATGGTTTCCAGTGGAAATAAGCTTAAGTCTTTTCATGGATCTTCTTTTAGTAGACCTTGTACCAGTGAACTGTACCGTCATGAAACTGTACCTTTTCCTATGCAAACTTCTAATAAAGTCTTCAATCAATCAATCAATCAATCAATCAATCAATCAATCAATCAATCAATCAATCACCCACCAGGCAACTGGGATGTGTTTGAATGATGTTTGAATGTAAGTTATTGACATGAAAACTGGACTGAAATGTCATGGCCACAGTGTTGAAAATATATCTGTTCAGGAGGCACCGTTTGAAACTCTCACTCCTCAATGTATGTGATGTTATGCTTGAAATGGGGGTTAGAATCATATACCACTAGTTATGGTTTTAATTCAATAATCAGGGAAAGGGGGTTAGCATCATATACCACTAGTTATGGTTTTAATTCAATAATCAGGGAAAGGGGGTTAGCATCATATACCACTAGTTATGGTTTTAATTCAATAATCAGGGAAAGGGGGTTAGCATCATATACCACTAGTTATGGTTTTAATTCAATAATCAGGGAAAGGGGGTTAGCATCATATACCACTAGTTTAGGGTTACCAACCGTCCCGTAAAATACGGGATCGTCCCTTTTTTGGAAACTAAAAGACGTGTCCCGTATTGAACTGAAACGGGACGCTCTTTGTCCCGTATTTTAAGGTTGGGGGATAAATATGAATGACGGGATGATTTAATTGAGAAATGACAGCGATTCTGCCTGTCAGAGAGCTTCCACTTCCACTCTGCTCTCCTCTGAGACGACAAGTGCTGCATCCCATTGCTGTGAGAGGCGCTGCGCTGTTTGTAAGCAGCTGATTGGCTTATTAACACAGTGTTGCTAAGACACAGTCTCCGCCCCTACACACTCCCTTCCCAAGCATGGGCTGTAGGTTCACTCCACAAGTTGCCTGCGAGAGACGATACGAGTGCGTGCGAGCGACCATACGACAGTGCTCGGCTCAGAACATTGTTTAATGTCTTAAAAAAAACGTGTGCCAGAAGATTGTGTACAAACATATTAGACATGAATCTATGATAGGTGATAGGCTAAACAAAAAGGTGAAAAAGCAGGCAAGCAACAGAAAATAAGCCATGGATATTGGTATTCCTGGGAACACTACAGTAATCTTGTCTGCCAACTAAAGCGACCCCAGACAGGCTGGTATGTGAAATAAGCATGCGTTGATTTTGTTTTTAAAACCTAATGGTTATTGCTGTATGCCAATATGATTAAACTAGTGTTGGCTAACCAGAGAGTGGGCACATTAGGACCAGGTAGACCTAGGCGATATGTTTTGGAAAATTGAGAGAAATACAATATAGGACTACACTACATGATTTTAAGGTAATAGGTTAGCTGGCCCAAAGACACCCGAATTAATATTGTGAAAGGAAAAATATGATTTAATAGAGGAAAATACCCGTTTTAGCCAATTTATAACCAAAAATATCCGATTTTTCGCCCCAAAGACACCCGAATTAATATTGTGAAAGGAAAAATATGATTTAATATAGGAAAATACCCGTTTTAGCCAACTTTATAACCGAAGATATCCGATTTTTCGGCGCCGCCTTTGGCGGCGCATGTCTCCTTAGAAAGTGTCCCGTATTTGAAACTCTGGGAGTTGGCAACCCTACACTAGTTATGGTTTTAATTCAATAATCAGGGAAAGGGGGTTAGCATCATATACCACTAGTTATGGTTTTAATTCAATAATCAGGGAAAGGGGGTACTCTACTCTACTCAAGACAAAACAGATTGATAAAACACTGGGTTAGGGTGTGTAACCCTATTGCTGAATGAAGGGACAACTCATTTGCATGTATTCCTTTTAGTATAAGTAGTGAGTAAATAAAGCCCCCAACAGTATTGTGTGAAAAGGTGTGGAAGGATTGTAATAATAAAGGTTTACCAGAGGACAGCCATGAGTTATCCAAAGATTGTGATGATGATTTTGAGCAACCAACAACCTCCCGTTGCTCCGAAGTTGGTCGTTTGACTCAATTCAATGACTCAAATTGACTCGTTTTTTATAGTCACTCGATCAAAGCTCTACTTTCGCAGTCAAATTGCTCCCCTGAGCCTTTATTATTTCAACGTATTATAGTCTAAAGGATTTTAGTATCACCGCTGTTTGTTTACATCTACACTTCCGCATGAAGCGACGTGCCTGGCTGGGTCACGTGACCAGAGAGAGAGAGAGAGAGAGAGAGAGAGAGAGAGAGAGAGAGAGAGAGTCATAACTTTATTCAAATAGCTGTAGTAGTTCTATGATGTCATGACTTGATGTGTGATTGCATCATATGTGGCTTTGTGGGAACTGGGAACTAGTTATGATTGAGTCTATTATAGTTATAATATATATTATGATTTTGTATAAATAATAAAAAGCATGTTTTATTCTCTCACAGAAGTAATTTATTGATTTACAAAATATCTAAATATAAATCAGACATTAATATATTTTTGTATACAAATGGGCTGTGTTTCCTTCTGAAGTTGAATTCTCAGTAGGCCTAAAAACAAATAAAAACGTGTTTTAATTTAATGTGATATTCTCTTTTTTCCCCTCTAATGGAAATACATTACATTTGTTCATTTTATTCAATGTTGCCCCCCACCCCCACCAAACAAAAATAAAAACATAACACATGAAATAAAACATAAGGATTAATGAACAGTGAGGATCTTACTGTCAGAATATACTGCATACTGCTTATCAGTCACATTCACATCATTCCACAACTTTTGATCTTCTTCATTGAGAAAGTTTGACAACTCTTGAAAGGCGTCTTCCTCCCCAGGCCAGCAAGCGGTGGAATTCTGAGATGTTTGAACATTACTTGAGGGTTACATCATGTCTCCATTCTGACATGTCTCCATTCTGACATGTCTCCATTCCGACATGTCTCCATTCTGACATGTCTCCATTCTGACATGTCTCCATTCTGACATGTCTCCTTTCTGACATGTCTCCATTCTGACATGTCTCCATTCTGACATGTCTCCATTCCTACATGTCTCCATTCCGACATGTCTCCTTTCCGACACTAACCCTATCTCTAACCCTAAACCTAAACCTAACCTCTATGGAAGTGTTGCCACTCCGACAATAAGAAGTCAAGGTCGGAGTGGCGACATGTCGGAATGGAGAGCGCCCCCCAATATTTTTACTTCTACTCCACTACATCTCAGATCCAAACATTGTACTTTTACTCCACTACAATTATTTGAAATCTTTAGTTACCAGTTACTTTGCAGATATACATTATAATATAAACATACATGAACCACTTTAGGGCTGGAGGTGTAGTGTGGGGGAGTCAGTGGTAGAGAGGAACAGACCAGGTGTAGTGTGGGGGAGTCAGTGGTAGAGAGAGGAACAGACGAGGTGTAGTGTGGGGGAGTCAGTGGTAGAGAGGAACAGACGAGGTGTAGTGTGGGGGAGTCAGTGGTAGAGAGGAACAGACCAGGTGTAGTGTGGGGGAGTCAGTGGTAGAGAGGAACAGACGAGGTGTAGTGTGGGGGAGTCAGTGGTAGAGAGGAACAGACGAGGTGTAGTGTGGGGGAGTCAGTGGTAGAGAGGAACAGACCAGGTGTAGTGTGGGGGAGTCAGAGGAACAGACGAGGTGTAGTGTGGGGGAGTCAGTGGTAGAGAGAGGAACAGACCAGGTGTAGTGTGGGGGAGTCAGTGGTAGAGAGAGGAACAGACCAGGTGTAGTGTGGGGGAGTCAGTGGTAGAGAGGAACAGACGAGGTGTAGTGTGGGGGAGTCAGTGGTAGAGAGAGGAACAGACGAGGTGTAGTGTGGGGGAGTCAGTGGTAGAGAGGAACAGACGAGGTGTAGTGTGGGGGAGTCAGTGGTAGAGAGGAACAGACCAGGTGTAGTGTGGGGGAGTCAGTGGTAGAGAGGAACAGACCAGGTGTAGTGTGGGGGAGTCAGTGGTAGAGAGAGGAACAGACCAGGTGTAGTGTGGGGGAGTCAGTGGTAGAGAGGAACAGACCAGGTGTAGTGTGGGGGAGTCAGTGGTAGAGAGGAACAGACCAGGTGTAGTGTGGGGGAGTCAGTGGTAGAGAGGAACAGACCAGGTGTAGTGTGGGGGAGTCAGTGGTAGAGAGGAACAGACCAGGTGTAGTGTGGGGGAGTCAGTGGTAGAGAGAGGAACAGACCAGGTGTAGTGTGGGGGAGTCAGTGGTAGAGAGGAACAGACCAGGTGTAGTGTGGGGGAGTCAGTGGTAGAGAGGAACAGACCAGGTGTAGTGTGGGGGAGTCAGTGGTAGAGAGGAACAGACGAGGTGTAGTGTGGGGGAGTCAGTGGTAGAGAGGAACAGACCAGGTGTAGTGTGGGGGAGTCAGTGGTAGAGAGGAATAGACCAGGTGTAGTGTGGGGGAGTCAGTGGTAGAGAGGAACAGACCAGGTGTAGTGTGGGGGAGTCAGTGGTAGAGAGAGGAACAGACGAGGTGTAGTGTGGGGGAGTCAGTGGTAGAGAGAGGAACAGACGAGGTGTAGTGTGGGGGAGTCAGTGGTAGAGAGAGGAACAGACGAGGTGTAGTGTGGGGGAGTCAGTGGTAGAGAGAGGAACAGACGAGGTGTAGTGTGGGGGAGTCAGTGGTAGAGAGGAACAGACCAGGTGTAGTGTGGGGGAGTCAGTGGTAGAGAGGAACAGACCAGGTGTAGTGTGGGGGAGTCAGTGGTAGAGAGGAACAGACCAGGTGTAGTGTGGGGGAGTCAGTGGTAGAGAGGAACAGACCAGGTGTAGTGTGGGGGAGTCAGTGGTAGAGAGAGGAACAGACGAGGTGTAGTGTGGGGGAGTCAGTGGTAGAGAGAGGAACAGACGAGGTGTAGTGTGGGGGAGTCAGTGGTAGAGAGGAACAGACCAGGTGTAGTGCGGGGGAGTCAGTGGTAGAGAGGAACAGACCAGGTGTAGTGTGGGGGAGTCAGTGGTAGAGAGGAACAGACCAGGTGTAGTGTGGGGGTGTCAGTGGTAGAGAGGAACAGACGAGGGCTTGAAGGGAGGTTGAGCAAGACTGTGGGATTCCATGCAGCACCAGACTTCTTCTGGTTGATGTAACCAGAAATGTATCTTTTGAATATTTGCTGCCCAATAGTAATGCCTAAAGTTTGGGAGCGCTAATCCTCCATTTGGACGGTCTCTCTGGAGTAGAAACGTATTTATTGTTGGAGTAAAACCGTTCGATATAAAAAGGTAGAAATTAGGCTATCAATTGATTGAAAAAGTGTCAAACATTTGCCTTGTGGAATATGGCCTACTTGTGCGCCAGCAGAGCGTGCCATAAGGTGTGCTCACCACCGGTGATGCCAGTGACATCACACTGGCGATGCCAGTGTGCCACATCACCACTGGCATCACCAGGAATGCTGGTCAGAAAGGCTGGTAGTAAATATATTTACTAAAGATTAGAACAATACCTTGAAGTTGCAAAAAATAAATACATAGAAATGATTGCACAATAATAATAAAATGAATAATAATATTCTGATTCCAAAGTTTTATTTTAAAAAGAATGCACAAAAGAAGACTTTATCAGTTTAAAACATAAGAAGGGAAGCGCTGCCTGGTTTCATTCACAGTGGCTCAAAACCCTCATGCCTATACCTATATGCAATAGGTGTAATTATGCATAGAATCAAAGGAACAAAAAGTTACTTTGATTGTGGTGAGGCGGACTGTGGCTTCTGTGGCTTGTCATACTGTGATTAGAATGAATGTTCCTCAAGCAAATTTCCAGACTTAAGAAAAAGACAAAGCTTCTGCTTACTGTAAGGTGTCCCCCCTAACTGAACCCTCATGTTCTGCTTCAAAGTTTCATTTAGACGAAAGCTTCAACAAAGTGTACAACTAGGGTTTCCTAGTGTATGAATTCTCATGCAGCTCTTCAAAGTGGTAAAATGACTAAAGCTGCTGCCAAAAGCCCCCTTTCCACTGCAAGGTGGAATTAGCCTGATAAATCAGTCCGCATATTACCACCCCCTGTTGGTGGGTGGTGTGTAGTGTGGACTGACCCTGGAGATTTAATATTTTATTTCTCCTCGCCCGAGGAGCGGGCGAATTGAATGGGCCAATCAGGGTTGTATGCTTGAGGCACGTGGTTTGGCTTCTGGTGGATTCCCAATGCTGGTCCGGTCCCAGCCCCCCCCCCCAGCCCCCTCCCTGCAGAGCTCTCCTGCCACGTGAGTCACTAGTGGACTCTGATTGGTGTCCTCTGCCCACGTGACAGTCGATAGTGGACTCTGATTGGTCCGTGAAAACTGTCATGGCGGCGTCAGACTCGACTCGAATTCTTTTAATAAACTATACAATAGTGCTGTTTCATTACGTTTTAATACCATTTTGCACTAACGTAAACATGCAATCATATAATATGTTATAAGAAACTAGTAAGACACCTGAGGGTGGAATGCGACCTCAGGGTGACATGCGACCTCGCCCTTTAGGGCGAGGTCGCGTCAATTCTTGACCATCTGGCCAACCACAGCGTTTCTCTGACGATTCTAGTTGTTGTCATTCTGGGGGGAGTTTGTTCATGTTTTTGTGAGGGTATCAACCCTAGGAGACACGGGGAAAACATGCAAACTCCACACAGAAAGACCCTATCGCCAACCCCACCTAGGGTGTGAGCGATAGGGCCTAAACATGGAGATGTGGAGAACACTATATATGGAGATAGTCCAGTCCATCATGTCATATGGGACTACCGTCATAGACAGTAGCCATTGTTCGGCCGTAGTCAATGGCTGTCTGTCTGACTGTCTGTACAGGAAGTGATGTCACATGACATACTTTTTATGCCCATATATGAGTCATTCTGTACCACATCTCCATGTTTAGGCCAAACAGGTTCGCTCCATTTCTCCATGTATAGGTCCAAATGCCCAACGTCGAGCTTGACAAGGAGGATACCGCACATTGTACCTCATCCACCCTTTCTTCTCTCTCCTTTTGGTATCTTTATCCTCCGCCTCCTTTTTTTCTTTTTTATTCTTCTCTTTTTTTCACAGCCGCCCCCATATTTACTTTAGAAAATATATATTAAATTCTAGGGTTAGGGTTCTAAGCGTGTGTGTGTGTGTGTGTGTGTGTGAGACGTCAATAGGCTTTAGCCCGCCCCCGCTGAAGTAGAATCTCCGTCCGAAGGTTCAGACTCTCTCCCTAAGCGAAGTGAAACGTAGTGTGTGAAGAGACTTGACGCTTGCAGCCAGGCAAAGGTGGAACCAGAACTTTCAGGAACCTGAACCTCTCTCTCTCTCTCTCTCTCTCTATATATATATATATATATACTAGCCCTTACCCGTTCAAAGATATGAGCTCCAAAATGATGTGCAGTGTGTGGGTTATGGGATGTGCACTGTGCATACAGTATATGAGGGATGGAAAGTAACTTTAACTGGTGCTTGCATGATAATATGTAGGAGCATCAATGTAAGAAATACCCGTTTCGTTTAATGGCTACCCCCCCCCCCCCCCAGCCCGCCCGCCCACCCGCCTGCGCACACACCCGCCTGCCTGCACGCACACACACACAGAGAGAGCTGGTTAAACATGTTGCCTCATGCTAGATGCAGAATAGATGCGCCTCATGCTAGATGCAGAATAGATAGTAGATACACCATAAAAATGCTAATATACAGCATACGATTTGTGAAAGTGACAAACAGGCTTCACAGTTATGTTAGGTGTGTTCATATGCTAATTGTGATGCGATTTCAGATCAATTGCTCCAGCCACTGAGGAGAAACGCTGTTTCAGACAGACAGACACTCACTCAGACAGACATTCGCAAAATTATAGTATAGATATATATACATATATATATATTGGTTCTGGTTTTGTTTCCATTGCACACGGCCCGGTTTCAGACGAGGTTCCTGGAACCTTTTATGGGTCCTGCTCCTGAGGTAGAACTTAACATGAGTTCTGGTAAGCTATGGGCGGGGCCAGCAGCGCTGCTGCTCTTTTTTGGGACCTTCCCAGTTAGTTCTGGTTATAGGGAAACGTAAGCGGAACTTCAGAGGTTCTTGAAAGTTATTGGTTCTGGAAAGTTCTGTCTCTAGTTCTGGGTCGACCCTACAGTGGAAATGGGGCTTTACATAGTACAGCTAAAGACTATTCCCCTGTATGAACCTTCATGTGCCGCTTCAGATTACTATTTACACTAAAGCTGATACCACAAACTGTACAGCTATAGGGTTTTTCCCCTGTATGAATTAGCATGTGTTGCTTAAGATCACCCTTTCGACTAAAGCTGCTGCCACAATCTGCACAGCTAAAGGGTTTTTCCCCTGTATGAATTAGCATGTGTTGTTTCAGATTACTCTCTTGACTAAAGCCGTTGCCACAAACTGTGCAGCTAAAAGGTTTTTCCCCCGTATGAATTAGCATGTGTTGTTTCAGAATACTCTCTCGATTAAAGCTTTTACCACAAAGTGTACAGCTAAATGGCTTTTCCCCTGTATGAACCTTCATATGCCGCTTCAGAATACTCTCTTGACTAAAGCGGTTGCCACAAACTGTACAGCTATAGGGTTTTTCCCCTGTATGAATCCTCATGTGCTGCTTCATAGTACTATTTTGACTAAAGCTGCTGCCACAATCTGTGCAGATAAAAGGTTTTTCCCCTGTATGAATTAGCATGTGTTGCTTAAGATGTCCCTCTCGACTAAATCTGTTACCACAAAGTGAACAGAGGAAGGGTTTTTCCCCCGTATGAATCTTCATGTGCCCCTTCAGATGACTGTTTTTACTAAAGCTG
Organism: Nannobrachium achirus; assembly: GCF_963921795.1. Classification (NCBI taxonomy): domain Eukaryota; kingdom Metazoa; phylum Chordata; class Actinopteri; order Myctophiformes; family Myctophidae; genus Nannobrachium; species Nannobrachium achirus. Next base: position 6,764,103 of record NC_137810.1, on the reverse strand, counting down.
CTGCCACAAACTGTACAGCTAAAGGGTTTTTCCCCTGTATGAAGTCTATGAACTCTCATGTGCTGCTTCAGAAGGCATTTTCGATTAAAGCCGGTGCTGCAAAGTGTACATACAAAGGGATTTACCCCTCTATGAGTCTCCGTGGACGGACACTGTTTTGATGATTTCACAGCGTGGAAAAGCTTATTGCTCATAGACGGTCTTTGTCCTTCCACGTGTTGTGTATCGTTTGATTTTTTGGTGTTTAAAATTGACCGGTCTTCCCTGGTCTCCTCCCAGTCATCACTGTCTTCAGTGTCAGATTCAGAACAGTGTGAAGAGAGGAGCTGAGCATCACTGGTTCCTTGTGATGTTTCACAGTCATCTGCACCAGCTTGCATTTGTTTGTGTGTGTAGGAGGTGCTGGCTGGAGGGTCTGTTTCTCTGTTTTCATCAGTTTCATCACTTTTCACCGTTACTAATGTCAACATTGTCCCATCAGCCTCTAATGGGACATGCTCTTGTGTTTGGAACAGCTCCTCCTGTTCCTCTTTGATGTGTGGAGGTTCTGGTTCTTTCTGGATCAGTCTGGAACCCTGCTCCTTCTGTTCTGGTGAAGACTCCTCTTTACAAAGAGGGACACCGTCTAGCAGGAGGAAAATGAAGCAATAAGCCACAAGAGAAGACGCTGCGCCTCGTGTCTCACCACGCTTCTCAGCCGTTATAAAATACCAGGTAACCACATGCCTCGCGTGGCTTATTGCTTTTCTAAAACGGTTTCAATATGTTAACATGAAAAATCATCGACATGTACCACTTAAAACTGTTCTATTTCACTAATAATTCACTACAAGGTCTGCAAGAAAGTTCCCAGCTACAAGAAAGTAGTTCCCAGCTGCAACACAGGTGCAGATAATCGGTGCACTGTGTGACACTGTGGAAAGAAATAACGCACCTGGGTTTGATATAAACTGATTCAAGGTGTGGGTTATAGTCTCATATACCACAGCAATTAAGGGAAACCAGCCAATCAGAATCAAGGAATGGAACTAGCCGTTTTAGAATAAAAGATAGTTCAGTCAGGACACTCTTCTTCTGAGCACAAGCAAGCATTGGGATCATCATCGCTCTCACCTTTAGTGTCTATTGTGCACGGCATACAAAGACCCTCTTCCTTTATGAGTGGTTTCACATCCCTGTCAGTTGATGGCTTTGAGGACACTGCCACAACAGCTGGTTTTAACTCCACCTACAAAAAAAATACATGAATCCATAAATACATGTGGTACAGTCTAGGGCTGTCAATTATTACCTAATTGTCTAATAGTAATTAGTTGACATAGTCGCAATTATTTGACATAATTGCAATTATTTTGTGATAATCATCATAATCGTGTACATGTTGATTTTTTTTAATAGGTATATGTTCAAACATTAAAAAAATAGTGGAAATAGCAGATCTACAAGCTCACAATGCGACACAGCTTGTATATTCGGCTATTTCCACTATCAATGTTCTTTTTAAAGTGTAAAGTTGTCACCGACATGTCCTTCATTAGGCCTAGTAGAAGAATAGTTTGGTTTCCGGTAGGCGACCGACCCTATTAAATACGTGCGCCCCAGATGTTTTTATTGGCATTTGGATAAAAAAAAAAAAAAAAAAAAAATTAAGTCAAAATCCGACCGAGTCGATCAAAAACGTCTTACAAAAAATATATTTGGTGCGACCACATTCGCGAAGTCAGGACCTGTCCCCGGTTCCCGAGGCTAAACTAATGTGAATTACGTTACAACTCCTCCAAACACACACAGACACACAAGCACACACACAATCGGGGGACAAATTGCGTTGCCACTCAGTCACTGACTGGCAGCGGTAGCCATGCTAGCAACGTTAGCAGCCCAGCCACCAGTACAGCTGAGAACTGTATAGCCACCACAGAGAGACGTGAGTTGGAGACGAAACATTTATGACAGCGTGGGATTCATCTGAAAGACTGTACAGCAACAGCGCTTGAGTGAATGCGGACTCCCGTGCGACACTGCATGTCTGCAAGTACGACTGCGTCTCTCTCTCTCGCTCGCTCGTCGAGTTGTGTTCTTTTGTCAAATCTAAGCTGGAAAATCTAATACTTCCTGTAGCCGATCTCTTCAGAATAAGATATATGTTGCGCTAGCAGCAATAAGACTTCCAGATTTCTTATTACAATAAGACTTCCAGACGGTGGTCGACTTCTTAATCTCTTCAGAATAAGAGTATCCTAAAAGAAATTGAAATATGATTTCATTTGCATGATTCATTAAAACTGTAAATTAAACATTACAATTACATTTAAAAAATATGTTTTAAATGATTCATTAAAACTGTAAATTAAACATTAAAAAAAAAAAAAAACTACCTACCCATCCTTCTCATGAGGAAATAAAATAAAATTCCTTGCTACCCATCATTCCCCCCCAAAAATTAAAATAAAAAATAAAATAAAATAAATTCCCTACCTACTCAGCCCTAAAATTACAGCCTCCCGGAAACCAAGGATTTATTTTGCTAGGCCTTACTTTGTATATTTAGGTAATGTGTCATATCTGCCATGTGCAACTTCAAAGCCTACAAGCCAAACAGAAATGTAGTTGTCAATGAAAAATCACAATTAAATCGTTAATTGACAATTAATTAATGATGATTAATCGAGTGACAATTAATCGTAATGTAAAATGTCATAATCATGACAGCCCTTCTTAGAGGTAGCAGAGTTCTGTTAATCTTCCAACATCATTATAGGCAACAGAATATGTATTTCCTTCACTGATTTGATCCAACTATTATTGTCCCTCTCCTTTTATCACCAATACCTCAAATCTATTGATCAAAACCAATTGATCTACAAGCTCTGGACACAACACTGCATCAACACTGTGTTGTTTTGCTAGGGTTCAATGCGGTGTAATAAGGCCTCAACCAACAGATATCATTTATAATCAAATGACCTTTTTAGAAATATCCAATGGAACCATTTCATCCTTCACATCCAACAGTCCAGTGTTAAACCTTACACGTGACAGAGGGGCGAAACAGGCCTTCAACACTACCGCTGTTACGTTCACCTGTAAAATGACATGCAGAAAATACACTTCATGAATATGTGAATTTTGGAAAAAAATAAAAGGCAATACAACACAAAAGATGATCATGACCATGGTTTAATTGTTATATTTTAATAGTTATCTATTAAAAAGGGGGGGGGGGGGGGGTGGAAGCCCCCATCAACACTAAGCTACTACATTAAATGTAAAAACTATTTGTGACCAAAAACACAACAAAAAGCCAAAGATAATAGATAATAAATGGTAATAAAATGCAATAAAACAAACCTGATGCTTAATCTTCTTCCTTTTGGGTTCCCTACAGGACTGCTCAACTTCCCCCGGTTGGTTCATCTGTAATGATGAATGGATTGGTATTAAAGGAGCGAGAAACTCCGCGTCTTTATTTATTTTATCAGAATTCAGATTATGAAAAAAAATCTAAAATGTAGGCGCGGTTATCTGTTGTTGTGGGGGGAGGGGGGGAGTTGAGTGTTTTGCATTTCAGAAACGAAAACTAAAACAAGCCATTGCAGGTGTACGAATTATAAAGATTCCGCAACTCCATTGTATATTTACCTGAAAAAATTTGCAAGTCTTTTACAAACAACCAAGCTGTCCAGGATTTCATCCATGGTTTTAACTTTCTCCACCCGTGCTCTGTGGACTGTTTACCACACGCCGAGCTGTTTTATCCACGGGGAAAACCAGAGCGAAGGACGGTGGTAGCACAGTTGGCTATTTTCTGACTGTGTCAGTGTGTTTGTGTGTGTGTGAGATTCCAAACAAAAAGAAACATTCAATTATGTTCAGTACAACTTACACCCCCAACAGTTATACATTGGGACCTATTATTAAAAAACATTGGCACATACTATCATCAGATCCAGCCACATCAGCAGATCTGAAAGATCCACCTCTGATAGTGTATAGAAGAGGTCGCAACCTTAGAGATAGCCTTGTACATGCCAATATAAAATCAGACAAAAAAAGTACACAGACTTTGTTGAAACCTCTCCCGAATGGCTGTTACAAGTGTAGAGGATGTGCCCAATATAACAATATGGTCAAGGGTAACCAGTTTTCTCATCCCCATACGGGGAGAAAATATTCTATCAATGATGTCATCACTTGTACTACTACTCATGTCATATATCTGATCAAATGCCCATGCGGGCTAGTCTATGTTGGTAAAACATCACGCCAGTTAAAACAAAGAATGAGCGAACATAAAAGCACCATAAGGAGAAATGATAGGAACTATCCAGTAGCAGTACATTTCAATGACTTCAAGCATGATATCTCATCATTCAAGTTCCAGGGGATTGAAAAAGTGACTCTACCAGAGAGAGGGGGGAATATAGATGACATCCTCAACAAAAGAGAAGTATATTGGATTTACACCTTACAAACACTAACCCCTAAAGGACTGAATGATGAGATTCCATGGCATGTAAAGCTGTAAAGAAATGTGGGATTATTGAAGATTATGGAGAATATGTTTATAGATGGTGCATCCAAGATACACTTGTTGATTATACTGCACAGTTAGGAATGTTTTATGAAAGCTGTAAAGCCGATGTTCACATTTCTGAAATGTACAGTTTTTGAAACTTTTTGTAAATAATGAAAATATAGACCTAATTGTGTGTATAAGGGTTGTCATCAACCACACACAGGTGAGAGACAATCACTGAGAATCACTCCTCGAGAGGAGTGAGATGATTGTCTCACACCTGTGAACAGGAAGGGGAGTGTATATATATGAGAGGGGTGCACAATGGCTGTAAGACACTTTTGAAGAAGGTCCAGGGGGACCGAAACGTCTGTCAATTAAAATAAAGATGAGCAGCTGAGCAAGAGCAGAGTGCGGGAGTTTTTGTTCATGAAATATCTTTTCATGATTTCTTCTGTGTGTGTGTGGTGACAGTGCGCACACACACATGAATACACAACGTTCACATGAACGGATTTCGCGGCACGTTGTGAGCTTGTAGATCGGCTATTTTTTTTACTTTTACTAGTACATTTTGAAATCCGGACGTTTTCTTATAACAGGGTGTTTCTACATTGCAGTATTGATACTTCCAACATGTGACCAGTGTTTCCACCACTGAGTCGAACAGCCCTGCCTCACAGTCGGGGACAGCAGCAGCAGCTTATCCTCCATAACAGTGTTCTCTCACGGGCCACGGCATGTAAACACGGTGGTGATTCGGCTCGGGACGAGTCAACGACCATTGAAAATACTTATACCATAAAACACCAAATATGAAGAAACTGCTTTAAAATCTAAAGAACTGTCTGACTTGTGAGAGAGAACCAGGAAACACAGACACCACAGTGTGGGCGGTCTGTGGACGGAGTGTCTGGCTCTGCTCTCTGGCTGCAAGTAGCCTACAGTGAAACCACGCCCCCCTGATACAAATCTACTTAAAACAAATGTTAATATTAATTAGATAAGCCACGTCACGCCGAGCAAATATGTAATGAGTGGTGCAAAATATCTATTTTCTACCCAGGAACCAGAAGTACCGGTACACAGAAATAGCTACAGAAAGAGGAGAAAGCTCTGAATCCACAAGCCTATAGGTAAACTGAATGATGTCATTGCTCCCTATCACAAGTGACTCATCGATAAAATATATATATTTATAGAAAAAGTGATTTTGGGTTTCATATCCCATTAAACACAAGGCGGTGAATCTAATCTCTAATAAAGACAGTCTTCTTCAAGGTTAGTCGTTTGTATCAAACAATACAACTCATTGACCATTACTATGGTAAAGTCTCAACCAGACAATTCCAGTGTGTTACCTTCTTGTTCAGTTGTTCCTCGAAGTAAAATCCTTGGAAATGGAATGGTTCACTGTCTTGTCTCTGAATTTGCAGAAAGCACAAACAACGTTATATGGTACTTATACGGTATATCGATGAGGGTTTCTTCGCACTCTTAATTCAACCAATCAGAGCAGAGCAAAGTAGGTGGGGGGAGCCAAGATGCTTCCAATAGCCCTGGGCTGTCATGAACATTAATAGTCAGGGACCCAGTCACCCAGAATGTGAGATGACCTGTGATGTTATGCCGTTTTTTTTATTCTTTTTTATCATTAGTTTTTATTCATTAAGGTCCACAGAATGAGAGGCCTGCTATGCCGGAAACATTGCCAAAAAAGATTTGTTTTCCTTTTCCTATGTATAGTAAAGTAGTAGACTGTGAATATACAAATGGCCATAACTTTTTTTCGCGATGTTTCCAGCAGAGCAGGTCTCGCATTCTGTGGACCTTAACTCATACTCTGCGATCCCCGTAGAAACCGTTGATTTCCCGCTGTACCACGCTGCGATGCCCGTTGTTCCCGGAAATTTAATTAGCTTTAATCATTATGAAACAATGAAAAGTATGATCGCTGTATATTGCCGTTTCGGAGTCTTAGGCCCGCCCCCTAACTGTATCCGGTCGTATTTCCTGTTTAGACCGGATCTAGGTTTCCTTATCCGGGTCTGAGAGCCCATCGCAGCTGCCGTCCCATAGGTTTACGTTGTAAACAGAGGAAGGAGCTGCGCGGCCATATCTTCGTCTTTTTTCACGCGTTTTTTTATATTTGATTGTTGTTTGATTCTTGTGCCCGCCTGGCCTATGATCCGCGCACATATCGTCTGCTATGTGCGCGAACGTGCCCACGTGTTACCATAGCACACAGCTGCTGTTTCCAACGTTTTCTTATGTAAATACTGGCGGATTCAGCAGGATACTGCCTGGTAACGGATTTGTCTATTCCAATGGATTTTTTTTAATTCGAAAGCTTGTCTCTTGTCTACCAGTCTACTACATGAGTCGCGCACAGATCATGCATTTTGCGTGCACGTGCCCACATTAAAAGGTAAGGACAATTTGGCAGCTGCTTACTACAGCTATGTTTAAAATGGCAGCAAAATTGTTAATGACCAAACTAAAAAAGTACGGCATGACATCACAGGTTCAACCCTATTCCTTGAGCTTTTGGGCTTGTGGCTCCCTGACTATAACATAGCACTTCAACTATCTGGAGACATTTCAGTATGCAGTCTGACATGCCTTGCACATTTGCTTGAAACCATTTAAATTGTGTTTAATGTCTAAAAACAAACTTTTGTTAAACGGTTAAAGCCCTATGCCTATTGGTTAAAGCTCTAATAGTAACTATTGCTATAATGCTTGTTCAGTAACAGAGCCAGGAGTCTCCCCAACTCTTGAATTAACATAAAATATAGTTCCAACTAAGTGGGTACACAATTTAACTCATTAATCACCATCAATTTGATCAATTGTCCCAGTTACCAATGTTTTCTGTTTCATCACTTCCATTGTGCTTGTTTATCCTGCATGAATTCTGTCTCCTGATTGGTTATAGTCTGTTTGATACAGAGCTGGGGTAACACAGAAATCCCAGTTGATGAACAAACACTCGATGAAATTGATTACTATTGGAATATAGATCTATTTAACACTTATTTTAGCAAAACATATCCCTTACATGCCCTTTAAATACATCAGTGCTAGTTTACACAAATGTAAACATTTCTGGTTTCAGGGTTTGAAACTATGTTTCTAATCAGTTAGAAGAGACAGGTTTATGAATGTTTTCATGTTGAATGGTTTGGAGGATGCTGTGTCCCATTGTTAAAGGACAGGTGAGAATTAGTTTAATAGTGTTTCTCAAATGGGGAGGTACGTGTATCCCTAGGGGTAGGCGGAGGTACTGCAGGGGGTACTCAAAAAGACCCCCAAAAAGAAGAATTATAATACAAGTCATGATGATAATATACATAGTTAAATGATTAACTACAATTGAATTAGAAGGAGAACAAAATATTTACTGTTATGTTTAATGATAATACACTTGGAGAAACCTATTGTAAGACTGACAGTTGCTAACCCAAATGACATGGTACCAGGCAACTGGGATGTGTTTGAATGATGTTTGAAACTTTGAATGTAAGTTATTGACATGAAAACTGGACTGAAATGTCATGGCCACAGTGTTGAAAATACATCTGTTCAGGAGGCACCGTCTGAAACTCTCACTCCCCAATGTATGTGATGTTATGCTTGAAATGGGGGTTAGCATTAGCTCCTTTCGGAACCCCTCACTCAACTGCTACGCAGCTCCGAGATGGGGTTCCTACTGGTCGGCTGCCGAAATCTTGTTGTTGGATCCACGATCCGCCATTATCGATCACTTCTTACCTTTGATGAACACTCTATCCAAAAAGTGACGGGCCTCTGTGAAAGTATAATCGTTTTACTTCTTTACTGTGGAACAATCTCGAAGCACTGGGGTAAAATGAAGACTTTATATCGCTCAAAAGACCAGCCGGCTCTGTGTTTTCCGAGTGTTTTCCCCGTTGTAGTCTCGCGTGGCCAGACTGTTGCCTCCGCGATTTGGTCAAATGCTCACAGCCACGCGAGACTACAACGGGGAAAACACTCGGAAAACACAGAGCCGGCTGGTCTTTTGAGCGATATAAAGTCTTCATTTCACCCCAGTGCTTCGAGATTGTTCCACAGTTATGGTTTTAATTCAATAATCAGGGAAAGGGGGTTAGCATCATATACCACTAGTTATGGTTTTAATTCAATAATCAGGGAAAGGGGGTTAGCATCATATACCACTAGTTATGGTTTTAATTCAATAATCAGGGAAAGGGGGTTAGCATCATATACCACTAGTTATGGTTTTAATTCAATAATCAGGGAAAGGGGGTACTCTACTCTACTCAAGACAAAAAAGATTGAGAAAACACTGGGTTAGGGTGTGTAACCCTATTGCAGAATGAAGAGACAACTCATTTGCATGTATTCCTTTTAGTATAAGTAGTGAGTAAATAAAGCCCCCAACAGTATTGTGTGAAAAGGTGTGGAAGGATTGTAATAATAAAGGTTTACCAGAGGACAGCCATGAGTTATCCAAAGATTGTGATGATGATTTTGAGCAACCAACAACCTCCCGTTGCTCCGAAGTTGGTCGTTGACTCAATTCAATGACTCAAATTGACTCGTTTTTTATAGTCACTCGATCAAAGCTCTACTTTCGCAGTCAAATTGCTCCCCTGAGCCTTTAATATTTCAAGGTATTATAGTCTAAAGGATTTTAGTATCACCGCTGTTTGTTTACATCTACACTTCCGCATGAAGCGACGTGCCTGGGTCACGTGACCACAGAGAGAGAGAGAGAGAGAGAGAGAGAGAGAGAGAGAGAGAGAGAGAGTGTGTTTTAGTAGACCTTGTACCAGTGAACTGTACCGTCATGAAACTGTACCTTTTCCTATGCAAACTTCTAATAAAGTCTTCAATCAATCAATCAATGTGTGTGTTGAATATTTGCTGCCCAACAGTAATGCATAAAATGTGGGAGCGCTAATCCTCTATTTGGACGGTCTCTCTGGAGTAGAAATGTATTTATTCTTGGAGTACAACCGTTCGATATAAAAAGGTAGAAATTAGGCTATCAATTGATTGAAAAAGTGTCAAACATTTGCCTTGTGCAACATGGCCTACTTGTGCGCCAGCAGAGCGTGTCATAAGGCAGGGGTTTTCAAAGTGGGTGACGGGGCACCCTGGGGTACCGTGAAGGCAGCCCAGTGGTGCTGCGAGATAATTTGATAATTTGGAATTCATCTGGACGCTTGAAAAAATATTTAGTATCATTTGTAAATGTAAATGTACTACTAGGCCTACTATTAAAGTACAAAGTTATTTTCAGTCAGTTTTAAACACAATGGAGATTATCTCAACGTTTTCCTCGTAAACATAATCACTAAAATATTGTCACTGTCGGGCAGAAATCTCTATTATTTCCAATAGTTTCAAATGTGTACGTCTTTTGGTAAAGCGAAGCCCTGCTTCATCATACAAGACCGTCACACAAAACTAGTGAAAACAGCCGCAAGCACACAACGCCTTGCGATGTGAGGCGTTACGTGTGCTTGTAGATCTGCTGTTTTCACTAGTTTAGTACATTTTATAGATGATAAATACAAAATGAACGGTTTTGGACATACAAGGTTTCCATCCGACAACGACGATATGCTATAAGGTGCTGGGAGTGAAAATTATAATGTAGGGGTGCCTCAGATTAAAAAAATAAATATTTATGGGGTGTCCTGAGACAAAAAGGTTTGGGAACCCCTGCCATAAGGTGCGCTCACCACCGGCGATGCCAGTGACATCACACTGTCAATCAATGCCAGTGTAACATGGTTAAAAATGATTCCACTTGCCCATCCATAAGATGTATAGTGTTCCACCTTAAGAGTGTCCTGCCACCTTAAGACAATTGGCACAACTGCCTTTAGACAATTACGTTGTTTAGAGCGGTAGGTTGTGTTTATTGTGCTCTGGAGATAATTTAGTTTATTTTATTATTTTCGTATGAATATATCAATAAATATGTACACAGAGATATTATGACATATAATGATGTTCTAATTTCACTGTATCTGCTCTATGTCCAGCCTGTGTTCAGCCATTCTGTGTATGTCCAGAGCAGACCAGTGATGCATTGTCTCTGTTTATCAGAATAAATCCACTGAGCTGAGAATCCTGGTCTGTGGTCCATTCTACAAAGGTTACACAAGACGCACAATCACGTCTGTTACACTAGTGTGCCACATCACCACTGGCATCACCAGTAATGCTGGTCAGAAATGCTGGTAGTAAATATATTTATTAAAGATTAATAGAACAATACCTTGCAAAAAATAAATACAAATTAGTATGTAAGGGTAACAATACAATGAATAATAGTATCCTGATTCCAAAGTTTTATTTTCAAAAGAATTCACAAAAGAAGACTTTCCTCACTTTCACTTACTACGCACTATATAAACATTGCAAAAGTGTACGTCATAAAAAGTGGAAAACATTGACATTGTTATCTTATCAGTTTAAAACATAAGAAGGGAAGCACTGCCTGGTTTCATTCACAGTGGCTCTAAACCCTCATGCCTATACCTATATGCAATAGGCATAGTTATGCATAGAATCAAAGGAACCAAAAGTTCCTTTGCTTGTGGTGAGGAGGGCTGTGGCTTCTGTGGCTTGTCATACTGTGATTAGAATGAATGTTCCTCATGCACATATCCAGACTTCAGAAAAAAAAAAAGCTTCTGCTTACTGTAAGGTGTCCCCCCCTAACTGAACCCTCAGTTTGATTTAGACGAAAGCTTCAACAAAGTGTACAACTAGGGTTTCCCCCTGTATGAATCTGCATGTGCATCTTCAGACCTTTTTAGCTTAACCCTGCAAGGCCCGAATTAATTTCTACTGGCCATTTTTTTTTTAAATCATATGGTGTTGTAGGAGTCCTAATCACAGGAAAATGTAATTAAAAAAAATGTATAATGTTTTTGTAAGGTTTTATAGCCATAAATCATAAATCATGCTCTAATTTGCATTTTGGGGATATTTCTCACAATATTAACATATGCACGTGTTCTAGACATTCTAATGATCACGAAAAAAATATATTACAGGCATTTTACTTATGTTTTAGTGAGGAATAGCTTCAGTTAAAAAGTGAGATGTTGTTCGTCCAGACACTGGAACTTCAACTTCTCTGGGAGGTGTGAATGTTAGTCTCTGTGGGGGGTATTTATATGCAAATATGGTGGCCAATGGCATTGTAATACTAAACAATAGCATTTAATGGTGATGTTAATGTGAAACAAGAACAGGAAAACTAATTATATATATTTTTTTTTAAATGATTAAAAAATGTTGCCAAAAAGCAACGCTGGGCCTTGCAGGGTTAAAGCCGTTGCCACAACCTGTACAGATGTTCTGTGTATGAATTCTCATGTGGCTTTTCAAAGTCCATAAATGACTAAAGCTGCTGCCAAAAGCTCCCTTTCCACTGCAAGGTGGAACCAGAACTTTCAGGAACCTGAACTTATTTTTTTTTTGGTTCTGGTTTTGTTTCCATTGCACACGGCCCGGTTTCAGACGAGGTTCCTGGAACCTTTTTTGGGTCCTGCTCCTGAAGTAGAACTAAACTAGAATTCTGGGAACCTATGGGCGGGGCCAGCAGCGCTGCTGCTCTTTTTTGGGACCTTCCCAGTTAGTTCTGGTTATATGGAAACGTAAGCAGAACTTGGTCCCGGAACCTCACAGGTTCTTGAAAGTTCTTGGTTCTGGAAAGTTCTGTCTCTTGTTCTGGGTCGACCCTACCGTGGAAATGGGGCTATACATAGTACAGCTAAAGGGCTATTCCCCTGTATGAATCCTCATGTGTTGCTTCAGATTACTCTTTACACTAAAGCTGTTGCCACAAACTGTACAGCTAAAAGGCTATTCCCCTGTATGAATCCTCATGTGCTGCTTCAGAGTACTATTTTTACTAAAGCTGCTGTTACAAACTGTACAGCTAAAAGGTTTTTCCCCTGTATGAATTAGCTTGTGTTGCTTCAGACTACTCTTTTGACTAAAGCTGTTGCCACAAACTGTACAGCTAAAAGGTTTTTCCCCTGTATGAATTAGCATGTGTTGTTTCAGATTACCCTCTTGACTAAAGCATTTGCCACAAACTGTACAGCTAAATGGCTTTTCCCCTGTATGAATCTTCATGTGTCGCTTCAGATGACTGTTGTTATTAAAGCTGCTGTCACAAACTGTGCAGCTAAAGGGTTTTTCTTCTGTATGAATTAGCATGTGTTGCTTCAGACTAACCTTTTGACTAAAGCTGTTCCCACATAGTGTACAGCTATAGGGTTTTTCCCCTGTATGAATCCTCATGTGTTGCTTCAGACTACTCTCTTGACTAAAGCTGTTCCCACATAGTGTACAGCTATAGGGTTTTTCCCCTGTATGAATCCTCATGTGTTGCTTCAGACTACTCTCTTGACTAAAGCTGTTCCCACATAGTGTACAGCAATAGGGTTTTTCCCCTGTATGACTCCTCATGTGCTGCTTCAAAACACTATTTTGACTAAAGCTGCTGCCACAAACTGTGCAGCTAAAGGGTTTTTCCCCTGTATGAATTAGCATGTGTTGCTTAAGATTACCCTCTTGACTAAAGCCTTTGCCACAAACTGTGCAGCTAAAAGGCTTTTCCCCCGTATGAATTAGCATGTGTTGCTTCAGACTACCCTTGTGACTAAAGCTGTTACCGCAAACTGTGCAGCTATAGGGCTTTTCCCCTGTATGAATCTTCATGTGTCGCTTCAGATGAATGTTGTTATTAAAGCTGCTGCCACAAACTGTGCAGCTAAAGGGTTTTTCTTCTGTATGAATTAGCATGTGTTGCTTAAGAGTACCCTCTCGACTAAAGCTGTTCCCACATAGTGTACAGCTATAGGGTTTTTCCCCTGTATGAATCCTCATGTGCTGCTTCAAAACACTATTTTGACTAAAGCTGCTGCCACAAACTGTGCAGCTAAAGGGTTTTTCCCCTGTATGAATTAGCATGTGTTGCTTAAGATTACCCTCTTGACTAAAGCCTTTGCCACAAACTGTGCAGCTAAAAGGCTTTTCCCCCGTATGAATTAGCATGTGTTGCTTCAGACTACCCTTGTGACTAAAGCTGTTACCGCAAACTGTGCAGCTATAGGGCTTTTCCCCTGTATGAATTAGCATGTGTTGCTTCAGACTAACCTTTTGACTAAAGCCTTTGCCACAAACTGTACAGCTAAAGGGTTTTTCCCCTGTATGAATTAGCATGTGTTGCTTCAGACTACCCTTTTGACTAAAGCCTTTGCCACAAACTGTACAGCTATAGAGCTTTTCCCCTGTATGAATCTTCATGTGTCGCTTCAGATGAATGTTGTTATTAAAGCTGCTGCCACAAACTGTGCAGCTAAAGGGTTTTTCCCCTGTATGAATTAGCATGTGTTGCTTCAGACTAACCTTTTGACTAAAGCCTTTGCCACAAACTGTGCAGCTAAAGGGTTTTTCCCCTGTATGAATTAGCATGTGTTGCTTCAGACTACCCTTTTGACTAAAGCCTTTGCCACAAACTGTACAGCTAAAGGGTTTTTCCCCTGTATGAAGTCTATGAACTCTCATGTGCTGCATCAGAAGATATTTTCGATTAAAGCCGGTGCTGCAAAGTGTACATACAAAGGGATTTACCCCTCTATGAGTCTCCGTGGATGGACACTGTTTTGATGATTTCACAGCGTGGAAAAGCTTATTGCTCATAGACGGTCTTTGTCCTTCCACGTGTTGTGTATCGTTTGATTTTTTGGTGTTTAGCATTGACCAGGCTTCCCTGGTCTCCTCCCACTCATCACTGTCTTCAGTGTCAGATTCAGAACAGTGTGAAGAGAGGAGCTGAGCATCACTGGTTCCTTGTGATGTTTCACCATCATCTGCACCAGCTTGCATTTGTTTGTATGTGTAGGAGGTGCTGGCTGGAGGGTCTGTTTCTCTGTTTTCATCAGTTTCATCACTTTTCACTGTTACTAAAGTCAACATTGTCCCATCAGCCTCTAATGGGACATGCTCTTGTGTTTGGAACAGCTCCTTCTGTTCCTCTTTGATGTGTGGAGGTTCTGGTTCTTTCTGGATCAGTCTGGAACCCTGCTCCTTCTGTTCTGGTGAAGACTCCTCTTTACAAAGAGGGACACCGTCTAGGAGGAGGAAAATGAAGCAATAAGCCACAAGAGAAGACGCTGCGCCTCGTGTCTCACCACGCTTCTCAGCCGTTATAAAATACCAGGTAACCACATGCCTCGCGTGGCTTATTGCTTTTCTAAAACGGTTTCAATATGTTAACATGAAAAATCATCGACATGTACCACTTAAAACTGTTCTATTTCACTAATAATTCACTACAAGGTCTGCAAGAAAGTTCCCAGCTACAAGAAAGTAGTTCCCAGCTTTTTTGCCAACAACACAGGTGCAGATAATCGCTGCACTGTGTGACACTGTGGAAAGAAATAACGCACCTGGGTTTGATATAAACTGATTCAAGGTGTGGATTATAGTCTAATATATGGAATGGAACTAGCCGTTTTAGAATGAATGATAGTTCAGTCAGGACACTCTTCTTCTGAGCACAAGCAAGCATTAGGATCATCATCGCTCTCACCTTTAGTGTCTATTGTGCACGGCATACAAAGACCCTCTTCCTTTATGAGTGGTTTCACATCCCTGTCAGGTGATGGCTTTGAGGACACTGCCACAACACCTGGTTTTAACTCCACCTACAAAAAAATACATGAATCCATAAATACATGTGGTACAGTCTCTTCTTGGAGGTAGCAGAGTTCTGTTCATCTTCTAACATCATTATAGGCAACAAAATATGTATTTCCTTCACTGATTTGATCCAACTATAATTGTCCCTCTCCTTTTATCACCAATACCTCAAATCTATTGACCAAAACCAATTGATCTACAAGCTCTGGACACAACACTGCATCAACACTGTGTTGTTTTGCTAGGGTTCAATGTGGTGTAATAAGGCCTCAACCAACAGATATCATTTATAATCAAACTACCTTTTTAGAAATATCCAATGGAACCATTTCATCCTTCACATCCAACAGTCCACTGTTAAACCTTACACGTGACAGAGGGACGAAACAGGCCTTCAACACTACCGCTGTTACGTTCACCTGTAAAATGACATGCAGAAAATACACTTCATGAATATGTGAATTTTGGAAAAAAATAAAAGGCAACATAACACAAAAGATGATCATGACCATGGTTTAATTGTTATATTTTAATTATCTATTAAAAAGGGGGAGGGGTGGAAGCCCCCATCAACACTAAGCTACTACCATAAATTTAAAAACTATTTGTGACCAAAAACACACAAACACCAAAGACAAAGATAATAGATAATATATGGTAATAAAATGCAATAAAACAAACATAACAAACCTGATGCTCAATCTTCCTCCTTTTGGGTTCTCTACAGGAATGCTCAACTTCCCCCAGTTGGTTCATCTGTAATGATGAATGGCTTGGTGTTAAACACAAGGTGGAGAATCTAATATCTAATAAAGACAGTCTTCTTCAAGGTTAGTAGTTTGTATCAAACAATACAACTCATTGACCATTACTATGGTAAAGTCTCAACCAGACAATTCCAGTGTGTTACCTTCTTGTTCAGTTGTTCCTCGAAGTCAAATCCTTGGAAATGGTTCACTGTCTTGTCTCTGACTTTGCAGAAAGCACAAACAACGTTATATGGTATATTTTTATGCCCATATATGAGTCATTCTGTACCACATCACTGTGAATCACTGACATCACACTGACATCACTTCCTGTACAGCCAGACAGACACACAGACAGATTCAGATTCAGATTCAGATTCATTTATTTACCATTGTGTATCACACATAGGAATTTGCTTTGGTAACATACAAGTGTGCATTCAATATTTTTTTTCACAAATAACATGAAACCAACAAACACAAAACACTGTGCAGAAATATTTAATAAATAATATAATATAAAGTGCAGTAGTGTTCAGTAAGTGCAGTAGTGTTCAGTAAGTGCAGTAGTCAGTCAGTCAGACAGACAGACAAGCTAAGAGGTTTTTCAGGGTATAATGCGACCTTAATCTTACCTGGTGGGGAGGGAACAGGTGGTGGAGATTAACGGTACCCTGCTCCCCCCCCCCCCCTCCCAGTAAGTTGTGGTGTTCCTCAAGGTAGCATACTGGGACCTCTGTTGTTCCTAATATACATGAACGACATGGCATCTGCTTTTGACTGCAACCTGTTAGCGGATGATTCGGCTCTCCTCGTCACGGGCAAGGACCACTTGCAGGTTGAAAAGACACTTAACTATGAACTAAGTAAGATCTGCACATGACTTAACGACAACAAATTATCAATTCACCTGGGAAAAACTGAGTCAATCCTCTTTGGATCAAATCATAACCTCAAAAAAGTCGATAACTTCACAATCAAAGTGGATGACAAGGTCATAACGCGAAAAAACGAAAGCTCTTACTTAGGATGTATCCTTGAAGCTAATCTTTCCAGCAAAAAGATGACTTCTAAAGTAATAAATAAAATCAACCAATGAACTCGTTTCCTACAGAGGATCGCCCCAATGGTCAATTTCAACACACTGAAGACCATAGCTGGTGCAATAATCCAGCCCCTCTTTGACTACGGAGTCCACATATGGTATCGTGACGCCCCACAAGCCCTAAAAACTAAACTCCAAACAGCCCAAAATAAACTAATTAGGGTCCTGCTTAACCTTCCCTATCAGACTCACCTCACCGCTACTCACCAGTTAAGAGGGGTGGCTTAAGCCCGTATCAGAGTCGGGTCCGCGGTGGATAGCCTTCCACCGCGGACCGCGGTGTAGCGCCGTGTAGTCTTTTTGAGTCATAAAACTACAACGTTAACGCTCAAAAAGACTACACGGCACTACACCGCGGACCCGACTCTGATACGGGCTTTAGAGTTGATGACAGAGTACAGCAACTTTATTTTCTTTACATATCTACTGCATAGTACTGTGTTCTATTCGTCTGTCATTCAATGTTATATGAGATACTTTAATGGTTTCCAGTGGAAATAAGCTTAGTCTTTTCATGGATCTCCTTTTAGTAGACCTTGTACCAGTGAACTGTACCATCATGAAACTGTACCTTTTCCGGTCACCAGCACTTTCGCCTATAACATATTCGCCTACACACATTTGGTCTTTTCGCGTGGCTTTTTCACCGTGGAGGAGAACCTTTTCACCAGGCCTGTCTGGTCGATTCACCGCTGTTGAAGAGCCATTTTGCCTACCCTCATGACTGTCCATGTTTGCTTGCCAGTGGACAGTGGTGTTACCTGTCAAACAACAGTGACGGCTATCCTATGCAATGCCACTCCATAGAAATTACATTAATACAGATTAGAAGTTAAAACCATTGGAATCATTTAGGGCTTTGCACAGGGCAAAAAGTCCACAGTGTTTCTCTCTGATGCGTCCTCTCTGAGGCGCGTGCAGAGAGCACAGACTGGGCAGCTCAGAGCGCCAGTGGCATCAGTTAAAAAAAAGCTAAGGTATGGCAACATGACTGGTGTGACACCAGTCATGTTGCCATACCTTAGCAACAGGCACGATGAAAAGTACATTTTATTATGTCCCCTGTAGCCAAGGTATGGCAGCTGCCATAGCTTGCCATACCCAATTGACGCCTCTGAAGAGCGCACCACTCACGCAGCAGAGACAGCTAGAACAAATGCTGGGCTTGTATTGTAGTTTGATAAAAGCTAATGAATGCCGTTTTACCCACCTACAGCCCCCGTCAGTCACTGTTTATTTTGTGTCGGCGCTCCTTCGCTTAAGCCTACAATCAATCCAAAAACTCTGTGACTCCCTTTTTTGTAGGCCTGTGACGATTCACTTTTTCCCGATTCGATTCGATTTCGATTCATAGGGTGACGATTCGATTATATCACGATTATTGCGTTTTCCCCCCAAAAATTACATATTTTTTTATATTGAAACATCTTAAAACAATTCTAAACAATATAAAACATTAAAAGTTGAATCATATACTTCAAATCAATGCAGCCAAATAAAGTCAGTCAATCTTTCTGACATTTATTTCAGCCAAAGTGCCAGTGGTACAACATTACAACAACATGTTCCTGGTCAAGATGCCAGAAAACACAGAACACAACAGTCATAAAAAAATCGCCGTGCTGCAGGCCTACAGCACTGGTAGCTTTAGCCATAATATGACATCCTCATGACCTAAAACTGTTCCTTTAGGACCTGTACTTACTCTGACTGAAAGTGGTTATTTCACCAAATTCACCTTCAGGGTAATTTCGCCTTAAAAAAAAAAAAAATCGGGAAAATCGATTCTCAACTTTGAAAATCAATTAATTGAATCGCCAGCATTAACATCACGATAATATAGTGAATCGATTTTTTTGCACAGGCCTACTTTTTTGCCGGTCTTTCAATCCGCTTATTAGGTTATGTATCAATTAATTAATTATTTGGACGCACCTGATTCCAATAACTATCTGTATTGATGTGATTACTATGGAGTGCATAGCCGTGTGTAATGGTCACCAGACAGGTAACACCTGTCACAATCAATATAATATTTAAATGATAAAGGGATAATATGCAAACATGGACAGTCTGACAGCAGAATTGAGCGTATATACAGATTAGAGCTTTGGAATCAGGTGCGTCCAAATAATAATTAATTAATTGATACGTGCACTGCGCAAATAGGTCATGAGTCATGATGTCCCTATATACATCGATCATAGCATTTGATTGGGAAGATTATCATAGGCCTACTGCTGCTATGCTTTGTGGTGAAGAAGGTTTGTAAAATATAGATAGGATATGCAGCAAAATTGTTCTGGAAGGAGGCGCGCAGATCAACCCCGCAAGCATAAACTTTCTGTGTCTGGTTCTGGTGGTGCGCTCAGCGCTCTCCTCTGCTCTGTGCCAAATTATGTCTGTCTGTCTGTCTGTCTGTCTGACTGACACACAGACAGAGCGTGTCATCATTGCCTCGTTAAAGACACTCGACTTAACATTTTAAACCAGGCAAAATGGATTTTGGATTGATGTAGGCTTAAGCGAAGGAGCGCCGACACTAAATAAACGGTGACTGACAGGGACAGTAGGACTACAGGTGGGTAAAACGGCATTCATTAGCTTTTATCAAACTGCGAGCCCAGCATTTGTTCTGTCTTTAGTTGTCGTGCGCTCTGTAGAGGCGTGCGTCAATTGGGTATTGCAAGCTGCCATAGCTTGACTACAGGGGGACATAATAAAATGTACTTTTCACTAGAGGTTCCCGGGCCTTCGGCCCGCTCACATCTAGAGTCCACGCCCGCTAAAAAAAAAAAAAAAAAACTATTGTGGCGGAACTATTGTGCCGCAGCGCGCGTTTCCGGTTGGACATATTTGACCGCCGGACGCACTGGAGAGAAGTGACTGTTAAGCCTTTGCTATTTCTCTGCAGCAGGCACATGCAAACACAGTGGTGTCAAATTTCACTCTCTCTCTCTCGCTTGCCCGCACCCCCTCCCCTGTTGCCTCCTCTCTCTCGTGCTTAGCGAATGAGCGGACGGCATAGGGTTAGGGGCGGTACTCCTTACGTCCTAGACGACTACCTATGAGTTGAAGTCGATGTAAAGGGGGCGTGAAGTGGGATGCGGCTCTTAGAGGAATGTATATATAAGATCGTGCCTGTTGCTAAGGTATGGCAACATGACTGGTACCAGTCATGTTGCCATACCTTAGCTTTTTCTGAACTGACGCCACTGGCGCTCTGAGCTGCCCAGTCTGTGCGCTGCATGCGCCTCAAAGAGAGGACGCATCAGAGAGAAATAACATCGTGCTTTAGGCAGAGAGAGAGAGAGAGAGAGAGAGAGAGAGAGAGAGAGAGAGAGAGAGAGAGAGAGAGAGGCACCTGATTCCAATAGCTCTAATCTGTATTACTTTGATTTCTATGGAGTGCATAGGATAGTGTAATGGTCACCGACAGCAGACAGGTGAGGCAAACATGGACAGTCTGACAGCAGAATTGAGCGTAGGTGAAATGGCAACGGCGGTGATAGGGCCAGACAGGTTAGGTGAAAACACTCTCCTCCACGGCAAAAGTGCCCCGCAAAAAGACCTGGCGAAAATGTTATAGGCGATTATGCCTGACACCCCTTTTCCTATGCAAACTTCTAATAAAGTCTTAAATCAATCAATCAATCAATCAATCAATCAATCAATCAATCAATCAATCACCAGGCAACTGGGATGTGTTTGAATGATGTTTGAATGTAAGTTATTCACAAACTGGACTGAAATGTCAAGGCCAGTGTTGAAAATATATCTGTTCAGGAGGCACCGTTTGAAACTCTCACTCCCCAATGTATGTGATGTTATGCTTGAAATGGGGGTTAGCATCATATACCACTAGTTATGGTTTTAATTCAATAATCAGGTAAAGGGGGTTAGCATCATATACCACTAGTTATGGTTTTAATTCAATAATCAGGGAAAGGGGGTTAGCATCATATACCACTAGTTATGGTTTTAATTCAATAATCAGGGAAAGGGGGTACTCTACTCTACTCAAGACAAAAAAGATTGAGAAAACACTGGGTTAGGGTGTGTAACCCTATTGCTGAATGAAGGGACAACTCATTTGCATGTATTCCTTTTAGTATAAGTAGTGAGTAAATAAAGCCCCCAACAGTATTGTGTGAAAAGGTGTGGAAGGTAGGCAGAATGGACAGATAGGCAGAATGGACAGACGGTCCATCATTTACTTTATTCTGCTTCTTTCTGGTGATATTGAGGTTCATCCAGGTCCCGTAGTCACTCGGCAAGCCGCCCGTCTCACGAGGGAATTACAGCTGCTTTCCGAGACAAAGAACCCCAGCGGAGGAAACATCGACACGGGTTCTACTGGTGACGAGTGCTATGGCTGCCCACGCGGCTCTCTACAGCAAAGCTCCAACATTGAGGCTACTCGTGACCAGCTCGCGGCCGTGGTTTTCGAGCCGCCGCCCGATAACAACAGCGCCGACGTGGACCTGGATGTCCCCCTGCCGCCCCCCCTCGTCACCGAGGATGCTGGTGCCCAGCTCGCAGCCGCTGGATCGCCGGAGATGTCCGTCGAGCCGGATGCCCCCCCGCTGGTCCCGCCACCCCCCAGGGATCGTGATCAGCTCGCAGCCGCTGGATCGCCGGAGATGTCCGTCGAGCCGGATGCCCCCCCGCTGGTCCCGCCACCCCCCAGGGATCGTGATCAGTCGTGGCTGGCGCAATATCTTGGCTTTGAAGCTGTCGGCGCCGCCACACCGACACCCCGTGCGGTCGAAAAGGCATGGATCTCCTCCTGTTTGAGCTCACAGTCAACACAGGAACCTGAGCTCACCCCCACCCCCACCGCTCCCACACTTCAGTCTCAACTACAACCGGACTATGATGACCACCTCCCCCCCACGACAAACTTTCCTGTCTCGGTCGAAGACAAAGAGCCCCCCTGCTCCGACGTTGGTTCGATCACTACAGAGAACATGCACTCTGTTGTTTTTGCTAAACCAGGTCTTCATCATGTCCATTTAAACATCAATAGCTTGAATCCCAAAAAGCTGGAGTTAATTAAGGGAATGTTTTATGACGGTAAGGTAAAGATTTTATCCTTCTCTGAAACTAAACTTGATGACTCGTTTACGGATGCTAGCATTGAAATTGCCAACTATACTGTAATCAGAAATGATAGAAACAGGTATGGAGGCGGAGTTTGCATGTATGTACATAATGATGTCAATTTTATGCCCCGTCCAGACTTACACCACAGTTCTCTTGAAACTGTATGGATTGAGGTAATCTTTGAACATGCAAAAAACATACTAGTATGCGCTGTCTATAGACCACCTGATCAGAATGACTTCTTTGAGCTGTTTGATGAGAGCTTAGCAAAGGTGGACGGTACTGAGTGTCACATTTTGGGCGACTGGAATGTGGACATTTTGCGTAAAGACGCACCCATGTTCAAGTCCTTTGATGGGTTATGCAATCAATACAGCCTCACTCAGCTTGTCACAGTACCCACCAGGGTGACAGAGCACTCTCAAACCCTCATAGATCTCGTCGTAACCACTGACAAGTCCAAAGTCACCGCTAGCGGGGCTATTGTATGCGGTCTTAGTGATCATTATATGATCTACTCTACCCGAAAAATACACAAACCCAAAGCTAGTGGCCACAGAACTGTCGTTGCTAGAAGCCTGAAGAACTACTCCAGTGAGGCTTTTAATCTCAAACTAGCGGGTGTAGACTTTTCCCCAGAGCTGCAGTGTACAGATGTCGAGGAAGCATGGTGCGGTTTTAAAACCAAATTGACCGATGCTCTAGACGACGTGGCCCCCTTGAATACCACCAGGGTTAAAGCCCGCCAAGAGCCATGGTATAACTCAGATATTGCAGAATCAGCTAAACTCAGAGACAAAAAATACGATGAAAAACGAAAGTGCTGCAAAAAGCTCAAGAAAAAATTCAACCATGACCTCAAAAAACAAATTGAGCATCTTACTGCTCAATGCAAGAGACTTAGAAACCAGACAACCGCCCTAGTTAGATCCGCCAAAAAAAACTACATCGACGACAAAATCGATGAATACAAAAACAACCCACGAGACCTATGGAAGTTGCTTAACAACCAATTAGGCTTAAAATCAAAAACCATATGCCACAACATAAACATCAAAACGGACGCCGCTCTCATTTCTGACAAAGGTGAAATGGCTACCCATTTTAACAAAACCTTTACCACCACAGCCCGTTCACTGGTCAAAAGACTGGTCGCCCCATCTGGGCGGTATGGTGAAGAATTTGTTAATACATTCTACAAAAAACTGGGCGTCAGTAAAGACAGCTTTAAACTTTCCACAGTGACAACTGATGAAGTGTTTAAAAAATTGAGCGCCCTACCTCAACACAAGGCCACTGGCCTTGATAAAATCCCAGCTAGATTTCTCAGAGATTCAGCCGCCACCATTGCTCCAATCATTACCCACATAATTAACCTTTCCATCGAACAGGGTCATGTCCCCCAGGACTTCAAACTAGCAAAAGTAACCCCCCTGCATAAAAAAGGTAGCAAACTAGACCCTGGAAACTACCGCCCCGTTTCCATTCTTAGCTCCATATCCAAAGTCATGGAGAAAATAGTCTACGAACAGATTGCAAGATATCTCGATGAGAATAATCTGATTTACGAGTTCCAATCTGGATTCAGAAAATCCCATTCCACTGACACATGCCTTCTCTATTTGACTGACCAAATCAAACGCGAAGCGGATCAGGGCAAGTATAGTGGCATGGTCATGATGGACCTCCAGAAGGCATTTGACACCGTGGATCATGCTATTCTGATTGAGAAACTAAAAGCCATCGGTCTTGACAGCGCAGCAGTGAGCTGGATGCAATCTTACCTGGTGGGGAGGGAACAGGTGGTGGAGATTAACGGTACCCTGTCCCCCCCCCTCCCAGTAAGCTGTGGAGTTCCCCAAGGTAGCATACTGGGACCTCTGTTGTTCCTAATATACGTGAACGACATGGCATCTGCTTGCGACTGCAACCTGTTCCTGTTCGCGGATGACTCGGCTCTCCTAGTCTCGGGCAAGGACCACTTGCAGGTTGAAAAGACACTTAACTCTGAACTGAGTAAGATCTGCACATGGCTTAACGACAACAAATTATCAATTCACCTGGGCAAAACCGAGTCCATCCTCTTTGGATCAAATCATAACCTCAAAAAGGTAGAGAACTTCACAATCAAAGTGGGTGATAAGGTCATAACACGAAAAAACGAAATCTCCTACTTAGGATGTATCCTTGAAGCTAATCTTTCCAGCGAAAAGATGACTTCAAAAGTAATACAAAAAATCAACCAACGAACTCGTTTCCTACAGAGGATCGCCCCAATGGTCAACTTCAACACACTGAAGACCATAGCTGGTGCAATAATCCAGCCCCTCTTTGACTATGGAGTCCACGTATGGTCCTGCTTAACCTTCCCAATCAGACTCACCTCACCGCTACTCACCAGTTAAGAGTGGGGTGGCTCAGAGTAGATGACAGAGTACAGCAACTTGCAATGGGCCTGGTGTACAAGATACACTACACCACTATGATACCCAAGTACCTGTCAAAATACTTTATAAACGTTAAGGATGTCCATAATTACAACACCAGAGGCAGTGCCACAGATCACGTTCAACCCAGAGTCAACTCAAAGAAAGGGTCGAACTCGTTCTTCTGCTACACCACAAAAATGTGGAATGCCTTACCGAAGGCCATAAAGGAGTGTGGATCACTAGCATCCTTTAAAATTGCCCTAAAAAACCACTTACAGGCAGCAGCCGTTCACAACTGGTAAAAACCTAGCCCAACCCTACCCTCCCTGCCCCTTCCTTGTATATACTGTACATACTGATTGTTTAGACTTACTGTTACCTGCCCCTTCCTTGTATATATTGTATATACTGTACTTACTGATTGTATAGACCTACTGTTTTCTTTTTTTCTTTACATATCTACTGCATAGTACTGTGTTCTATTTGTCTGTCATTCAATGTTATATGAGATACTTAAATGGTTTCCTGTTGAAATAAGCTTAGTCTTTTCATGGATCTCCTTTTAGTAGACCTTGTACCAGTGAACTGTACCGTCATGAATCTGTACATTTTCCTATGCAAACTTCTAATAAAGCCTTCAATCAATCAAAAGGATTGGAATAATAAAGGTTTACCAGAGGACAGCCATGAGTTATCCAAAGATTGTGATGATGATTTTGAGCAACCAACAACCTCCCGTTGCTCCGAAGTTGGTCGTTTGACTCAATTCAATGACTCAAATTGACTCGTTTTTTATAGTCACTCGATCAAAGCTCTACTTTCGCAGTCAAATTGCTCCCCTGAGCCTTTATTATTTCAACGTATTATAGTCTAAAGGATTTTAGTATCACCGCTGTTTTGTTTACATCTACACTTCCGCATGAAGCGACGTGCCTGGGTCACGTGACCAGAGAGAGAGAGAGAGAGAGAGAGAGAGAGAGAGAGAGAGAGAGAGAGAGAGAGAGAGAGAGAGAGAGAGAGGGAATCCCTCCCATGGAGACTCCGGTGTGACGTCATGTTTCAGTTTCCTTCTTGAAACAGAAACAGAAATGAGAAAACATTTCATTCATAACTTTATTCAAATAGCTGTAGTAGTTCTATGATGTCATGACTTGATGTGTGATTGCATCATATGTGGCTTTGTGGGAACTGGGAACTAGTTATGATTGAGTGAGTCTATAATAGTTATAATATATAATATGATTTTGTATAAATAATAAAAAGCATGTTTTATTCTCTGACAGAAGTAATTTATTGATTTACAATATATCTAAATATAAATCAGACATTAATATATTTTTGTATACACATGGGCTGTGTTTCCTTCTGGAGTTGAATTCTCAGCAGGCCTATAAACAAATAAAAATGTGTTTTAATTTAATGTGATATTCTCGTTTTTCCCTCTAATGGAAATATAAATGTGTTTATTTTATTCAATGTTGCCCCCCACCCCCACCAAACAAAAATGAAAACATAACACATGAAATAAAAAAATAAGGATTAATGAACAGTGAGGATCTTACTGTCAGAATATACTGCATACTGCTTATCAGTCACATTCACATCATTCCACAACTTTTGATCTTCTTCATTGAGAAAGTTTGACAACTCTTGAAAGGTGTCTTCCTCCCCAGGCCAGCAAGCGGTGTAATTCTGAGATATTTGAACATTACTTGAGGGTTACATCATGTCTCCATTCTGACATGTCTCCATTCCGACATGTCTCCATTCCGACACTAACCCTATCTCTAACCCTAACCCTAAACCTAACCTCTATGGAAGTGTTGCCACTCCAACAATAAGAAGTCAATGTCGGAGTGGTGACATGTCGGAATGGAGAGCGCCCCCTAGGGTGGATCTTAAATTACCTTTTTTAGATTTTCTTGAGTCTCACCCCCCAATTATGTTCCAATTTACAAAAAACTGCTTTGGTTAAAATTTGGTTGAATTTCAAGCATATTTAGAGGTAGCTCAATCAAGTCAAAGATTGTACATTTTATTGGTCAAAATCGAATTGCACTGCAGGCACATTTAAGTTATACACCAGTAAGACTCCCTAATCGGGAGATAAGCGACCGTTGGTCGCTTATCTCCACAAATAGGCCAAAAGTTTGTTTTACCAATTATCAAGACATACGGGCAGTTGACAGTTTGCCATGGTTACTCATTGAAGTTGAATCTCCATATATGGAGACATAAGTTGCTCATACCATAGCAACCATGTTTTTTACAGGGCCTGGGATTGATGACATCAGAAATCTCCATATATGGGCATGAAAGGGATTTTGTTTCTGGAAATATGTCTGTGGGGTGCCACATTTGGAATAAAACACTTACATCACACATCTGGATATCCATACAGCCCATCTAGTTTGCCTGTGTCCATTTATGCCCATATATCTGATGACATTGGGACACTGATCTCCATATATGGGCATAAAACTTATGTTAATTAGTAAAGCCTGGGGATCTCCATATATGGGCATGAGGGGTACCCTAAAAGGGCATCATCTGGGAATAGCAAATATAGTTATCCTAGAAAGTGAAAATCTTACATCAAAGGCCATAACTACCTACCTACCACCATACTGCATTCCTCATTAAACTACCTACCAGTAAGATGCCTATAGGGAGAAAAGCAAAGGGCGAGGTTGCACCATTTCTTGGTCTTCTGGCCAGTGATGTATATCGGACCATTTAACCATATATGGAGACATCTGGTACCCAAAGATATTCACAGATATGGGCTTAATATTGATGACATAAGGGATCTCCATATATGGGCGTAAAAGGGATTTGGTTCCCCTGGCATCACAGGGATCTCCATATATGGGCATAAAATGGATTTGGTTACCCTGGCAACACGGGGATCTCCATATCTCCATATATGGGCATAAAAGGGATTTGGTTCCCCTGGCATCACAGGGATCTCCATATGGGCATAAAAGGGATTTGGTTCCCCTGACATTACAGTGATGTCAGTGGCTGGTTCTACAGAGGGGATCTCCATTTATGGGCATAAAAGGGAATGTATGTATGATGATGTCAGATATCATAGACGTCATAGGACTTTCACATAACGAATAACTGAGTAAGCATGTAAACCCGTAAAATCTATATTTGGGCATGGCTGATTTATGACCTCATCATGATGACACGAGCAAACACAGCTGAATTGTATAAATGATCAGTGCAGAAACCAACAGAAGTATTTGACCAAGACTCTTCGATTTAAACATCAACAAAGGTGTGACGTTTGTTGATGGTCACAAAGGTGTGACGGACGGACGGACGGACGGACGGACGGACGGACGGTGGAGGTTTTCATAGTAAACTGCTCCCTGACGGTCGCAATTACACATTATTCTTATACTAAGCACAGAAATTATATTTTTTAAGCTTACAAATCTAAACACAAATCTGATTACATGTTTGTCATATGTCAAACCAGAATTAATGTATTGTAGGAAATAGCAAAGCAAAGAATGACAAATTGCTATTTTTCATTTAACGTGCACAATGACATGTCTTTATTGCACACTCTTCAATCATACTCACAACACACAACAAGCACACAGCCCCACTTCCTTGTTTACCCCCAAAACCCCTGAAAGTCACTGCAGTATAGCAATTCAGTAGTTACTGATCAATTAAAGTTTGTTTACGGCTATCGGGATACTTGTGCCGATGGTTCTGCACAATTTGCAGCAAGTACTGGAGTTGGGACTCATCTTTAGTAATGAGACCACAATATTCTTGTATTAGGGCAACCCCACGCTCTGCATGATCATTGACAACATTCATCGCCTTCACTACAGCCAGAGCACCTTGGTAGTCCACCCCGGGCTCCCACTCATCGGGTTCAACGTCAAGGAAGTCATCTGGGAGATCCATCATTTTGAAAAGCACTTCAATGTTCTTCCTTGCAATTGTTCCAAGGTCAACAGTAATTATCTTCATATGCCCCTGTTCATGATCTTCATTTCCATCTTTCATGGCTCTCACCATCAGCCTCTTCGTTTGCGCGCTCACTTGACTGTCAAACAATGCAAGTCCGACGATCTCTGGAGCCAAATACCATAAGTGATTGGAAAACTTTTGAGAAGCAGCTTTAGACACCTCAGCATTTATTGATGAATATTCCAGCAACGATTTTAACAGCTGCCAAATCATTTAGTGGAGCGCTGACAGCAACAGGTGCCATCATCCATGCCTTCACATAATTGCAAACTGCAAAAATGCACAAATCCATGCATGCTTTGTCTTCCCTGAAGGTCAGTTTGAATTGGCCATGAAACATCCAGATCTTCATACAATAAATAACCTTTGCCATCCAACGGGCATGATGGGTAGCTCCTGGAGCTCTGAACCGGATACCTCGAGCAGCGAGGTATCCGGTTCATCAATAAATGCTGAGGTGTCTAAAGCTGCTTCTCAAAAGTTTTCCAATCACTTATGGTGAACAGGGGCATATGAAGAGAATTACTGTTGACCTTGGAACAATTGCAAGGAAGAACATTGAAGATTTTTTCCAAGGTGCTTTGAGTGGGAGCCCAGGGAGGACTACCAAGAAGCTATGGCTGTAGTGAAGGCGATGAATGTTGTCAATGATCATGCAGAGCGTGGGGTTGCCCTAATACAAGAATATGGTGGTCTCATTACTAAAGATGAGTCCCAACTCCAATACTTGCTGCAAATTGTGCAGGACTATCGGCACAAGTATCCCGATAGCCGTAAACAAACTTTAATTGATCAGTAACTACTGAATTGCTATACAGCAGTGACTTTTGGGGGTTTGGGGATAAACAAGGAAGTGGGGCTGTGTGCTTGTTGTGTGTTGTGAGTATGATTGAAGAGTGTGCAATAAAGACATGTCATTGTGCACTTTAAATGAAAAATTGCAAATTGTCATTCTTTGCTTTGCTATTTCCTACAATACATTAATTCTGGTTTGACATATGACAAACATGTAAACAGATTTGTGTTTAGATTTGTAAGCTTAAAAAATATAATTTCTGTGCTTAGTATAAGAATAATATGTAATGTATAACTTAAATGTGCCTGCAGTGCAATTCGATTTTGACCAATAAAATGTACAATCTTTGACTTGATTGAGCTACCTCTAAATATGCTTGAAATTCAACCAAATTTTAACCAAAGCCGTTTTTTGTACACTGGAACATAATTGGGGGGTGAGACTCAAGAAAATCAAAAAAAGGTAATTTAAGATCCACCCTAGCGCCCCCCTTACTTGAGTATTTCCAATTTCCAATAATTTTACTTCTACTACCACTACATATAGCAGATATATTTTCACAATTTCCGCCTCTATATAGCGATGCCAGTGACATCACACTGGCGGTGCCAGGGTGCCACATCACACTGGCATCACCAGGAATGCTGGTCAGAAAAGCTGGTAGTAAATATATTTACTAAAGATTAGAACAATACCTTGCCAAAAATAAATACAAATTATTATATAAGGGTAATAATAAAATGAATAATAGTATCCTGATTCCAAAGTTTTATTTTCAAAAGAATGCACAAAAGAAGACTTTCCTCACTTTCACTTACTACGCACTACATAAACATTGCAAAAGTGTACGCATTTCTTAGTTGTTTTTTTACATCATAAAAAGTGGAAAACATTGACATTGTTATCTTATCAGTTTAAAACATAAGAAGGGAAGCGCTGCCTGGTTTCATTCACAGTGGCTCTAAACCCTCATGCCTATACCTATATGCAATAGGCATAATTATGCATAGAATCAAAGGAACCAAAAGTTCCTTTGCTTGTGGTGAGGAGGACTGTGGCTTCTGTGGCTTGTCATACTGTGATGAGAATGAATCAGAGACAGCTCCAGGGAATAATCAGCAGGGGGGCCTTCAATGTTCCAAAGGGGGCACTTTATTTTTCAACAAACCCCTATCCTATATATAGCAAGCCAGCGTGTTGTCCATTAATTTACACGTTTTCTCACTGAAAGAATTAGAATTTCTCGTGCTGCATGCACAACACATGAATAGACATCAAAACAAAACCAACTGTTGCAGTGCTAGTGTTGGCTACCTTTTATTATAGAATTTTCATTAAACTATTCATTATGTGAAGATGTATATTTTATAATAATAATCAAAAAGAACATAAAGAGAACAAATAAGTAACACATGTAAAACATCTTAAAATAATAGTGGCGTAGGGTAATACCCGTCAATCTGGACTGGGGGGGCACAATGTCTAATCTGGGTGGGCATTGCCCCCCTATGCACCCATGTGGAGCCGTCTATGGAATGAATGTTCCTCATGCACATTTCCAGACTTCAGAAAAAAGACAAAGCTTCTGCTTACTGCAAGGTGAACCACCCCCCCCCCCCCCCAACTGAACCCTCATGTTCTGCTTACTGCAAGGTGTCCCCCCCTAACTGAACCCTCATGTTCTGCTTACTGCAAGGTGTCCCCCCCTAACTGAACCCTCATGTTCTGCTTACTGCAAGGTGTCCCCCCCTAACTGAACCCTCATGTTCTGCTTACTGCAAGGTGTCCCCCCTAACTGAACCCTCGTGTTCTGCTTCAAAGTTTGATTCAGACGAAAGCTTCAACAAAGTGTACAACTATAGGGTTTCCCCCTGTATGAATCTGCATGTGCATCTTCAGACCTTTTTTGCTTAAAGCCGTTGCCACAACCTGTACAGATGTTCTGTGTATGAATTCTCATGTGGCTCTTTAAAGTGGTAAAATGACTAAAGCTGCTGCCAAAAGCCCCCTTTCCACTGCAAGGTGGAACCAGAACTTTCAGGAACCTGAACCTATTTTTTTGGTTCTGGTTTAGTTTCCATTGCACACGGCCCGGTTTCAGACGAGATTCCTGGAACCTTTTTTCGGTCCTGCTCCTGAGGTGGAACTAAACTTGAATTTAGTTCTAAAAGAGCAGCGCTGCTGCTCTTTTTGTTGGGACCTTCCCAGTTAGTTCTGGTTATCTGGAAACATAAGCAGAACTTGGTCCCTATACTTCACAGGTTCTTGAAAGTTCTTGGTTCTGGAAAGTTCTGGGTTGGTCCTACAGTGGAAATGGGGCTATACATAGTACAGCTAAAGGGCTATTCCCCTGGATGAATCCTCATGTGTTGTTTCAGATTACCCTTTTGACTAAAGCTGTTACCACAAAGTGAACAGATGAAGGGTTTTTCCCCTGTATGAACCTTCATGTGCCACGTCAGAGTACTATTTAGACTAAAGCTGCTGTCACAAACTGTGCAGCTAAAGGGTTTTTCCCCTGTATGAATTAGCATGTGTTGCTTCAGATGACTGTTTTTATTAAAGCTGTTACCACAAACTGTGCAGCTAAAGGGTTTTTCCCCTGTATGAATTAGCATGTGTTGCTTCAGACTACCCTCTTGACTAAAGCTTTTACCACACAGTGTACAGCTAAATGGCTTTTCCCCTGTATGAATCCTCATGTGCTTCTTCAGATTACCATTTAGACTAAAGCTGCTGTCACAAACTGTGCAGCTAAAAGGTTTTTCCCCTGTATGAATTAGCATGTGATGTTTCAACCTACCCTTTTGACTAAAGCTGTTACCACAAACTGTACAGGTAAAGGGTTTTTCCCCTGTATGAACCTTCATGTGTAGTTTCAGAGTACTATCTAGACTAAAGCTGCTGTCACAAACTGTGCAGCTAAAGGGTTTTTCCCCTGTATGAATTAGCATGTGCCGCTTCAGAGTACTATTTTTATAAAATCTGCTGTCACAAACTGTGCAGCTAAAGGGTTTTTCCCCTCCATGAATTAGCATGTGTTGCTTCAGATTACTCTCTCGACTGAAGCTTTTACCACAAAGTGAACAGATGAAGGGTTTTTCCCCTGTATGAATCTTCATGTGCTGCTTCAGAGTACTAGTTTGACTAAAGCTGCTGTCACAAACTGTGCAGCGAAAGGGTTTTTCCCCTGTATGAATCCTCATGTGCTTCTTCAGAATACTAGTTTGACTAAAGCTGTTACCGCAAATTGTACAGCTGAAGGGTTTTTCCCCTGTATGAATCCTCATGTGCTGCTTCAGAATCCAATTTTGACTAAAGCTGCTGCCACAAACTGTGCAGCGAAAGGGTTTTTCCCCTGTATGAATTAGCATGTGTTGCTTAAGATGACCCGCTTGACTAAATCTGTTACCACACAGTGTGCAGCTATAGGGCTTTTCCACTGTATGCATCTTCATGTGTTGCTTAAGATGATGCTTTTGACTAAACCAGTTGCCACAATATGTACAGCTAAAGGGTTTTTCCCCCGTATGAATCCTCATGTGCTGCTTCAGAAAACAATTTCGACTAAAGCTGCTGTCACAAACTGTGCAGCTAAAGGGTTTTTCCCCTGTATGAATTAGCATGTGTTGCTTCAGATTACCCTCTCGACTAAAGCTGTTCCCACATAGTGTACAGCTAAAGGGCTTTTCCCCTGTATGAACCTTCATGTGCCGCTTCAGATCACTATTTTGACTAAAGCTGCTGTCACAAACTGTGCAACTAAAGGGTTTTCCCCCTGTATGAAGTCTATGAACTCTCATGTGCTGCATCAGAAGATATTTCCGATTAAAGCCGGTGCTGCAAAGTGTACACACAAAGGCATTTACCCCTCTATGAGTCTCCGTGGATGGACACTGTTTTGATGATTTCACCGCGTGGAAAAGCTTATTGCTCATAGACGGTCTTTGTCCTTCCACGTGTTGTGTATCATTTGATTTTTTGGTGTTTAAAATTGACCGGTCTTCCCTGGTCTCCTCCCAGTCATCACTGTCTTCAGTGTCAGATTCAGAACAGTGTGAAGAGAGGAGCTGAGCATCAATAGTTCCTTGTGATGTTTCACAGTCATCTGCACCAGCTTGCATTTGTTTGTGTGTGTAGGAGGTGCTGGCTGGAGGGTCTGTTTCTCTGTTTTCATCAGTTTCATCACTTTTCAGTGTTACTAATGTCAACATTGTCCCATCAGCCTCTAATGGGAAATGCTCTTGTGTTTGGAACAGCTCCTCCTGTTCCTCTTTGATGTGTGGAGGTTCTGGTTCTTTCTGGATCAGTCTGGAACCCTGCTCCTTCTGTTCTGGTGAAGACTCCTCTTTACAAAGAGGGACACCGTCTAGGAGGAGGAAAATGAATGATAGTTCAGTCAGGATACTCTTGACCGACAGGTCGCAGTTATTATCAAAACCTCCACCAGCTGTCAGTCTGTCAGTCAGTCACATGACTCACATCACACTTTTCCCCTACTCATATCTCCGCCACCGTTGCCCCTATCCATGCCACACTTTGCACACACTCCCTCCCCTCATTTCTCACATGGCGCTCTTCTAGCACCACCATGAGGCTGATTCTTGCTAAATACATTTTTGGACACAGCTCCTACAGAGTTTGCCCTAAAATCACACAAAGCGGTGTATACCACATGTGACCCGACAGACGTTTATCTCCCGATTAGGGAGTCTTACTGGTAGTTCAGTCAGGACACTCTTCTTCTGAGCACAAGCAAGCATTAGGATCATCATCGCTCTCACCTTTAGTGTCTATTGTGCACGGCATACAAAGACCCTCTTCCTTTATGAGCGTTTTCACATCCCTGTAAGGTGATGGCTTTGAGGACACTGCCACAACACCTGGTTTTAACTCCACCTACAAAAAAAAAATACATAAATCCATAATACATGTGGTACAGTCTCTTCTTGGAGGTAGCAGAGTTCTGTTAATCTTCTAATATCATCAGTGGTGTAAAGTAACTAAGTACATGTACTTAAGTCATGTACTTAAGTACAATTTTGAGTTATTTGTACTTTACTTGAGTATTTTCAATTTCCAGTACTTATTTCTAATTATTATATTGTAAAACATAAATTACTCCATTACTTCTCCATATGTGTGAGCTTGTAGAGCTGCTATTTTCAAACATTTACATGTACTTTTACTTTTGGTACTTGGTACTATATTTTGATGCCAATACTTTCAGACTTGTGTAAAAGCCATTGCACTGCTTATCTTTGTTAGTTTATTGTTATTATTTGTGTTATTAAAGTTGTGATTATTCAGTATTATTTGTCATTATTAGTTGTGTTAGTTATCATAGTTTGTTAGTTAATTGATTGATTAATTAGATGATTTGGTCACCAAGGGCTAACTGATTGGCAGGCACAGCAAGGGCTTCAGTAGGCCTGGGTAATGAGGGGAGGCATGCACCTGGGTGGACAAATGGTTTTTACCAGCACAGAGCGACCAGCACCTGAGAACAATGCCATTAGGAGAAGCTGTTGTTTGTACATATGCACTTGATGGAGAAAGTTAAGTAAAATATGCAACCTAAATATGAAGCTGTGGACATTGCTTTCTTTTTGCCTGTCTGCGTACAACTACAAGTCTGGGTGCATCAGTGCATTTGGTTGAGTTTGTTTGGAGCCGACAAACTGCACTTACAACTTGTAACAGAGTATTTCTACATTGCAGTATTGATCCTTTTACGTAAGTAAAACATTTGAGTACTTTTTCCACCAATGAACATTATTATAGGCAACAAAATATGTATTTCCTTCACTGATTTGATCCAACTATTATTGTCCTTCTCCTTTTATCACCAAACCCTCAAATCTATTGATCAAAAACAAGTGATCTACAAGCTCTGGACAAAACACTGCATCAACACTGTGTTGTTTTGCTAGGGTTCAATGTGGTGTAATAAGGCCTCAACCAACAGATATTATTTATAATCAAATTACCTTTTTAGAAATATCCAATGGAACCATTTCATCCTTCACATCCAACAGTCCACTGTTAAACCTCACACGTGACAGAGGGACGAAACAGGCCTTCAACACTACCGCTGTTACGTTCACCTGTAAAATGACATGCAGAAAAGACAATTCATGGATATGTGAATTTTGGCAAAAATAAAAGGCAATATAACACAAAAGATGATCATGACCATGGTTTAATTGTTATATTTTAACTAGACCTTACCCGTTTGAAGATAATGTGCTCCAATATATGTGCAGAGTGTGGGTTATGGAAAAAGTAACTGTAACTGGTGCGTGCGTGAGAATATGTGGGAGCATCATAATGTAAGGAGCAACCCATGGAGGAGTGTATATTTTTTGATGGATACAAATAATTTAACAGCTAAATTAGGTGAATAGAAGTATGGGGATGTATGCGCTTGCTCTACATAATTTTGCCATACCCGTCGGAAGATAAGACACACATCAAATGCACCCGGTGCATGAGTGACCCGTGCATGCAGGCAAACCACATGAGAGAGAGAGAGAGAGAGAGAGAGAGAGAGAGAGAGAGAGAGACACTGCAACATTCCTAACTGTGAGATTGGTGGGTGTGTGTGTGTGTGTGTGGGGCTACAGATCCCATAGCCTGGAGGAACAGACCGTAACCCTGACAACAGGCTGAAGTTGAGTTGAACAGAAGTGGTATAAAAACGCTAAGAAATAGCTTGAATTTGGGAAAAATGGAAATCGGGCTCCGTCATCGTCTGTATAATGATAATGGCCAAAGCCATGTGAAAATTGGGATCAGTTGCTGAAGAGAGAAAGGTGGAAATGCATATTCTGACTGACTGACCTACTGACTGACCTACTGACTGACCTCCCTAATTATAGAATGGATAGTTATCTATTAAAAAGAGGGAGGGGTGGAAGCCCCCATCAACACTAAGCTACTACAATAAATGTAAAAACTATTTGTGACCAAAAACACAACAAACACCAAAGACAAAGATAATAGATAATAAATGGTAATAAAATGCAATAAAACAAACATAACAAACCTGTTCCTCAATCTTCCTCCTTTTGGGTTCCCTACAGGACTGCTCAACTTCCCCCAGTTGGTTCATCTGTAATGATGAATGGATTGGTATTAAACACAAGTTGGAGAATCTATTCTCTAATAAAGACAGTCTTCAAGGTTAGTAGTTTGTATCAAACAATACAACTCATTGACCATTACTATGGTAAAGTCTCAACCACACAATTCCAGTGTGTTACCTTCTTGTTCAGTTGTTCCTCGAAGTCAAATCCTTGGAAATGGTTCACTGTCTTGTCTCTGAATTTGCAGAAAGCACAAACAACGTTATATGGTACTTATACGGTATACCGAGGAGACTGTCTTCGCACTTTTAATTCAGCCAATCAGAGCAGAGCAAAGAAAGGATTGTTTTTCATGCAAAAATAAATAAATACATAAATGCTTACAATGGATTTGGAATCATGAAGAACCCCTAGTTTGACCCCTCACATGCTACTTAAAGCAGATTAATTTTTATATGTTTCTTTTCCTGTATAGTGAAGTCGATGGGACAGTGAATATACAAATGAAACGACCCTAACCTTTTTTTCGCAATGTTTTCGGCAGAGCAGGCCTCGCATTCTGTGGACCTTAATGACCAAACTAATAGATGAAACAGAAACAAAATGTACGGCATGACACCACAGCTTTTGGGCTTGTGGGTCCCTGACTATAACATACCGGTAGCACATCAACTATCTGGAGACATTTCAGTACGCACAGTCTGGTGATTTAACAACATGCCTTGCACGTTTGCTTGAAGACATTTTAAATTGAGTTTAATGTGAAATCCATATGATTCCCATTTGGTAGGCCACGTATGAATTAATTCATTATTTGGACACACCTGATTCCAATAACTATCTGTATTGATGTGCATAGCCTTTTTGTGTTGTGTAATGGTCACCGTTTGACAGGTAACACCACTGTCACAATCACTATAATATTTAAATGACAAAAGGGATAATATGCAAACATGGACAGTCTGACAGCAGAATTGAGCGTAGACATACAGATTAGAGCTTTGGAATCAGGTGCGTCCAAATAATAATTCATTAATTGATACGTGCACTGCGCAAATAGGTCATGAGTCACGATGTCCCAATATACATCATAGCATTTGATTTGGAAGATTATCATAGGCCTACTGCTGCTATGCTTTATGGTGAAGAAGGTTTGTAAAATAGCCTATAGGATATGCAGCAAAATTGTTCTGGTGGGAGGCGCACAGATCAACCCCGCAAGCATGAACTTTCTGTGTCTGGTTCATGGTGCACTCTCCTCTGCTCTGTGCCAAATTCTGTCTGTCTGTCTGTCTGTCTGTCTGTCTGTCTGTCTGTCTGTCTGACACACGGACAGACATGTGGCAGCCCGGCCAGTGCGCTGCATCGCGTGTCATCGTTGCCTAGTTAAAGACACTTGACTTAACATTTTAAGCCAGGCAAAATGGATAAAAAAGCCGGACCCTTGAACATTTAGGTGAAATGGCTCTTCAACGGCGGAGAAGACTAGGCGAAAGTGCCAGGCGAAAGGACCAAATGTGTTGAGGCAAATGGGCTGGTGACCCTCAAAATGCCCCCCAAAAAAAGAAAAATAGAAGTATAAGTCGATCATGATAATAATATACATAGTTAAATTATTAACTAAAATTGAAATTAGAAGGAGAACAAAATATTTACTGTTATGTTTAATGATAATACACTTGGAGAAACTTATTGTGAGACTGACAGTTGCTAACCCAAATGACATCATTGGTACCAGGCAACTGGGATGTGTTTGAATGATGTTTGAATGCAAGTTATTGACATGAAAACTGGACTGAAATGTCAAGGCCACAGTGTTGAAAATATATCTGTTCAGGAGGCACCGTTTGAAACTCTCACTCCCCAATGTATGTGATGTTATGCTTGAAATGGGGGTTAGCATCATATACCACTAGTTATGGTTTTAATTCAATAATCAGGGAAAGGGGGTTAGCATCATATACCACTAGTTATGGTTTTAATTCAATAATCAGGGAAAGGGGGTTAGCATCATATACCACTAGTTATGGTTTTAATTCAATAATCAGGCCCACTACCACTACAGACGGATGTGGACTCACACACAGCAGAAACCCCCAGCCCTGATAATGGCTATTTGATCACCTCAAATATGAAAGAAACATTTGTAAAAAGAGGACTGAAAATGATCCATCTCAACGTCAACAGTTTGGAACCCAAACTGGAACAAATCAAAGCTATGTTCTTTGATGGTAAGGTCCAAATTTTAACCTTCTCAGAAACTAAACTCGATGACTCATTCTCAGATGCTAGAATTGAAATAGCCAATTACACTGTCATTAGGAATGATAGGAACAGGAAAGGAGGTGGTGTTTGCATGTATATTCACAATGATTTAAATTTTATCATTCGCCCAGACCTACACCACAGCTCTCTTGAAACTGTATGGGTCGAGATAATTTTTGAACATGCTAAAAATATACTAATATGTGCTGTCTATAGACCCCCTGACCAGAATGATTTCTTTGAGCTGTTTGATGAGAGCTTAGCTAAGGTGGACGGTATTGAGTACTACGCTCTGGGCGACTTTAATTGTGATGCTTTACGTAAAGAAGCACCCCTGTTCAAGTCCTTTAATGGGTTATGTAATCAATATGGCCTCACTCAGCTTGTTACTGTGCCCACTAGGGTGACGGAGCACTCCCAAACCCTCATAGATCTCATCGTAACCACAGACAAATCAAAAGTCACCGCTAGCGGGGCTATTGTATGCGGTCTTAGTGATCATTACATGATCTACTGTACGCGTAAAATACACAAACCCAAGGCTAGTGGCCACAAAACAGTTGTAGCTAGAAGCCTCAAAAACTACTCCAGTGAGGCTTTAAATAACACTCTAGCGAATACAGACTTTTCCTCTGAACTGCAGTGTACAAATGTCGAAGGAGCATGGTGTGGTTTTAAAACCAAATTGACCGATGCTCTAGACATCGTGGCCCCCTTGAATACCACCAGGGTTAAAGCCCGCCAAGAGCCATGGTATAACTCAGATATTGCTGAATCAGCTAAACTCAGAGACAAAAAGTACGATGAAAAACGTAAGTGCTGCAAAAAACTTTAAAAAAAATTCAACCCTGACCTCAATATCCAAATCAAGCATCTTACTGCTCAGTGCAAGAAGCTTAGAAACCAGACAACTGCCTATATTAGAGCCGCCCAAAAAAACTACATTGATGAAAAAATCGACGAATTCAAAAACAAACCACGAGACCTATGGAAGTTGCTTAACAACACATTAGGCTTAAAACCTAAAACCATAGGCCACAGCATAAACATCAAAACGGACACCGCTCTCATTTCTGACAAATGTGAAGTGGCTACCCATCTTAACGAAACCTTTACCACCGTGGCCCGTTCGCTGGTTGAAAAACTGGTCGCCCCATCTGGGCGGTATGGTGTAAAATTTGTTAAGAAATTCTACAATAAACTGGGCGTCAGAAAAGACAGTTTTAAACTTGCCACAGTGACAACTGATGAAGTGTTTAAAAAACTGAGTGCCCTACCTCAACACAAGGCCACTGGCCTTGATAAAATTCCAGCTAGATTTCTCAGAGATTCAGCCGCCACCATTGCTCCAATAATTACCCACATAATTAACCTTTCCATCGAACAGGGTCATGTCCCACAGGACTTCAAACTAGCAAAAGTAACCCCCCTGCATAAAAAAGGTAGCAAACTAGACCCTGGAAACTACCGTCCCGTTTCCATTCTTAGCTCCATATCCAAAGTCATGGAGAAAATAGTCTACGAACAGATAGCAAGATATCTTGATGATAATAATCTGATTTACGAGTTCCAATCTGGATTCAGAAAATCTCATTCCACTGACACATGCCTTCTCTATTTGACTGACCAAATCAAACGCGAAGCGGATGACGGCAAATATAGCGGCATGGTCATGATGGACCTCCAGAAGGCATTTGACACCGTAAATCATTCTATTCTGATTGAGAAACTAAAAGCCATCGGTCTTGACAGCGCAGCAGTGAGGTGGATGCAGTCTTACCTGGTGGGGAGGGAACAGGTGGTGGAGATTAACGGTACCCTGTCCCCCCCCCTCCCGGTAAACTGTGGTGTTCCTCAAGGTAGCATACTGGGACCTCTGTTGTTCCTAATATACGTGAACGACATGGCATCTGCTTGTGACTGCAACCTGTTCCTGTTCGCGGATGACTCGGCTCTCCTAGTCTCGGGCAAGGACCACTTGCAGGTTGAGAAGACACTTAACTCTGAACTAAGTAAGATCTGCACATGGCTTAACGACAACAAATTATCAATTCACCTGGGTAAAACAGAGTCCATCCTCTTTGGATCAAATCATAACCTCAAAAAAGTTGATAACTTCACAATCAAAGTGGGTGACAAGGTCATAACACGAAAAAACGAAATCTCTTACTTAGGATGTATCCTTGAAGCTAATCTTTCCAGTGAAAAGATGACTTCTAAAGTAATAAATAAAATCAACCAACGAACTCGTTTCCTACAGAGGATCGCCCCGATGGTCAATTCCAACACACTGAAGACCATAGCTGGTGCAATAATCCAGCCCCTCTTTGACTACGGAGTCCACGTATGGTATTGTGACACCCCACAAGCCCTGAAAACTAAACTACAAACAGCCCAAAATAAACTAATTAGGGTCCTGCTTAGACTTCCCTATCAGACTCACCTCACCGCTACTCACCAGTTAAGAGTGGGGTGGCTCAGAGTAGTTGACAGAGTACAGCAACTTGCAATGGGCCTGGTGTACAAGATACACTACACCACTATGATACCCAAGTACCTGTCAAAATACTTTATAAACATTAAGGATGTCCATAATTACAACACCAGAGGCAGCGCCACAGATCACTTTCAACCCAGAGTCAAAACCAACAAAGGGTCAAACTCTTTTTTCTGCTATACCACCAAAATGTGGAAAGCCTTACCGAAGGCCACAAAGGAGTGTGGATCACTAGCATCCTTTAAAATTGCCCTGAAAAACCACTTACAGGCAGCAGCCGTTCGCAACTGGTAAAAAAGAATCTAGCCCAACCCTACCCTCCCCTGCCCCTTCTTTGTATATACTGTTTGTTTTGACTTACTGTCTTCTATTTTGTTTTTCTTTACATATCTACTGCATAGTACTGTGTTCTATTTGTCTGTCATTCAAT
The DNA here is from genome assembly GCF_963921795.1 of Nannobrachium achirus. NCBI lineage: Eukaryota > Metazoa > Chordata > Actinopteri > Myctophiformes > Myctophidae > Nannobrachium > Nannobrachium achirus. Next base: position 6,722,395 of record NC_137810.1, on the reverse strand, counting down.
GTTATATGAGATACTTCAATGGTTTCCAGTGGAAATAAGCTTAGTCTTTTCATGGATCTCCTTTTAGTAGACCTTGTACCAGTGAACTGTACCGTCATGAAACTGTACCTTTTCCTATGCAAACTTCTAATAAAGTCTTCAATCAATCAAAAGAAAGGGGGTACTCTACTCTACTCTAGGCAAAAAAGATTGAGAAAACACTGGGTTAGGGTGTGTAACCCTATTGCTGAATGAAGGGACAACTCATTTGCATGTATTCCTTTTAGTAGTAGTAGTGAGTAAATAAAGCCCCCAACAGTATTGTGTGAAAAGGTGTGGAAGGATTGGAATAATAAAGGTTTACCAGAGGACAGCCATGAGTTATCCAAAGATTGTGAAGATGATTTTGAGCAACCAACAACCTCCCGTTGCTCCGAAGTTGGTCGTTTGACTCAATTCAATGACTCAAATTGACTCGTTTTTTATAGTCACTCGATCAAAGCTCTACTTTCGCAGTCAAATTGCTCCCCTGAGCCTTTATTATTTCAACGTATTATAGTCTAAAGGATTTTAGTATCACCGCTGTTTGTTTACATCTACACTTCCGCATGAAGCGACGTGCCTGGGTCACGTGACCAGAGAGAGAGAGAGAGAGAGAGAGAGAGAGAGAGAGAGAGAGAGAGAGAGAGAGAGAGAGAGAGAGAGAGAGAGAGAGAGAGAGGCTGTGACGTCATGTTTCAGTTTTCTTCTTGAAACAGAAACAGAAATGAGAAAACATTTCATTCATAACTTTATTCAAATAGCTGTAGTAGTTCTATGATGTCATGACTTGATGTGTGCTTGCATCATGTGGCTTTGTGGGAACTGGGAACTAGTTATGATTGAGTGAGTCTATAATAGTTATAATGTATAATATGATTTTGTATAAATAATAAAAAGCATGTTTTATTCTCTCACAGAAGTAATTTATTGATTTACAATATATCTAAATATAAATCAGACATTAATATATTTTTGTATACAAATGGGCTGTTTCCTTCTGAAGTTGAATTCTCAGTAGGCCTATAAACAAATAAAAATGTGTTTTAATTTAATGTGATATTCTCGTTTTTCCCTCTAATGGAAATATAAATGTGTTCATTTTATTCAATGTTGCCCCCCACCCCACCAAACAAAAATAAAAACATAACACATGAAATAAAACATAAGGATTAATGAACAGTGAGGATCTTACTGTCAGAATATACTGCATACTGCTTATCAGTCACATTCACATCATTCCACAACTTTTGATCTTCTTCATTGAGAAAGTTTGACAACTCTTGAAAGGTGTCTTCCTCCCCAGGCCAGCAAGCGGTGGAATTCTGAGATATTTGAACATTACTTGAGGGTTACATCATGTCTCCATTCTGACATGTCTCCATTCCGACATGTCTCCATTCCGACATGTCTCCTTTCTGACATGTCTCCTTTCCGACACTAACCCTATCTCTAACCCTAACCCTAAACCTAACCTCTATGGAAGTGTTGCCACTCCGACAATAAGAAGTCAATGTTGGAGTGGCGACATGTCGGAATGGAGAGCGCCCCCCTTACTGGAGTATTTCCAATTTCCAATACTTCTATTTTTACTCCACTACACTTATTTGAAATCTTTAGTTACTAGTTACTTTGCAGATAATACATTATAATATTATAAAACATACATGAACCCCTTTAGGGCTGGAGGCGTAGTGTGGGGGAGTCAGTGGTAGAGAGAAACAGACGAGGGCTCTAAGGGAGGTACCCTCATGTTCTGCTTATTGTAAGGTGTCCCCCCCTAACTGAACCCTCATGTTCTGCCTCAACGTTTGATTTAGAAGAAAGCTTCAACAAAGTGTACAACTATAGGGTTTTGCCCTGTATGAATCTGCATGTGCATCGTCAGACCTTTTTTGCTTAAAGCCGCTGTCCCCCCCACGACCGCGTATTTCCCGGTGAACCTGTGCGAAACGGTGGGGGCGTGCAGGAGTGTGGGGAACACACACCACTGACTATTGCCAATGATGGAGAGGTTATATAATATATAGCTTTATGCATTGAGAGGAACTCTTGACGACTCGTCGCCAATTGCAAGATATTTAAAAGTTATTTGGGGGCTGGGGCCATATGATGATAACCCCTTCTTCCCATTATTAGATTAAGGATTTATATTAGTCTGTGTTATTGTTTACAACCACAATTATTCACGTGTGGCAAGATCGCGGTTCCACTAGTTTTACTAGTAGGCTAGTGTAGGCCTTTTCAGAAGTTAATTTAATGTTTTCCATTTAATGATTTCCTTTATCCTCATCTAATCTTGCGCTAACTGTTTTCACCAGGTTTTAAGGCCTAGTAGGCTTTTCAGAAGTTAATTTAACGTTTTGCCTTTAATGATTTCCTTTATCGTTATCTTGCGCTAATGCACACAACTGTTTTCGCCAGGTTTAAGGTCTTATTTTAGTTGTTTCTCATAAGCTCGTGTAGCGATGTGTACTCTGTCTGCGTTGTGTTATAGAAGTCACTCAAGTCTCTGATGAAGCTTGGCAGCAGCCATTTAATGACGGTCACTGGCAATGAGGAAATATAAACACAGTCAGGACCAGCGCAGCTTCACAACTTCAGAAAACAATGCTAAACAAAATGAATAAAATACAATTTATCAGCGTGTGTGCAGTGACAAACATATCAATGCAAAATTGCATTATAAAGCACCACCTTTACATACATTGAAAATAGCTTTTATCATTCTTTTATCACGCTAAATAACAGAGGCTCAGATGTATCAACCTACCATGTGTCTTCACAATAACAGACTGGGAAGAGGACACATGGGGGGGGGGGCAGTCTCAGGTAAACTACCGTAATACAGGTAATGCAAGTGGAATCACATTATCTGTTACACTCACGACCCTCCTTGCCCATCGGCCCTCACCGTTGTGCTTAGGTTCACCGGGAAATACGCGGTCGCGTCCCCCCCTAACTGAACCCTCATGTTCTGCTTCAAAGTTTGATTTAGACGAAAGCTTCAACAAAGTGTACAACTATAGGTTTTCACCCTGTATGAATCTGCATGTGCATCTTCAGACCCTTTAAAGCCGTTGCCACAACCTGTACAAATTTGTGTATGAATTCACTCTTTATCAAGTCCCACCCCATGTCGTTCTGTTACTAGGTGGGACAACAAAGCCAGGGAAGAATATTTTTATAATGGAGGTGAATGGGAAAAAAGTCCCACCCAATGTCGTTTTCATAGCCTCATTATTGCTATTTAAAGAAAAACATCTACGTGATATTAATAAAAAGGAACAAAGGTAAAGTAGTTACATTGCAAAACAGTTTTTTCCCCCCCAAAAAAATACATGTTTTAATTAGTTTAATCCTCTGAAACAGGCAGAGGACAGAGAAGAGAGAGAGTGCAGTGCATCTTGGGTGACTCACAATGACCAGGAAGTTGTGGAACTATAATCTCGCCCTCAACATAAAATGTATTTTAATTGTAATTCTGCCCATTTAAAATATATGTACCAATCGAATCTCTTAGTTACATCGATATCGTTCATGTGAACTAGTTTGTTGAAGCTTATACTCATCGAAATCGCTATGACCGCGCCGCGCCGTACCGCATTGTGGCCATACCACGCATCACCACACAATGCAGTGTCTAGGAGGAGACTAGAAATCCACATTGCGATTTATTTTATCATTTCAACAAATATTCACTGTGTATTCACTCCATTTTGTTCCAAAATGTTCCTATTTATCATGACAAAGCAAAAAATAAAATAAAAATATAAATAAATATCAATTTAAAACTACACTCTCACCATTAATATTAATGGAAGAATGTGGACTTTGTCCCACTGCATAACTCCGCCCCCGGTAGCAAAAGAGAATGATTTTTCTGGTTGGGCAGTTAGGGACCAATCAGAAGGCTGACAAAGGGTCAATTCTCATGTGGCTCTTCAAAGTGTTAAAATGACTAAAGCTGCTGCCAAAAGCCCCCTTTCCACTGCAAGGTGGACCCAGAACTTTCAGGAACCTGAACCTATCTTTTTCTTTTTGGTTCTAGTTTTGTTTCCATTGCACACGGCCCGGTTTCGGACGAGGTTCCTGGAACCTTTTTTGGGTCCTGCTCCTGAGGTAGAACTAAACTTGAGTTCTGGGAACCTATGGGCGGGGCCAGCAGCGCTGCTGCTCTTGTTTGGGACCTTCCCGATTAGTTCTGGTTATATGGAAAGGTAAGCAGTTCTTGGTCCCAGAACTTCACAGGTTCTTGGTTCTGGAAAGTTCTGGTTCTAGTTCTGGGTCGACCCTACAGTGGAAATGGGACTATACATAGTACAGCTAAAGGGCTATTCCCCTGTATGAATCCTCATGTGTTGCTTCAAATTGCTGTTACAATTAAAGCTGCTGTCACAAACTGTGCAGTTAAAAGGTTTTTCCCCTGCATGAATTAGCATGTGCCGCTTCAGACTACTTACTAGACTGAAGCTGTTACCACAAAGTGAACAGATGAAGGGTTTTTCCACTGTATGAACCTTCAAGTGTTGCTTAAGATGACCCTTTTGACTAAAGCAGTTGCCACAATCTGTACAGCTATAGGGTTTTTCCCCTGTATGAATCCTCATGTGCTGCTTCAGATGACTATTTTGACTAAAGCTGCTGTCACAAACTGTGCAGCTAAAAGGTTTTTCCCCTGTATGAATTAGCATATGTTGTTTCAAATGACCCTCTTGAATAAAGCTGTTACCACACAGTGTACATCTAAAGGGTTTTTCCCCTGTATGAATCTTCATGTGCTGCTTCAGATTATTATTTTGACTAAAGCTGGTGTCACAAACTGTGCAGCTAAAAGGTTTTTCCCCTGTATGAATCTTCATGTGCTGCTTCAGAGTACCATTTTGACTAAAGCTGCTGTAACAAACTGTGCAGCTAAAAGGTTTTTCCCCCGTATGAATTAGCATGTGTTGCTTAAGAGTACTCTCTTTACTAAAGCTGTTACCACACAGTGTACAGCTAAATGGCTTTTCCCCTGTATGAACCTTCATGTGCTTCTTCAAATTATCCTCATGACTAAAGCCTTTGCCACAAACTGTACAGCTAAAGGGTTTTTCCCCTGTATGAATTAGCATGTGCCGTTTCAGACTACCCTTTTGACTAAAGCTGTTACCACACAGTGTACAGCTAAATGGTTTTTCCCCTGTATGAATCTTCATGTGCTTCTTCAAATTACCCTCGTGACCAAAGCCTTTGCCACAAACTGTACAGCTAAAGGGCTTTTCCCCTGTATGAATCCTCATATGCTTCTTCAGAATACTATTTTTACTAAAGCTGCTGCCACAAACTGTGCAGCTAAAGGGTTTTCCCCCTGTATGAAGTCTATGAACTCTCATGTGCTGCTTCAGAAGATATTTTCGATTAAAGCCGGTGCTGCAAAGTGTACATACAAAGGAATTTACCCCTCTATGAGTCTCCGTGGACGGACACTGTTTTGATGATTTCACAGCGTGGAAAAGCTTATTGCTCATAGACGGTCTTTGTCCTTCCACGTGTTGTGTATCGTTTGATTTTGTTGTGTTTAAAATTGATTGGACTTCCCTGGTCTCCTCCCACTCATCACTGTCTTCAGTGTCTGATTCAGAACAGTGTGAAGAGAGGAGCTGAGCATCACTAGTTCCTTGTGATGTTTCACAGTCATCTGCACCAGCTTGCATTTGTTTGTGTGTGTAGGAGGTGCTGGCTGGAGGGTCTGTTTCTCTGTTTTCATCAGTTTCATCACTTTTCACTGTTACTAATGTCAACATTGTCCCATCAGCCTCTAATGGGACATGCTCTTGTGTTTGGAACAGCTCCTCCTGTTCCTCTTTGATGTGTGGAGGTTCTGGTTCTTTCTGGATCAGTCTGGAACCCTGCTCCTTCTGTTCTGGTGAAGACTCCTCTTTACAAAGAGGGACACCGTCTAGGAGGAGGAAAATAAATGATAGTTCAGTCAGGACACTCTTGACCGCCAGGTCGCAGTTACTATCAAAACCTCCACCAGCTGTCAGTCTGTCTGTCTGTCAGTCAGTCACGTCACACGCCACACTTTTCCCCTACTCATATCTCCGCCACTGTTGCCCCTATCCATGCCAAACTTTGCATACACACTCCTTGGCTGCCAAACCACAACCTCCCCTCATTTCTCACATGGTGCTCTTCTAGCACCACCATGAGGCTGATTCTTGCAAAACACATTTTTGGACACAGCTCCAACAGATCTTGCCCTAAAATCACACAAAGCGGTGTATACAACACGTGACCTGACAGTCGCTTATCTCCCGATTAGGGAGTCTTACTGGTAGTTCAGTCAGGACACTCTTCTTCTGAGCACAAGCAAGCATCGGGATCATCATCGCTCTCACCTTTAGTGTCTATTGTGCACGGCATACAAAGACCCTCTTCCTTTATGAGTGGTTTCACATCCCTGTCAGGTGATGGCTCTGAGGACACTGCCACAACACCTGGTTTTAACTCCACCTACAAAAAAAATACATAAATCCATTAAATACATGTGGTACAGTCTCTTCTTGGAGGTAGCAGAGTTCTGTTCATCTTCTAATATCATCAGTGGAGTAAAGTAACAAAGTACATTTACTTAAGTCATGTACTTAAAGGGGAAGACCACCCATTTTAAATATTGAACTATGTCATTAATATACCTTAGAGGAGTTGTGTGGAAATAGAAAAAAGGTTCCCCCTCTTCTGTGTTGCCTAGAACTGGAGGATTGATTTTGGGGACTTTGCAATACAAACCCCCAAATCAATCCTCCAGTTCTAGGCAACACAGAAGAGGGGGAACTTTTTTCTATTTCCACACAACTCCTCTAAGGTATATTAATGACATAGTTCAATATTGAAAATGGGTGGTCTTCCCCTTTAAGTACAATTTTCAGTTATTTGTAATTTACTTGAGTATTTCCAATTTCCAGTACTTTTACTTCTACTCCACTACATCTCAGATCTCACATGTATGTGAAAACTTTAGTTACTTTGAATATATGAATTATTATGTTTTAAAACATAAATGAATCCACTACTTCTCCATATTTGTGAGCTTGTAGAGCTGCTATTTTCAAACATTTTTGTACTTTTACTTTTGGTACTTTAAGTATATTTTGATGCCAATACTTTCAGACTTTTACTTGTGTAAAAGCCATTGCACTGCTTATCTTTGTTAGTTTAAGGTTATTATTTGTGTTATTAAAGTTGTGATTATTCAGTATTATTTGGCATTATTAGTTGTGTTAGTTATCATAGTGTGTTAGTTAATTGATTGATTAATTAGATGATTTGGTCACCAAGGGCACGCCTCTCCCAGGCCTAACTGATTGGCAGGCACAGTAAGGGCTTCAGTAGGCCTGGGTAATGAGGGGAGGCATGCACCTGGGTGGACAAATGGTTTTTACCAGCACAGAGCGACCAGCACCTGAGAACAATGCCATTAGGAGAAGCTGTTGTTTGTACATATGCACTTGATGGAGAAAGTTAAGTAAAATATGCAACCTAAATATGAAGCTGTGGACATTGCTTTCTTTCGCCTGTCTGCGTACAACTAAAAGTCTGGGTGCATCAGTGCATTTGGTTGAGTTTGTTGGGAGCCGACAAACTGCACTTACAAAGTAAAAACCAGAGTCCTTTGAGAAGCTGGACAAAAGGAAGAACTTGAGGAACCATTGGACCAAGTGGGGACACTATAGGAGTGTCGAGCCTCTTGAATTCTGGAAAAGCCACAACGCTTCAGATGAATAAAGAATTGGATGCGTAAACAAAAAGACAAGGTGATTGCGGTATGTAACGGACACTGTAAAGTCGTATAGGAAAACGGCATTTATTTTGGTTGTCACTGCTACGTTTTTGATTGGTGACCCGTTTGCTGCACTGCCTCTGGACTTTTATTGGTGATTTTTCTACAGTCCATCATTAGTATTTTTGTATGTCACTGTCAGACTTTTATTTGTGAACATTTTTGTAGTTTAGCCACTTTTATTTTTGAAAATTTTTCCACTGGACCCTGTGAGCTGCACCGCGCTTTAGGCGGGTGAAATGTCAGACTGGGGATGAACCTCCAGAGCTCAGTCCGGAGGTAATTGACAAAATGTCAGACTGGTGGTCAGAAGATGATGATGATGATCCTCCATGGCTCGGTACGGAGATGATTGACACCATTGTGAAAATGCATTTTGCTGGCATTCAGGAGGAGGACACTGTGGACACACCACTTGCTTCCTCGGGTGGATGTGCGGCTCCTGGCCAGACACAGGGTCTGGGGGAGCACAGACCAGGTTTTGTCACAGATGTGGTGAAAGAGACGCCTCCCGTTGAGGACGGCAGAGAGACATGGCAGGGAGACGAGGCAAGCGCTTGGGCCGAAGAACCCTCAGGCTACGGAGGAGAATTTGAAGCTGAAAGGGCTGCAGTGAAAGGGCTGCAGGAACAGCTGACCAACCCTACAGAGAGAGGACGGAGACTTGCAGCTGTGTTTTACTGTGCTGTGTTTTACTGTTACTCTTGTTTTTCTCCTCGACGTTTTGTTTTTCTCGTCAACGAGAGCGCACTTCTCTTTCAGACCCAGTGAAGTTTTCAGGTGGCAGCAAACGCACTCAACGTTTGGACAACTGACAACATTGGGTTCGTACCCAGTGAGAGTCAGGCATTATTACCGTGGCGTCATTGACTGTACTGAAGGAGGAAAAGGAAGCAGGACTGAAACCTTCTGATATCGACTGTGTGGCATACACTAAAGCCATCGACTGTGTGGCATACACTAAAGTGTGACGTGATGGCGTCTGCCAGCAGCTTCCTGCCTGAAGAGCAGTACCTGTGTTCTATTTGTCTGGATGTATTCATTGATCCAATCGCCACTCCATGTGGACACAACTACTGCAAAGGCTGCATCACACATTACTGGGACACTAATGATGTGTGTCATTGTCCACTATGTAATAGAACCTTCTATGAGAGACCAGATGTCGTCGTCAATACTTTCATCTCAGAGATGGCTGACCAGTTCAGGAAGTCAAAGAAGCAGCATTCTGGCTTAACATCGTCAAATTCATCTTCCTTTCTTGAGAGGGTAAACCAGCAGAGACACACTGCCAGCACAAACCAACTACCTGCTGAACCAGAAGACGTCTCTTGTGACGTCTGTACTGGGAACAAACTGAAAGCCCTAAAGTCCTGCTTGGAGTGTCTGACATCGTACTGCAAGACTCACCTGGAGCCTCATCAGAGACTCGCAGGATTAAAACGACACAAACTCATCAACCCAGTAAAGAACCTTCTCTGTGAGAAACATGACAGTCCTCTCGAGCTATTCTGTACGACATGTAAACTGTGTGTTTGTAAGATCTGCCCTCGGTTAGACCACAATTTACATCGAATTCTATCTGTGAAAGAGGCATGTGAAGAAATGAAGCCAGAGGCTGAAGTTCAGCAGATGATCTTGGGTGAGACAAGTGAAGTTTCAGGACATCCAACACTCAGTAAAGCTCAACCAGAAAGATGCAGACACAGTGATAGCAGCCAGTGTGCAGATCCTCACTGCTCAGATCCGCTGTATTGAGAGAAGCCAGGCTGAGCTCATTGATGTGATTCAAGAGCAGCAGAAAACAGAGAAACAGGCCGAAGGCTTCATGAAAGAGCTGCAACTGGAAATCACTGATTTAAAGCAGAAAAGCTCTGAGCTGAAGCAGTTCTCACAAAGTTCACCTCCTCTCCATCTATCTTTCTTTTTTGCAGTGTCATCAAAAGGAAGATTCAATCAAGACTAAATGCATGACACATACCACATACCTTTGATTAATGTTTATATTTGTTTATGGCATCTTACACATAACTTTTATAATTGTTCAAATAATGGGTGTTTTTAATGAATCTATCATGATTAAAATGGAGTTTGAAGGTACAATGGGTGTGTATGTGGAGAGGCCCTGAGCCTGGAGGGCCAGATAACATTTACATAAAATATCTAAATATTGAATGAATCAAATTAAAAACTGTTCAGGGTGTTCATAAAAGCCTGATTAGACGATAAAATGCCCAAAAGTTTTTTTGAAAGTGGAATATCCCTTTAAATAAAATATGCAACCTATTATGAAGCTGTGGACATTGCTTTCTTTCGCCTGTCTGCGTACAACTAAAAGTCTGGGTGCATCAGTGCATTTGGTTGAGTTTGTTTGGAGCCGACAAACTGCACTTACAACTTGTAATGGAGTATTTCTACATTGCAGTATTGATACTTTTACGTAAGTAAAACATTTGAGTACTTTTTCCACCACTATTATAGGCAACAAAATAAGTATTTCCTTCACTGATTTGATCCAACTATTATTGTCCTTCTCCTTTTATCACCAATACCTCAAATCTATTGACCAAAACAATTGATGAACAAGCTCTGGATCCAACACTGCATCAACACTGTGTTGTTTTGCTAGGGTTCAATGTGGTGTAATAAGGCCTCAACCAACAGATATCATTTATAATCAAATTACCTTTTTAGAAATATCCAATGGAACCATTTCATCCTTCACATCCAACAGTCCACTGTTAAACCTTACACGTGACAGAGGGACGAAACAGGCCTTCAACACTACCGCTGTTACGTTCACCTGTAAAATGACATGCAGAAAATACACTTCATGAATATGTGAATTTTGGAAAAATAAAGGCAACATAACACAAAAGATGATCATGACCATGGTTTAATTGTTATATTTTAATAGTCATCTATTAAAAAGGGGGAGGGGTGGAAGCCACCATCAACACTAAGCTACTACATTAAATGTAAAAACTATTTGTGACGAAAAACACAACAAAAAGACAAAGACAATAGATAATAAATGGTAATAAAATGCAATAAAACAAACCTGATGCTCAATCTTCTTCCTTTTGGGTTCCCTACAGGACTGCTCAACTTCCCCCAGTCGGTTCATCTGTAATGATGAATGGATTGGTATTAAAGGAGCAAGAAACCCCGCCTTTTTATTTTTTTAATCAGAATTCAGATTATGAAAAGAAATCTAAAATGTAGGCGCGGTTATCTGTTGTTGTGGGGGAGGGGGGGAGTTGAGCGTTTTGCATTTCAGAAACAATAAATAAAACAAGCCATTGCAGGTGTACGAATTATAAAGATTCCACAACTCCATTGTATATTTACCAGTAAAAATGTGCAAGTCTTTTACAAACAACCAAGCTGTCCAGGATTTTATCCATGGTTTTAACTTTCTCCACCCGTGCTCTGTGGACTGTTTACCGCACGCCGAGCTGTTTTATCCGCGGGGACAACCAGAGCGAAGGACGGTGGTAGCACAGTTGGCTATTTTCTGACTGTGTCAGTGTGTTTGTGTGTGTGTGGTGACAGTGCGCACACACGAGACACAACGTTCACATGAACGGATTTCGCGGCACGTTGTGAGCTTGTAGATCGGCTATTTTTTACTTTTACTAGTACATTTTGAATTACGGACGGTTTCTTGTAACAGGGTGTTTCTACATCGCAGTATTGATACTTCCAACATGTGACCAGTGTTTCCACCACTGAGTGGAACAGCCCTGCCTCACGGTCGGGGACAGCAGCAGCAGCTTATCCTCCATAACAGCGTTCTCTCACGGGCCACGGCATGTAAACACAGTGGCGATTCGGCTCAACAGTCAACGACCATTGAAAATACTAATATCATGAAACACTGAATATGAACAAACTACCCTAAAATCTAAAGAACTGTCTGACTTGTGAGAGAGAACCAGGAAACACAGACACCACAGTGTGGGCGGTCTGTTGACGGAGTCTCTGGCTCTGCTCTCTGGCTGCAAGTAGCCTACAGTGAAACCACGCCCCCCTGATATAAATCTACTTAAAACAAACGTTAATATTAATTAGATAAGCCACGTCACGCCGAACTAATGGAATGCAGTGAGCAAATATGTAATGAGTGGCGCCAAATATTTCTTTCTACCCAGGAACCAGAAGTACACAGAAATAGCTACAGAAAGAGGAGAAAGCCCTGAATCCCTTTAAACACAAGGCGGAGAATCTATTCTCTAATAAAGACAGTCTTCAAGGTTAGTAGTTTGTATCAAACAATACAACTCATTGACCATTACTATGGTAAAGTCTCAACCAGACAATTCCAGTGTGTTACCTTCTTGTTCAGTTGTTCCTCGAAGTCAAATCCTTGGAAATGGTTCACTGTCTTGTCTCTGAATTTGCAGAAAGCACAAACAACATTATATGGTACTTATACGGTATACCGAGGAGGGTTTCTTTGCACTCTTAATTCAGCCAATCAGAGCAGAGCAAAGAAAGTGGGGGGAGCCAAGATGCTTCCAATAGCCCTGGGCTGACATGAACATTAATAGCCAGGGACCCAGTCACCCAGAATGTGAGATGACCTGTGATGTTATGCCGTTCTTTTTATTTCAGTTTTATCTATTAGTTTGGTCGTTAACACAACTACTGCCTTTTAATCTGAAGGGATGCTTGGTGCCTTGGTGCCGCGCCGCTTTCTCCGTAGGCCGCCGCTATTATTTTGAAGGGCCGGAAGGGGGTTGTTTTTGTTTTTTTGGATTATCACTTGACGGCAACGATTACGTCATCTAGTCACATGACAGTGTGGGCCCAGAAGAGAAACATGGCTGCGCCCAGCTGAGTGAATTTCTTACAGTAATCAGCCCACCCTTTAGCTCAAAATGTCTCTTTTTGAGTAAATGAAGTCTCTTTATGGGCTCAATGGATTTAATATGGCGGAGCTTCACTTCGTGTGCACGCCCATCGTGCATTGTAAACAAATCGCGGACATTACCGATGCGGGCGGGACCGGAGCGACGTACTGTAAGTAATTATACTTTTACTGTAAAGATTGACAGTCCTCACGGTCAACGGCGCCATGATTTTAACCCTTTCAATGACGGTGAGGATTGTCAACGGCAACAGAACTGTTAAGGTCCACAGAATGCGAGGCCTGCTCTGCCGGAAACATCGCCAAAAAAGGTTATGGTCATCATTTGTATATTCACTGTCCCATCGACTTCACTATAAAGGGGCTACATTTCGGCTACATTTCGGCCCCCACAAAACTGTGAAAAGTGATGAGTGTTTAGCCCAAGGAATGTTTCTCATGCAAAACAAATGCCTGCAATGGATTCGGAATCATGAAGAACCCATAGTTTGACCCCTCACGTGCTACTTAAAGCAGATTTTTTTTCTTTTTCTCTTTTCCTATGTATATAGTAAAGTAGATGTGACAGTGAATATACAAATTCCCATAACTTTTTTTCGCAATGTTTTCGGCAGAGCAGACCTCTCATTCTGTGGACCTTAATGACCAAACTAATAGATAAAACAGAAACAAAAAGTACGGCATGACATCACAGGTTCAACCCTATTCCTTGAGCTTTTGGGCTTGTGGCTCCCTGACTATAACATAGCACTTCAACTATCTGGAGACATTTCAGTCTGCAGTCTGTCATGCCTTGCACATTTGCTTGAAACCATTTAAATTGTGTTTAATGTCTAAAAACAATATTTACATTTGTTAAACGGTTAAAGCCCTATAGGTTAAAGCTCTAATAGTAACCATTGCTATAATGCTTGTTCAGTAACAGGGACAGGATAGTCTCCCCAACTCTTGAATTAACATAAAATATAGTTCCAAGTGGGTCCACAATTTAACCCATTAATCACCATCAATTTGATCAATTGTCCCAGTTACCAATGTTTTCTGTTTCATCACTTCCATTGTGCTTGTTTATCCTATATCCTGCATGAGTTCTGTCTCCTGATTGGTTATAGGCTGTTTGATACAGAGCTGGGGTAACACAGAGATCCCAGTTAATGAAGAAACACTCAATGTAATAGATTACTATTGGAATATAGAGCTATTTAACATTTATTTTAGCAAAACATATCCCGTACATGCCCTTTAAATACATCAGTGCTAGTTTACACAAATGTAAACATCTCTGGTTTCAGGGTTTGAAACTGTTTCTAATCAGTTAGAAGACACAGGTTTATGAATGTTATCATGTTGAATGGTTTGGAGGATGCTGTGTCCCATTGTTAAAGGACAGGTGAGAATTGGTTTAATAGTGTTTCTCAAATGGGGGTGGGCCTACCTGTATCCCTAGGGGTAGGCACTGCAGGCCAGGGGGTACTCAAAAAGACCCCCAAAAAGAAGAATTATAATACAAGTCATGATGATAATATACATAGTTAAATGATTAACTACAATTGAATTAGAAGGAGAGCAAAATATGTACTGTTATGTTTAATGATAATACACTTGGAGAAACTTATTGTGAGACTGACAGTTGCTAACCCAAATTACATCATTGGTACCAGGCAACTGGGATGTGTTTGAATGATGTTTGAATGTAAGTTATTGACATGAAAACTGGACTGAAATGTCAAGGCCACAGTGTTGAAAATATATCTGTTCAGGAGGCACCGTTTGAAACTCTCACTCCCCAATGTATGTGATGTTATGCTTGAAATGGGGGTTAGCATCATATACCACTAGTTATGGTTTTAATTCAATAATCAGGGAAAGGGGGTTAGCATCATATACCACTAGTTATGGTTTTAATTCAATAATCAGGGAAAGGGGGTTAGCATCATATACCACTAGTTATGGTTTTAATTCAATAATCAGGGAAAGGGGGTACTCTACTCTACTCAAGACAAAAAAGATTGAGAAAACACTGGGTTAGGGTGTGTAACCCTATTGCTGAATGAAGGGACCACTCATTTGCATGTATTCCTTTTAGTATAAGTAGTGAGTAAATAAAGCCCCCAACAGTATTGTGTGAAAAGGTGTGGAAGGATTGTAATAATAAAGGTTTACCAGAGGACAGCCATGAGTTATCCAAAGATTGTGATGATGATTTTGAGCAACCAACAACCTCCCGTTGCTCCGAAGTTGGTCGTTTGACTCAATTCAATGACTCAAATTGACTCGTTTTTTATAGTCACTCGATCAAAGCTCTACTTTCGCAGTCAAATTGCTCCCCTGAGCCTTTATTATTTCAACGTATTATAGTCTAAAGGATTTAGTATCACCGCTGTTTGTTTACATCTACACTTCCGCATGAAGCGACGTGCCTGGGTCACGTGACCAGAGAGAGAGAGAGAGAGAGAGAGAGAGAGAGAGAGAGAGAGAGAGAGAGAGAGAGAGAGAGAGAGAGAGAGAGAGAGAGAGAGGCAGAGAGAGAGAGAGAGAGAGAGAGAGGCAGAGAGCGAGAGAGAGAGAGAGAGAGAGAGAGAGAGAGAGAGAGAGAGAGAGAGAGAGAGAGAGAGACTCCATTTGGGCGGTCACTCTGGAATCACCAGGAATGCTGGTCAGAAATGCTGGTAGTAAATACATCTACTAAAAATTAGAACAATACCTTGCAAACAATAAATACAAATTATGACATGACTAGAATTGAAATATTTCAATATTAAGCTGTGTCGCTTGTTGTTTTCTTTAGCATAACGAAGAATATTACATTCGGCTGCACCATTGTACTTGACTGTTTTGCATTTCTGTCTAATAAATTATTCAGTCAGTCAATTTGCTAAGCTATAATCGCGACCCACCCGTGGCCGTGGTTCAAACATTTTGCACTTTTAACATCAAAACATCTATTGTTTAAAGTACCCGGAATGCAAGTAGGCTAGTAGCCTACTTTTAAATGTACTTATAGTACTTTACGCCACTGATGACTGGCCATATCACGCCAACAACAACTGTTTGTAAATACTCAAAATGGAAATATTGTACTTATACTCCCCTACAATTATTTAGTTACTTTGCAGATATACATTATAATAGTATAAAACATACATTAATCCACTTTAGCCCCATGTATACCTAGGCTATTTGAAAATAGCCGATCTACAAGCAGTTTAATACAACGCAAACATTTTGTACTTTGATGCTAATACTTTTGTACTTTTACTCAAGTACTTTTTGAATTCCACACTTTTACTTGTAACAGTGGGCTATTTCTATTGCAGTATTGATATTTTTACTTAAAGGGATATTTCACTTTCAAAAAAACTTTTGGTAGTTTTATCATCTAATCAGGCTTTTATGAACACCCTGAACAGTTTTTAATTAGCTTGATTGAATATTTAGATATTTTATGTAAATGTTACCAGGCCTTCCAGGCCCAGGGCCTCTCCCCACACACACCCATTGTAACTTCAAACTTCATTTTAACCATGATAGATTCATTAAAAACACACATTCTTTTTTCTGGTGACTCATACTACCCTCCAAATGTGTGAGCAGGCCGTGTTTTTTCCATAACATTTTTCATTTATTTTTAATACAAAAAAAAATGTATTTCATTTTTTCCATTTTCCCAAATAATTATTAAAAATAAATGAAAAAAGTTATCGAAAAAATACGGCCTGCTCACGTATTAGGAAGGTAAAATGAGTCACCAGAAAAAATAATGGGTGTTTTTAATGAATCTATCATGGTTAAAATGGAGTTTGAAGTTACAATGGGTGTGTATGTTGAGAGAGGCCCTACCACTGCTCCCTGTAGAAAGTGGAATATCCCTTTAAGTAAGTCATCTCTGTACTTTTCCCTGCCACTGCGTTTGTTTTTAACCCACCGAGCGGTCAGCGCGGTGAGCGTGAAACGGATCGGTTACCAAACGGCATAGTGTGGAGGGACACTTATTCAAACCACATTGTCCCCCAAATAGCCCAGTAGAACAACATAGTGTGTGGAGGGACACTTATTCAAACCACATTGTCCCCCAAATAGCCCAGTAGAACACCATAGTATGTGGAGGGACACTTATTCAAACCACATTGTCCCCCAAATAGCCCAGTAGAACACCATAGTGTGTGGAGGGACACTTATTCAAACCACATTGTCCCCCAAATAGCCCAGTAGAACACCATAGTGTGTGGAGGGACACTTATTCAAACCACATTGTCCCCCAAATAGCCCAGTAGAACACCATAGTGTGTGGAGGGACACTTATTCAAACCACATTGTCCCCCAAATAGCCCAGTAGAACACCATAGTGTGTGGAGGGACACTTATTCAAACCACATTGTCCCCCAACTAGCCCAGTAGAACATAGTGTGTGGAGGGACACTTATTCAAACCACATTGTCCCCCAAATAGCCCAGTAGAACATAGTGTGTGGAGGGACACTTATTCAAACCACATTGTCCCCCAAATAGCCCAGTAGAACACCATAGTGTGTGGAGGGACACTTATTCAGACCACATTGTCCCCCAAATAGCCCAGTAGAACACCATAGTGTGTGGAGGGACACTTATTCAAACCACATTGTCCCCCAAATAGCCCAGTAGAACACCATAGTGTGTGGAGGGACACTTATTCAAACCACATTGTCCCCCAAATAGCCCAGTAGAACAACATAGTGTGTGGAGGGACACTTATTCAAACCACATTGTCCCCCAAATAGCCCAGTAGAACAACATAGTGTGTGGAGGGACACTTATTCAAACCACATTGTCCCCCAAATAGCCCAGTAGAACACCATAGTGTGTGGAGGGACACTTATTCAAACCACATTGTCCCCCAAATAGCCCAGTAGAACACCATAGTGTGTGGAGGGACACTTATTCAAACCACATTGTCCCCCAAATAGCCCAGTAGAACACCATAGTGTGTGGAGGGACACTTATTCAAACCACATTGTCCCCCAAATAGCCCAGTAGAACACCATAGTGTGTGGAGGGACACTTATTCAAACCACATTGTCCCCCAAATAGCCCAGTAGAACACCATAGTGTGTGGAGGGACACTTATTCAAACCACATTGTCCCCCAAATAGCCCAGTAGAACACCATAGTGTGTGGAGGGACACTTATTCAAACCACATTGTCCCCCAAATAGCCTAGTAGAACAACATAGTGTGTGGAGGGACACTTATTCAAACCACATTGTCCCCCAAATAGCCCAGTAGAACATAGTGTGTGGAGGGACACTTATTCAAACCACATTGTCCCCCAAATAGCCCAGTAGAACACCATAGTGTGTGGAGGGACACTTATTCAAACCACATTGTCCCCCAAATAGCCCAGTAGAACACCATAGTGTGTGGAGGGACACTTCAGACCACATTGTCCCCCAAATAGCCCAGTAGAACACCATAGTGTGTGGAGGGACACTTATTCAAACCACATTGTCCCCCAAATAGCCCAGTAGAACACCATAGTGTGTGGAGGGACACTTATTCAAACCACATTGTCCCCCAAATAATAATAATAATAATAAAGCTTTATTTGTATAGCACCTTTCATGACATGAAATGCAGCTCAAAGTGCTTTACAGAGCAGAAAATGAAGCACAGTTACTTAACAGAAAAAATAAAATACACATGAATACAATAAAGCAGAACAATAAAAACATAAAACATTGAAGAACAATTTCAGAACAGTGTGGACGTCAATAGCATCAAAGAGATAAAAAAATTATAATTCAGCTAAAAGCAAGAGTAAAGAAATAGGTCTTGAGCTGTGCTTTAAAGCTATCCACAGAGGCTGCCTGTCTTAGGTGTAGTGGGAGTTTATTCCAAACTGTCGGTCCGTAGAAGCAGAAAGCTGCTTCACCATATTTTTTATATTTCATTTTAGGCACATCGAGTAGGTCAGCACTAGAAGACCTGAGTGGGCGGTTTGGAACGTATCTATGCAGGCAGTCATAGAGGTACGAAGGTGCCAGACCATTTAGAGCTTTATAAACAAGTAAAATAATTTTAAAATCAATCCTAAAAACAACCGGGAGCCAGTGTAGCGACGCTAAGACTGGAGTAATATGTTCTCTCATCTTAGCTTTAGTTAAAACTCTGGCTGCCGCATTTTGAACAAGTTGCAAACTGTCAGTTGTTTTCTTTGGCAGACCAGAGAGAAGTGCGTTGCAGTAATCAAGCCGAGAGAAAACAAAAGCGTGGATCAGCGTTTTTGCATCGTCCAATGTTAGATAGGCTCTAATTCGCGCAATATTTCTAAGGTGAAAGAAGGCAATCTTGGTGACATGATTAATGTGTGTATTAAAATTCAATTCAGCGTCAATGATCACTCCCAGGTTCTTTACAGAAGTGTTACTTTCTTTAGACAGGTTACGAAGTCTACTTATTATTGATTCTCTCTGCGCAGTAGAACCAATTATGAGAACTTCTGTCTTGTCCTCATTTAGTTTGAGAAAGTTCTCACTCATCCAGCATTTTATGCTAGACACACACGTCAGCAATGGGTCTAGAGCACAGGGGTCGTCCGGAGCTACCGAAAGGTACAGCTGGGTGTCATCAGCATAGAAATGGAAATTCACACCGTGAGCGGAAATAAGTTCTCCCAGCGGCAGTATATAGAGGGAGAATAATAAAGGACCAAGAATTGAGCCCTGTGGAATACCAGAGCAGATGTTGTGTTTGTTTGACTCAAAGTCAGCTAGATTAACAAAGTAGCTTCTGCCTGTTAGGTAGGAGTAAAACCAGGACAAAGCTGTGCCTGACAGCCCTACCCAGTGTTCAAGACGTTGTATTAGAATTGTATGGTCAATTGTGTCAAAAGCCGCCGTTTGATCCAGCAGTAGGAGAACGGATACATTTTTGTTATCAGCAGACACCCTAAGATCATTAATTACTTTTAAAAGTGCAGTTTCTGTGCTGTGTCCTTTCCTGAAGCCGGATTGGAATTTGTTGTGCACCTTATTGTTCTGCAGAAATACATCCAATTGATGAAAGATAATTTTTTCTAAGACCTTGCCCAGAAAAGGCAAATTGGAAATGGGTCTATAATTACACAGCATGGACGGGTCGAGGTTGTGTTTCTTGAGTAAGGGCTTAACTACGGCCGTTTTCAGTGTTTCTGGAAAGACACCTGATTGTATAGAGTTATTTACTATTTTTAGGATATCTCCAATCACACAGTCTACAACCTCTTTGAGAAATGGCGTGGGTATTGCATCCAGCGAGCAAGAAGACGATGTCATTTGCGATATGGCTTATTCAGACCACAAATAGCCCAGTAGAACACCATAGTGTGTGGAGGGACACTTATTCAAACCACATTGTCCCCCAAATAGCCCAGTAGAACACCATAGTGTGTGGAGGGACACTTATTCAAACCACATTGTCCCCCAAATAGCCCAGTAGAACAACATAGTGTGTGGAGGGACACTTATTCAAACCACATTGTCCCCCAAATAGCCCAGTAGAACACCATAGTGTGTGGAGGGACACTTATTCAAACCACATTGTCCCCCAAATAGCCCAGTAGAACACCATAGTGTGTGGAGGGACACTTATTCAAACCACATTGTCCCCCAAATAGCCCAGTAGAACAACATAGTGTGTGGAGGGACACTTATTCAAACCACATTGTCCCCCAAATAGCCCAGTAGAACACCATAGTGTGTGGAGGGACACTTATTCAAACCACATTGTCCCCCAAATAGCCCAGTAGAACACCATAGTGTGTGGAGGGACACTTATTCAAACCACATTGTCCCCCAAATAGCCCAGTAGAACACCATAGTGTGAGGAGGGACACTTATTCAAACCACATTGTCCCCCAAATAGCCCAGTAGAACACCATAGTGTGTGGAGGGACACTTATTCAAACCACATTGTCCCCCAAATAGCCCAGTAGAACACCATAGTGTGTGGAGGGACACTTATTCAAACCACATTGTCCCCCAAATAGCCCAGTAGAACACCATAGTGTGTGGAGGGACACTTATTCAAACCACATTGTCCCCCAAATAGCCCAGTAGAACACCATAGTGTGTGGAGGGACACTTATTCAAACCACATTGTCCCCCAAATAGCCCAGTAGAACACCATAGTGTGTGGAGGGACACTTATTCAAACCACATTGTCCCCCAAATAGCCCAGTAGAACACCATAGTGTGTGGAGGGACACTTATTCAAACCACATTGTCCCCCAAATAGCCCAGTAGAACAACATAGTGTGTGGAGGGACACTTATTCAAACCACATTGTCCCCCAAATAGCCCAGTAGAACACCATAGTGTGTGGAGGGACACTTATTCAAACCACATTGTCCCCCAAATAGCCCAGTAGAACAACATAGTGTGTGGAGGGACACTTATTCAAACCACATTGTCCCCCAAATAGCCCAGTAGAACACCATAGTGTGTGGAGGGACACTTATTCAAACCACATTGTCCCCCAAATAGCCCAGTAGAACACCATAGTGTGTGGAGGGACACTTCAGACCACATTGTCCCCCAAATAGCCCAGTAGAACACCATAGTGTGTGGAGGGACACTTATTCAAACCACATTGTCCCCCAAATAGCCCAGTAGAACACCATAGTGTGTGGAGGGACACTTCAGACCACATTGTCCCCCAAATAGCCCAGTAGAACACCATAGTGTGTGGAGGGACACTTCAGACCACATTGTCCCCCAAATAGCCCAGTAGAACACCATAGTATGTGGAGGGACACTTCAGACCACATTGTCAACCAGTCTTCTCTTCTGCCTACAAACTAGTGGATAAGAAAGGAGGGGCTGCCAAAAGCAACTAGAGGGGGAAATCTCTCTCAGAGCGTGCGATTTCCACATCTTTGCAGCGCGAGTGCGCCATCCAATAGAAATGAACGTGCTGTGAGCCTAGCTCCGACACCGGCCCAAACTTCTGTCGGAATTCTCGAGCGCTTCATGATGACGCCGACTTTAGGACAGTTTTGGAACCTGTGTTTTGCCTGTGTAGCTTTCAGCTCCACAGCAATAATAAAATTAATAATAGTATCCTCATTCAAAAGTTTTATTTTCAAAAGAATGCACAAAGAAGACTTTCCTCACTTTCACTTACTACACACTATATAACATTGAAAAAGTGTACACATTTCTTTAGTGTTTTTACATCATAAAAAGTGGAAAACATTGACATTGTTATCTTATCAGTTTAAAGCATAAGAAGGGAAGCGCTGCCTGGTTTCATTCACAGTGGCTCAAAACCCTCATGCCTATACCTATATGCAATAGGCATAGTTATGCATAGAATCAAAGGAACCAAAAGTTCCTTTGCTTGTGGTGAGGCGGACTGTGGCTTCTGTGGCTTGTCATACTGTGATTAGAATGAATGTTCCTCAAGCAAATTTCCAAACTTCAGAAAAAGACAAAGCTTCTGCTTACTTCTCCTTACTGCAAGGTGTCCCCCCCCCAACTGAACCCTCATGTTCTCCTTCAAAGTTAGACAAAGTGTACAACTAGGGTTTACCCTAGTTGTACCCTGCATGTACAACTAAAAGGTTTTTCCCCTGCAAGAATTAGCATGTTGTTGCTTCAGACTACTCTCTCGACTAGTGAACAGCTGAAGGGTTTTTCTCTGTATGAATCCTCATGTGTTGCTTCAAACTATACCCTTGATTAAAGCCTTTGCCACAAACTGTACAGCGAAAGGGTTTTTCCCTTGTATGAATCATCATGTGCCGCTTCAGTTGCTTGTGACTAAAGCATTTGCCACAAACTGTGCAGCTATAGGGTTTTTCCCCTGTATGAATCCTCATGTGCTGCTTCAGACTACTTACTAGACTAAAGCCATTGCCACAAACTGTACAGGTAAAGGGTTTTTCCCCTGTATGAATTAGCATGTGTTGTTTCAGAAGACCCTTTTGACTAAAGCCGTTGCCACAAACTGTACAGCTAAAGGGTTTTTCCCGTATGAATCCTCATGTGCCGCTGCAGATCACCCTTTTGAACAAAGCTGTTACCACACAGTGTACAGCTAAATGGCTTTTCCACTGTATGAACCTTCATGTGCTGCTTCAGAATCCAATTTTGACTAAAACTGCTGTCACAAACTGTACAGCTAAAAGGTTTTTCTCCTGTATGAATAAGCATGTGTTTCTTCAGATGATCCCTTCGACTAAAGCTGTTACCACAAACTGTACAGCTAAAGGGTTTTTCCCCAGTATGAATCCTCATGTGCTGCTTCAGATCATTGTTTTTATTAAAGCTGTTACCACAAACTGTACAAGTAAAGGGTTTCTCCCCTGTATGAATCCTCATGTGCAGCTTCAGATTGAAATTTTTACGAAAGCTGCTGCCACAAACTGTGCAGCTAAAGGGTTTTTCCCCTGTATGAATTAGCATGTGTTGCTTCAGACTACTCTCTCGACTAAAGCTTTTACCACAAAGTGAACAGAGGAAGGGTTTTTCCCCCGTATGAATCTTCATGTGCCGCTTCAGATGACTATTTTTACTAAAGCTGCTGTCACAAACTGTACAGCTAAAGGGTTTTTCCCCTGTATGAATTAGCATGTGTTGCTTCAGATCACTGTTTTTATTAAAGCTGTTACCACAAACTGTGCAGCTAAAGGGTTTTTCCCCTGTATGAATTAGCATGTGTTGCTTCAGACTACTCTCTCGACTAAAGCTTTTACCACAAAGTGAACAGAGGAAGGGTTTTTCCCCTGTATGAATCCTCATGTGCTGCTTCAGATGACCATTTTTACTAAAGCTGCTGTCACAAACTGTGCAGCTAAAGGGTTTTCCCCCTGTATGAAGTCTATGAACTCTCATGTGCTGCATCAGAAGATGTTTTCGATTAAAGCCGGTGCTGCAAAGTGTACACACAAAGGGATTTACCCCTCTATGAGTCTCCGTGGACGGACACTGTTTTGATGATTTCACAGCGTGGAAAAGCTTATTGCTCATAGACGGTCTTTGTCCTTCCACGTGTTGTGTATCGTTTGATTTGTGTGTGTTTAAAATTGACTGGTCTTCCCTGGTCTCCTCCCAGTCATCACTGTCTTCAGTGTCAGATTCAGAACAGTGTGAAGAGAGGAGCTGAGCATCACTGGTTCCTTGTGATGTTTCACCATCATCTGCACCAGCTTGCATTTGTTTGTGTGTGTAGGAGGTGCTGTCTGGAGGGTCTGTTTCTCTGTTTTCATCAGTTTCATCACTTTTCACTGTTACTAATGTCAACAATGTCCCATCCGCCTCTAATGGGACATGCTCTTGTGTTTGGAACAGCTCCTCCTGTGCCTCTTTGATGTGTGGAGGTTCTGGTTCTTTCTGGATCAGTCTGGAACCCTGCTCCTTCTGTTCTGGTGAAGACTCCTCTTTACAAAGAGGGACACCGTCTAGCAGGAGGAAAATGAAGCAATAAGCCACAAGAGAAGACGCTGCGCCTCGTGTCTCACCACGCTTCTCAGCCGTTATAAAATACCAGGTAACCACATGCCTCGCGTGGCTTATTGCTTTTCTAAAACAGTTACAATATGTTAACATGAAAAATCATCGATATGTCCCAATTAAAACTGTTCTATTTCACTAATAATTCACTACAAGGTCTGCAAGAAAGTTCCCAGCTACAAGAAAGTATTTCCCAGCTTTTTTGCCAACAAGACAGGTGCAGATAATCGGTGCACTGTAGAACACTGTGGAAAGAAATAACGCACCTGGTGTTTGATATAAACTGATTCTAGGTGTGGATTATTTTTAGAATGAATGATAGTTCAGTCAGGACACTCTGAGCACAAGCAAGCATTAGGATCATCATCGCTCTCACCTTTAGTGTCTATTGTGCACGGCATACAAAGACCCTCTTCCTTTATGAATGGTTTCACATCCCTGTCAGGTGATGGCTTTGAGGACACTGCCACAACACCTGGTTTTAACTCCACCTACAAAAAAATACATGAATCCATAAATACATGTGGTACAGTCTCTTCTTGGAGGTAGCAGAGTTCTGTTCATCTTCTAACATTATTATAGGCAACAGAACATGTATTTCCTTCACTGATTTGATCCAACTATAATTGTCCCTCTCCTTTTATCACCAATACCTCAAATGTATTGACCAAAACCAATTGATCTACAAGCTCTGGACAACACACTGAGGGTTCAATGTGGTGTAATAAGGCCTCAACCAACAGATATCATTTATAATCAAATTACCTTTTTAGAAATATCCAATGGAACCATTTCATCCTTCACATCCAACAGTCCACTGTTAAACCTTACACGTGACAGAGGGACGAAACAGGCCTTCAACACTACCGCTGTTACGTTCACCTGTAAAATGACATGCAGAAAAGACAATTCATGAATATGCAGTAGTGCTTTGGGGGCCGGACGCGACCAGACGCCGTGTGGCCGGAAATATTTCCCCACATGCACGCGCACGGACGGCACCGAACGGTGCACGACCGTGTAAACGCGTGCATACCCCCCCGCGAGAGCTGCGACAACCCCCCCACCCCGCGAATCCGCGATAACTACAAGCAATACTTTAATCAGTGGCTACTACTATGCATAACAGGTTTCTAGTGGTGAATGTGTGAGCGTCCTCAAGCCTCTATTCATATGGATATAGCCTACTTAGGTTTCCAGCTGTGACTGCATGTGCATGTGTCGATGTGTGTGTGTCCTCATCCATTACTGTGGTATTTAGTGTTTGAGATTCGTTCAAGACAACTTTGTTTCTCTATCCTACTGCAGCGCAAGAAAGTAGAACATAAAATCTTAAGTAACAATGCAAATGTAATTAAGACTAGAAAAGTATTGTTTTCCCACCATTAGATCTGCTGACATCCTTTCTATCTAAATAGCCTCTAGAGGCGCGTGCACGCGCGTGCACGTGACGTCAATAAATGACCGTCCGCCCGGGAAAAAAAATCCCAAAGCACCACTGTGAATATGTGAATTTTGGCAAAAATAAAAGGCAATATAACACAAAGGATGATCATGACTTTGATTGATTGAAGACTTTATTAGAAGTTTGCATAGGAAAAGGTACAGTTTCATGACGGTACAGTTCACTGGTACAAGGTCTACTAAAAGGAGATCCATGAAAATACTAAGCTTATTTCCACTGGAAACCATGGTTTAATTGTTATATTTTAATAGTTATCTATTTAAAGAGGGAGGGGTGGAAGCCACCATCAACACTAAGCTACTACAATACATGTAAAAAACGATTTGTGACCAAAAACACAACAAACACCAAAGACAAAGATAATAGATAATATATGGTAATAAAATGCAATAAAACAAACATAACAAACCTGATGCTCAATCTTCCTCCTTTTGGGTTCCCTACAGGACTGCTCAACTTCCCCCAGTTGGTTCATCTGTAATGAGGAATGAATTGATATTAAACACAAGGCGGAGAATCTAATCTCTAATAAAAACAGTCTTCTTCAAGGTTAGTAGTTTGTATCAAACAATACAACTCATTGACCATTACTATGGTAATGTCTCAAACAGACAATTCCAGTGTGTTACCTTCTTGTTCAGTTGTTCCTCGAAGTCAAATCCTTGGAAATGGTTCACTGTCTTGTCTCTGAATTTGCAGAAAGCACAAACAACGTTATATGGTACTTATACGGTATACCGAGGAGGTATACCGTACTTTTCGCACTTTTATTTCAGCCAATCAGAGCAGAGCAAAGAAAGGATTGTTTTTCATGCAAAAATGCTACTTAAAACAGATTTTTTTCTTTTTCTTTTATAGTTTTTTTTTCTTTTCCTGTATAGTGAAGTCGATGGGATAGTGAATATACAAACACTAGGGATGGATATTGGCAAGAATCGCGCGATGCAATACATATCACGATACTTGGGTCAGGATGCAGTAGTATCACGATATATTGCGAATCTTTGCGATACGATACAATTGCGATACTATTGCGATATATCAACTTTAAACGCTGAAGACGCTGCTCTAATGTTGTTGTTTTTGTTGTTCGCAGCCATTTCTCGAGAGACCTCACTCACTGATCTGTGGGAAGGGGAAGTAGCTACTATAGTACAGCGACATCTAGAGGCAGCGGAGTGTCAGGACCGGACTTCTACCATTGGTTCCTATGCATGGGAACATGTTTTATTTTCCTCAAAGTATTGCGATACAACAGCCTGAAGTATCGATACAGTATTGGCAAATAAACTATCGCAATGTATTGCCATATTGATTATATTGCCCACCCCTAATAAACGGCCATAACTTCTTTTCGCAATATTTTCGGCAGAGCAGGCCTCGCATTCTGTGGACCTTAATGACCAAACTAATAGATGAAACAGAAACAAAATGTACGGCATGACACCACAGCTTTTGGGCTTGTGGCTCCCTGACTATAACATAGCACAGTCTGGTGATTTAATAACATGCCTTGCACGTTTGCTTGAAACCATTTTAAATTGAGTTTAATGTCTAAAAACAAGCTTAACTTTTATTAAAAGGTTAAAGCCCTATATTCTAATCGAATAGTAACCATTGCTATAATGCTTGTTCAGTAACAGGGCCAGGATAGTCTCCTCAACTCTTGAACTAACATAACATATAGTTCCAAGTGGGTACACAATTTAACCCATTAATCACCATCAATTTGATCAATTGTCCCAGTTACCAATGTTTTCTGTTTCATCACTTCCATTGTGTTTGTTTATCCTGTATCCTGCATGAGTTCTGTCTCCTGATTGGTTATAGTCTGTTTGATACAGAGCTGGGGTAACACAGAGATTCCAGTTAATGAACAAACACTCAATGTAATAGATTACTATTGGAATATAGAGCTATTTAACACTTATTTTAGCAAAACATATCCCTTACATGCCCAATTGCGATACTATTGCGATATATCAACTTTAAACGCTGAAGACGCTGCTCTAATGTTGTTGTTTTTGTTGTTCGCAGCCATTTCTCGAGAGACCTCACTCACTGATCTGTGGGAAGGGGAAGTAGCTACTATAGTACAGCGACATCTAGAGGCAGCGGAGTGTCAGGACCGGACTTCTACCATTGGTTCCTATGCATGGGAACATATTTTATTTTCCTCAAAGTATTGCGATACAACAGCCTGAAGTATCGATACAGTATTGGCAAATAAACTATCGCAATGTATTGCCATATTGATTATATTGCCCACCCCTAATAAACGGCCATAACTTTTTTTCGCAATATTTTCGGCAGAGCAGGCCTCGCATTCTGTGGACCTTAATGACCAAACTAATAGATGAAACAGAAACAAAATGTACGGCATGACACCACAGCTTTTGGGCTTGTGGCTCCCTGACTATAACATAGCACAGTCTGGTGATTTAATAACATGCCTTGCACGTTTGCTTGAAACCATTTTAAATTGAGTTTAATGTCTAAAAACAAGCTTAACTTTTATTAAAAGGTTAAAGCCCTATATTCTAATCGAATAGTAACCATTGCTATAATGCTTGTTCAGTAACAGGGCCAGGATAGTCTCCTCAACTCTTGAACTAACATAACATATAGTTCCAAGTGGGTACACAATTTAACCCATTAATCACCATCAATTTGATCAATTGTCCCAGTTACCAATGTTTTCTGTTTCATCACTTCCATTGTGTTTGTTTATCCTGTATCCTGCATGAGTTCTGTCTCCTGATTGGTTATAGTCTGTTTGATACAGAGCTGGGGTAACACAGAGATCCCAGTTAATGAACAAACACTCAATGTAATAGAATACTATTGGAATATAGAGCTATTTAACACTTATTTTAGCAAAACATATCCCTTACATGCCCTTTAAATACATCAGTGCTAGTTTACACAAATGTAAACATTTCTGGTTTCAGGGTTTGAAACTCTGTTTCTAATCAGTTAGAAGACACAGGTTTATGAATGTTTTCATGCTGAATGGTTTGGAGGATGCTGTGTCCCATTGTTAAAGGACAGGTGAGAATTAGTTTAATAGTGTTTCTCAAATGGGGGTACGTGTATCCCTAGGGGTATGTGGAGGTACTGCAGAGGGTACTCAAAATGCCCTCCAAAAAAAGAAAATAGAAGTATAAGTCATGATAATAATATACATAGTTAAATGTTTAACTACAATTGAATTAGAAGGAGAACAAAATATGTACTGTTATGTTTAATGATAATACACTTGGAGAAACGTATTGTGAGACTGACAGTTGCTAACCCAAATGACATCATTGGTACCAGGCAACTGGGATGTGTTTGAATGATGTTTGAATGTAAGTTATTGACATGAAAACTGGACTGAAATGTCATGGCCACAGTGTTGAAAATATATCTGTTCAGGAGGCACCGTTTGAAACTCTCACTCCCCAATGTATGTGATGTTATGCTTGAAATGGGGGTTAGCATCATATACCACTAGTTATGGTTTTAATTCAATAATCAGGGAAAGGGGGTTAGCATCATATACCACTAGTTATGGTTTTAATTCAATAATCAGGGAAAGGGGGTACTCTACTCTACTCAAGCCAAAAAAGATTGAGAAAACACTGGGTTAGGGTGTGTAACCCTATTGCTGAATGAAGGGACAACTCATTTGCATGTATTCCTTTTAGTCTAAGTAGTGAGTAAATAAAGCCCCCAACAGTATTGTGTGAAAAGGTGTGGAAGGATTGTAATAATAAAGGTTTACCAGAGGACAGCCATGAGTTATCCAAAGATTGTGATGATGATTTTGAGCAACCAACAACCTCCCGTTGCTCCGAAGTTGGTCGTTTGACTCAATTCAATGACTCAAATTGACTCGTTTTTTAAAGTCACTCGATCAAAGCTCTACTTTCGCAGTCAAATTGCTCCCCTGGGCCTTTATTATTTCAACGTATTATAGTCTAAAGGATTTTAGTATCACCGCTGTTTTGTTTACATCTACACTTCCGCATGAAGCGACGTGCCTGGGTCACGTGACCAGAGAGAGAGAGAGAGAGAGAGAGAGAGAGAGAGAGAGAGAGAGAGAGAGAGAGAGAGAGAGAGAAGGGACGGAGACTCTGGTATGTGACGTCATGTTTCAGAAACAGAAATGAGAAAACATTTCATTCATAATAAAAATAAAAAAAAACATTTAATTCATAACTTTATTCAAATAGCTGTAGTAGTTCTATGATGTCATGACTTGATGTGTGATTGCATCATATGTGGCTTTGTGGGAACTGGGAACTAGTTATGATTTATTGATTTACAAAATATCTAAATATAATTCAGACCTTAATATCTTTTTGTATACAAAAAAGGGGTGTGTTTCCTTCGGAAGTTGAATTCTCAGTAGGCCTATAAACAAATAAAAATGTGTTTTAATTTAATGTGATATTCTCTTTTTTCCCTCTAATGGAAATATACATTTGTTCATTTTATTCAATGTTGCCCCCCCACCCCCACCAAACAAAAATAAAAACATAACACATGAAATAAAACTGTCAGAATATACTGCATACTGCTTATCAGTCACATTCACATCATTCCACAACTTTTGATCTTCTTCATTGAGAAAGTTTGACAACTCTTAAAAGGGTCACATTCACATCATTCCACAACTTTTGATCTTCTTCATTGAGAAAGTTTGACAACTCTTGAAAGGTGTCTTCCTCCCCAGGCCAGCAAGCGGTGTAATTCTGAGATATTTGAACATTACTAGAGGGTTACATCATGTCTCCATTCTGACATGTCTCCTTTCCGACACTAACCCTATCTCTAACCCTTACCCTAAACCTAACCTCTATGGAAGTGTTGCCACTCCGACAATAATAAGTCAATGTCGGAGTGGCGACATGTCGGAATGGAGAGCGCCCCCCTTACTGGTTAAGTATTTCCAATTTCCAATATTTTTTACTTCTACTAGTATACTACACTACAACTCAGATCCAAACATTGTACTTTTACAGACGAGGGCTCGAAGGGAGGTTGAGCAAGACTGTGGGATTCCATGCAGCACCAGACTTCTTCTGGTTGATATAACCAGTTTTGAATAATTTGCTGCCCAATAGTAATGCATACAATTTGGGAGCGCTAATCCTCCATTTGGGCGGTCTCTCTGGAGTAGAACCGTATTTATTCTTGGAGTGCAACCGTTCGATATAAAAAGGTAGAAATTAGGCTATCAATTGATTGAAAAAGAGGCAAACATTTGCCTTGTGCAACATGGCCTACTTGTGCTCCAACAGAGCGTGCCATAAGGCAGGGCATTAATGAAAAAGTCGACAGGTCGACTCAGTCGACTTTATTACACAAGTCGACTCCCACCAGAGAAAGTCAAAAGTCGAAGTTGAAGAAATAATAATAATAATACTTTCTATTGTGAAAATAGCAGATCTATTTTCACAATTTCCTCCTCTATATATTTGACAATTTGGACAATGTTTAATTTGTCATTTTAGAGGTGTTAAAAGTCCTTAAATTGTTACTTTAGAAATTTGCAGATACCCTCTATACACTTAAACTTTATGTTGGTTTGTTTACTGTTGAGTGAGAAAACAATGTTGCACATTAAGTTAATCACGTTTGATGACGTCATCAAACGATAAAGTCGACTTCAACCCAACTTTTTACTGAGTCGAGTCGACTTGTAAAAATCACAAGTCGTTAATGCCCTACCATGAGGTGCGCTCACCACCGGCGATGCCAGTGACATCACACTGGCGGTGCCAGGGTGCCACATCACCACTGGCATCACCAGGAATGCTGGTCAGAAAGGCTGGTAGTAAATATATTTACTAAAGATTAGAACAATACCTTGCAAAAAATAAATACATACATTATTATATAATAATAATAAAATGAATAATAGTATCCTGATTCCAAAGTTTTATTTTAAAAAGAATGCACAAAAGAAGACTTAATACCTCACTTTCACTTACTACGCACTATATAAACATTGCAAAAGTGTACGCATTTCTTAGTTTTTTTTTTTACATCATAAAAAGTGGAAAACATTGACAATGTTATCTTATCAGTTTAAAACATAAGAAGGGAAGCGCTGCCTGGTTTCATTCACAGTGGCTCTAAACCCTCATGCCTATACCTATATGCAATAGGCATAATTATGCATAGAATCAAAGGAACCAAAAGTTCCTTTGCTTGTGGTGAGGAGGACTGTGGCTTCTGTGGCTTGTCATACTGTGATGAGAATGAATCAGAGACAGCTCCAGGGAATAATCAGCAGGGGGGCCTTCAATGTTCCAAAGGGGGCACTTTATTTTTCAACAAACCCCTATCCTATATATAGAAAGACAGCGTTTTGCAAACTAGTAAAGTCCATTAATTTACACGTTTTCTCACTGAAAGAATTAGAATTTCTCGTGCTGCATGCACAACACATGAATAGACATCAAAACAAAACCAACTGGTGCAGTGCTAGTGTAGGCTACCTTTTATTATAGAATTTTCATTAAACTATTCATTATGTGAAGATGTATATTTTATAATAATAATCAAAAAGAACATAAAGAGAACAAATAAGTAACACATGTAAAACATCTTAAAATAATAGTGGCGTAGGGTAATACCCGTCAATCTGGACTGGGGGGGCACAATGTCTAATCTGGGTGGGCATTGCCCCCCAATGCCCCTCTGTGGAGCCGCCTATGGAATGAATGTTCCTCATGCACATTTCCAGACTTCAGAAAAAAGACAAAGCTTCTGCTTACTGCAAGGTGTCCCCCCCTAACTGAACCCTCATGTTCTGCTTACTGCAAGGTGTCCCCCCTAACTGAACCCTCATGTTCTGCTTACTGCAAGGTGTCCCCCCCCCCAACTGAACCCTCATGTTCTGCTTACTGCAAGGTGTCCCCCCCTAACTGAACCCTCATGTTCTGCTTACTGCAAGGTGTCCCCCCTAACTGAACCCTCATGTTCTGCTTACTGCAAGGTGTCCCCCCCTAACTGAACCCTCATGTTCTGCTTACTGCAAGGTGTCCCCCCCTAACTGAACCCTGATGTTCTGCTTACTGCAAGGTGTCCCCCCCTAACTGAACCCTCATGTTCTGCTTACTGCAAGGTGTCCCCCCTAACTGAACCCTCATGTTCTGCTTACTGCAAGGTGTCCCCCCTAACTGAACCCTCATGTTCTGCTTACTGCAAGGTGTCCCCCCCTAACTGAACCCTCATGTTCTGCTTACTGCAAGGTGTCCCCCCCTAACTGAACCCTCATGTTCTGCTTACTGCAAGGTGTCCCCCCCTAACTGAACCCTCATGTTCTGCTTACTGCAAGGTGTCCCCCCCTAACTGAACCCTCATGTTCTGCTTACTGCAAGGTGTCCCCCCCTAACTGAACCCTCATGTTCTGCTTACTGCAAGGTGTCCCCCCCTAACTGTACCCTCATGTTCTGCTTACTGCAAGGTGTCCCCCCTAACTGAACCCTCATGTTCTGCTTACTGCAAGGTGTCCCCCCTAACTGAACCCTCATGTTCTGCCTCAAAGTTTGATTTAGACGAAAGCTTCAACAAAGTGTACAACTAGGGTTTCTGTATGAATCTGCATGTGCATCTTCAGACCTTTTTTTTGCTTAAAGCCGTTGCCACAACCTGTACAGATGTTCTGTGTATGAATTCTCATGTGGCTCTTCAAAGTGTTAAAATGACTAAAGCTGCTGCCAAAAGCCCCCTTTCCACTGCAAGGTGGAACCAGAACTTTCAGGAACCTGAACCTATTTTTTTTGGTTCTGGTTTAGTTTCCATTACACGCGGCCCGGTTTCAGACGAGGTTCCTGGAACCTTTTTTGGGTCCTGCTCCTGAGGTAGAACTAAACATGAGTTCTGGGAACCTATGGGCGGGGCCAGCAGCGCTGCTGCTATTTTTTTGGGACCTTCCCAGTTAGTTCTGGTTATATGGAAACATAAGCAGAACTTGGTCCCGGAACTTCACAGGTTCTTGAAAGTTCTTGGTTCTGGAAAGTTCTGGTTCTAGTTCTGGGTCGACCCTACAGTGGAAATGGGGCTATACATAGTACAGCTAAAGGGCTATTCCCCTGTATGAACCCTCATGTGTCGCTTCAGACTACCTTTTCGACTAAAGCTGTTGCCACAAACTGTACAGCTAAAGGGTTTTCCCCCTGTATGAATCCTCATGTGCCGCTTCAGAATACTCTCGTGACTAAAGCTGTTACCACACAGTGTACAGCTAAATGGCTTTTCCCTTGTATGAATCCTCATGTGCTCCTTCAGAGTACTATTTCTACTAAAGCTGCTGCCACAAACTGCACACCTAAAGGGTTTTTCCCCTGTATGAATCATCATGTGTTGCTTCAAACGACCGCAAACGACTAAAGCATTTGCCACAAACTGTACAGCTAAAAATGTTTTCCACCTGTATGAACCATCATGTGCCGCTTCAGAACATGCTTGTGACTAAAGCCTTTGCCACAAACTGTACAGCTATATGGTTTTTCCCCTGTATGAATCCTCATGTGCCGCTTCAGATCACTATTTTTACTAAAGCTGCTGTCACAAACTGTGCAGCTAAAAGGTTTTTCCCCTGCATGAATTAGCATGTGTTTCTTCAGATTACTCTCTCGACTGAAGCTTTTACCACAAAGTGAACAGGTAAAGGGTTTTTCCCCTGTATGAACCCTCGTGTGTTGTTTCAGAGTACTATCTAGCCTAAAGCTGCTGTCACAAACTGTGCAGCTAAAGGGTTTTTCCCCTGTATGAATTAGCATGTGCTGCTTCAGAGTACTATTTTTATAAAAGCTGCTGCCACAAACTGTGCAGTTAAAAGGTTTTTCCCCTCCATGAATTAGCATGTGATGCTTCACACTACTCTCTCGACTGAAGCTTTTACCACAAAGTGAACAGATGAAGGGTTTTTCCCCTCTATGAATCCTCATGTGCCGCTTCAGAGTACTATTTAGACTAAAGCTGCTGCCACAAACTGTGCAGATAAAGGGTTTTTCCCCTGTATGAATTAGCATGTGCTGCTTAAGATGACCCTCTCGACTAAAGCTGTTACCGCAAAGTGAACAGAGGAAGGGTTTTTCCCCCTTATGAATCTTCATGTGCTTCTTCAGAACACTATTTTTACTAAAGCTGCTGTCACAAACTGTGCAGCTAAAGGGTTTTTCCCCTGTATGAAGTCTATGAACTCTCATGTGCTGCTTCAGAAGGCATTTCCGATTAAAGCCGGTGCTGCAAAGTGTACACACAAAGGGATTTACCCCTCTATGAGTCTCCGTGGACGGACACTGTTTTGATGATTTCACAGCGTGGAAAAGCTTATTGCTCATAGATGGTCTTTGTCCTTCCACGTGTTGTGTATCGTTTGATTTTTTTGTGTTTAAAATTGACCGGTCTTCCCTGGTCTCCTCCCACTCATCACCGTCTTCAGTGTCAGATTCAGAACAGTTTGAAGAGAGGAGCTGAGCATCACTAGTTCCTTGTGATGTTTCACAGTCATCTGCACCAGCTTGCAATTGTTCGTGTGTGTAGGAGGTGCTGGCTGGAGGGTCTGTTTCTCTGTTTTCATCAGTTTCATCACTTTTCACTGTTACTAATGTCAACATTGTCCCATCAGCCTCTAATGGGAAATGCTCTTGTGTTTGGAACAGCTCCTCCTCCTGTTCCTCTTTGATGTGTGGAGGTTCTGGTTCTTTCTGGATCAGTCTGGAACCCTGCTCCTTCTGTTCTGGTGAAGACTCCTCTTTACAAAGAGGGACACCGTCTAGGAGGAGGAAAATAAATGATAGTTCAGTCAGGATACTCTTGACCGCCAGGTCGCAGTTACTATCAAAACCTCCACCAGCTGTCAGTCTGTCTGTCTGTCTGTCTGTCAGTCAGTCAGTCAGTCAGTCACGTCACATGTCAAACTTTCCCCCTACTTATATCTCCGCCACTGTTGCCCCTATCCATGCCAAACTTTGCATACCCACTCCTTGGCTGCCAAACCACAACCTCCCCTCATTTCTCTCATGGCCCTCTTCTAGCGCCACCATGAGGCCGATTCTTGCAAAACACATATTTGGACACTGCTCCTACAGATTTTTCCCTAAAATCACGCAAAGCAGTGTATAAAACATGTGACCTCACCTGACGGTCGCTTATCTCCCGATTAGGGAGTCTTACTGGTAGTTCAGTCAGGACACTCTTCTTCTGAGCGCAAGCAAGCATTAGGATCATCATCGCTCTCACCTTTAGTGTCTATTGTGCACGGCATACAAAGACCCTCTTCCTTTATGAGTGGTTTCACATCCCTGTCAGGTGATGGCTTTGAGGACACTGCCACAACAGCTGGTTTTAACTCCACCTACAAAAAATACATGAATCCATAAATACACTCGCCACAAAAAGTTCGGAAATCTAACTTTGGTCAATTATATCTCCCCTTTAATAAACCCAAATGGTATTGTGTTTATATCATTTTCATTGCTGATTTGTCACCTTTACAACGAGAAACAGCTTGTAAGCATCGGGCATTCGAGGCATGAGCTACACAGCCAAACGTGTGGGTTGCGCTGACCAAAAATTTGCCAACATTCGGTCCATTATATCCCCCCTTTAATTGTGCCAAATGGTATTGTGTTTGATATCATTGTTATCGTTGATTCGTCACCTTTACAATCAGGTACAGTTTGTAAGGATCTGGCATTCGTGGAATGAGAAACACAGCCAAACATGTGGGTAGCGCTCCTCCAAAAATGTTCAAAATGGCCTGGCAGGCCTGCAATACTGTTCTTTTGGTCTTCACCTTTGTTACTTGGGGCATTGAATGATTGCACTCTCTCACAGTAATAAGGAAAAGAAAAAACAACACATATTGGCAATTTTTACACTTTATTAATGTTAAGCTCAGTGTCAGGGAAGCCCAAAACGAGAGTAAATGCCAGCAGAACAGTATATTGCAAGCCATTTTGGCAAAATTCTGGTCGGCGCTACCCACACGTTTGGCTGTGTAGCTCATGCCACGAATGCCCGATGCTTACAAGCTGTACTTCGTTGTAAAGGTGACAAATCAACGATAAAAATAATATAAAACACAATACCATTTCCGAACTTTTTGTGGCAAGTTTACATGTGGTACAGTCTCTTCTTGGAGGTAGCAGAGTTCTGTTCATCTTCTAACATTATTATAGGCAACAGAACATGTATTTCCTTCACTGATTTGATCCTTGAACTATTATTGTCCCTCTCCTTTTATCACCAATACCTCAAATGTATTGACCAAAACCAATTGATCTACAAGCTCTGGACAACACACTGCATCAACACTGTGTTGTTTTGCTAGGGTTCAATGTGGTGTAATAAGGCCTCAACCAACAGATATCATTTATA
This sequence comes from Nannobrachium achirus, assembly GCF_963921795.1. Lineage (NCBI taxonomy): Eukaryota > Metazoa > Chordata > Actinopteri > Myctophiformes > Myctophidae > Nannobrachium > Nannobrachium achirus. Next base: position 6,685,363 of record NC_137810.1, on the reverse strand, counting down.
ATCAAATTACCTTTTTAGAAATATCCAACGGAACCATTTCATCCTTCACATCCAACAGTCCACTGTTAAACCTTACACGTGACAGAGGGACGAAACAGGCCTTCAACACTACCGCTGTTACGTTCACCTGTAAAATGACATGCAGAAAATACACTTCATGAATGTGAATTTTGGAAAAATAAAAGACAATATAACACAAAAGATGATCATGACCATGGTTTAATTGCTATATTTTAATAGTTATCTATTAAAAAGGGGGAGGGATAAAAGGCCCCATCAACACTAAGCTACTACAATAAATGTAAAAACTATTTGTGACCAAAAACACAACAAACACCAAAGACAAAGATAGTAGATAATAGATGGTAATAAAATGCAATTAAACAAACCTCAATCTTCCTCCTTTTGGGTTCCCTACAGGACTGCTCAACTTCCCCCAGTTGGTTCATCTGTAATGAGGAATGAATTGGTATTAAACACAAGGCGGAGAATCTAATCTCTAATAAAAACAGTCTTCTTCAAGGTTAGTAGTTTGTATCAAACAATACAACTCATTGACCATTACTATGGTAAAGTCTCAACCAGACAATTCCAGTGTGTTACCTTCTTGTTCAGTTGTTCCTCGAAGTAAAATCCTTGGAAATGGTTCACTGTCTTGTCTCTGAATTTGCAGAAAGCACAAACAACGTTATATGGTACTTATACGGTATACCGAGGAGACTTTCTTTGCACTTTTAATTCAGCCAATCAGAGCAGAGCAAAGAAAGGAATGTTTTTCATGCAAACATTTTTTTTATTTTTTATTTTATTTTCCTGTATATTGAAGTCGATGGGATAGTGAATATACAAACGGCCATAACTTTTTTTCGCAATATTTTCGGCAGAGCAGGCCTCGCATTCTGTGGACCTTAAAGGACCTACACCATGGGTATTCAACTGGCGGCCCGCGGGCCAAATGCGGCCCGCGGGGACCTTCCTTGTGGCCCCTGGAGCAATTTTGAAAAAAAAAAAAAAAAAAAATTGAAAAAAAAAAAAATCCAAAATCGTTTTTTTTGGGAGACTAATGAACGTTATAGGTATGGTTTGCGCGATATGAAACGTGAGCTTCATCTTACCATAATCACAGTAATCCCTAATCATATTCCATCATATTCAAGTGAAGAGACTCCAGTCAGAGCACTGCAGCAGAGTGGAGTGTGTGTGTCTGCGACCCACCTGATTCTCGTTGAGCATCGTTAAAGCATCAAAGAAGGCAATTGTGTGTGCACTGTCAATAAGGTCGACATCTACTCTAAGATAGCATCAAAGCCAGGTTGGCCATCACTAGTGTGATGTAGTTAGCACTAGGTTTTAAACAAGAAAGCATGTGTACAGTTGTCAACTTGTTGAACAGAAATTTAGCACATTAACATGAAAAGTATTCTGAAAATGTGGTCGTGCCCGTTGTTTCAAGTGTTCATTAGATTAATAGCTGGGGGGGGGGGGGGGGGGGGTACGTTAGTGCGGCCCCCGGCCCCTTGGGTTTCTGTCAATGTGGCCCCCTGGACAATTTTGTTGAATACCCCTGACCTACACCATGAATTTTCACTTTTTCTATTTTAAAACCTTTTTTTGGGGTCCCACTGGCACCTTCTATCCTCACAAAGTCCTATTTCTGACCGTTGTGTCTTTCTCTGGTTTTGGGCAGACAGAGATGAAAAGCTTTCCACGGGTTGAGTTGACGAGAGTGACGTCACTCTCGGATTCCCGTTTTTTTTTCAGAGTCAATTGAAAAAAAAAATTTTTTCAAAACTTTTTTTTTTCAAAACTTTTCTTTTTTCAAAAAAATGCAATGCAGTCAAAAAAAATTGTTTTTTTCAAAGCATGGTGGTGTTTTTCTTTTTTTCAAAACTTCAAAAAAACATTTTTTCAAAAAACCTTTTTTTCAAAAAACTTTTTTTTTTCAAAAACTTTTTTTTCAAAAAACTTTTTTTTCAAAAAACTTTTTTTTTCAAAAACTTTTTTTTTTCAAAAAACTTTTTTTTTCAAAAAACTTTTTTTTTTTCAAAAAACTTTTTTTTTTTTCAAAAAACTTTTTCTTTTTCAAAAAACTTCTTTTTTTTCTGGAAAAACCCCACTAGATGCGCCCCTGAGCAAACAGAGGCCGTTTTGGTATTGCAGCTGGAGAGCCTCATTATAGTAGAGCTAGAACAAACAAAAAGAATGGTCAGAGTGTTTTTTGAGGGTTAAAACCTGTCTAAGACTCAATTTTGAGCATATATTTATACAAAAAATATAGTTTTAAAAGCATGGTGTAGGCCCTTTAATGACCAAATTAATAGATAAAACAGAAACAAAAAGTACAGCATGACATCACAAGTTCAACCCTATTCCTTGAGCTTTTGGGCTTGTGGCTCCCTGACTATAACATAGCACAGTCTGGTGATTTAATAACATGCCTTGCACGCTTGCTTGAAAGCATTTTAAATTGTGTTTAATGTCTAAAAACAATCTTAACTTTTGTTAAAAGGTTAAAGCCCTATATTCTAATCTAATAGTAACCATTGCTATAATGCTTGTTCAGTAACAGGGCCAGGATAGTCTCCTCAACTCTTGAACTAACATAAAATATAGTTCCAAGTGGGTACACAATTTAACCCATTAATCACCATCAATTTGATCAATTGTCCCAGTTACCAATGTTTTCTGTTAATTTCCCCTGTTTCATCACTTCCATTGTGTTTGTTTGTTTATCCTGTATCCTGCATGAGTTCTGTCTCCTGATTGGTTATAGTCTGTTTGATACAGAGCTGGGGTAACACAGAGATCCCAGTTAATGAACAAACACTCAATGTAATAGATTACTATTGGAATATAGAGCTATTTAACACTCATCCCTTTAAAATATCCCTTACATGCCCTTTAAATACATCAGTGCTTGTTTACACAAATGTAAACATTTCTGGTTTCAGGGTTTGAAACCCTTTTAGTATAAGTAGTGAGTAAATAAAGCCCCCAAGTCCAACAGTATTGTGTGAAAAGGTGTGGAAGGATTGTAATAATAAAGGTTACCAGAGGACAGCCATGAGTTATCCAAAGATTGTGATGATGATTTTGAGCAACCAACAACAACCTCCCGTTGCTCCGAAGTTGGTAGTTTTGACTCAATTCAATGACTCAAATTGACTCGTTTTTCAAAGTCACTCGATCAAAGCTCTACTTTCGCAGTCAAATTGCTCCCCTGAGCCTTTATTATTTCAACGTATTATAGTCTAAAGGATTTTAGTATCACCGCTGTTTTGTTTACATCTACACTTCCGCATGAAGCGACGTGCCTGGGTCACGTGACCAGAGAGAGAGAGAGAGAGAGAGAGAGAGAGAGAGAGAGAGAGAGAGAGAGAGAGAGAAGGGACGGAGACTCTGGTATGTGACGTCATGTTTCAGAAACAGAAATGAGAAAACATTTCATTCATAATAAAAAAAAAAAAAAACATTTAATTCATAACTTTATTCAAATAGCTGTAGTAGTTCTATGATGTCATGACTTGATGTGTGATTGCATCATATATGTGGCTTTGTGGGAACTGGGAACTAGTTATGATTTATTGATTTACAAAATATCTAAATATAATTCAGACCTTAATATCTTTTTGTATACAAAAAAGGGGTGTGTTTCCTTCGGAAGTTGAATTCTCAGTAGGCCTATAAACAAATAAAAATGTGTTTTAATTTAATGTGATATTCTCTTTTTTTCCCTCTAATGGAAATATACATTTGTTCATTTTATTCAATGTTGCCCCCCCACCCCCACCAAACAAAAATAAAAACATAACACATGAAATAAAACTGTCAGAATATACTGCATACTGCTTATCAGTCACATTCACATCATTCCACAACGTTTGATCTTCTTCATTGAGAAAGTTTGACAACTCTTGAAAGGTGTCTTCCTCCCCAGGCCAGCAAGCGGTGTAATTCTGAGATATTTGAACATTACTTGAGGGTTACATCATGTCTCCATTCTGACATGTCTCCTTTCCGACACTAACCCTATCTCTAACCCTTACCCTAAACCTAACCTCTATGGTAGTGTTGCCACTCCGACAATAATAAGTCAATGTCGGAGTGGCGACATGTCGGAATGGAGAGCGCCCCCCTTACTGGTTAAGTATTTCCAATTTCCAATATTTTTTACTTCTACTCTACTACACTACAACTCAGATCCAAACATTGTACTTTTACAGACGAGGGCTCGAAGGGAGGTTGAGCAAGACTGTGGGATTCCATGCAGCACCAGACTTCTTCTGGTTGATATAACCAGTTTTGAATAATTTGCTGCCCAATAGTAATGCATACAATTTGGGAGCGCTAATCCTCCATTTGGGCGGTCTCTCTGGAGTAGAACCGTATTTATTCTTGGAGTGCAACCGTTCGATATAAACAGGTAGAAATTAGGCTATCAATTGATTGAAAAAGAGGCAAACATTTGCCTTGTGCAACATGGCCTACTTGTGCTCCAACAGAGCGTGCCATAAGGCAGGGCATTAATGAAAAAGTCGACAGGTCGACTCAGTCGACTTCATTACACAAGTCGACTCCCACCAGAGAAAGTCAAAAGTCGAAGTTGAAGAAATAATAATAATAATACTTTCTATTGTGAAAATAGCAGATCTATTTTCACAATTTCCTCTATATATTTGACAATTTGGACAATGTTTAATTTGTCATTTTAGAGGTGTTAAAAAGTCCTTAAATTGTTACTTTAGAAATTTGCAGATACCCTCTATACACTTAAACTTTATGTTGGTTTGTTTACTGTTGAGTGAGAAAACAATGTTGCACATTAAGTTAATCATCTGGGTACCCCCCAAAATAGTTTGGGGATCGTGTGTGATGTGATGACGTCATCAAACGATAAAGTCGACTTCAACTCAACTTTTTACTGAGTCGAGTCGACTTGTAAAAATCACAAGTCGTTAATGCCCTACCATGAGGTGCGCTCACCACCGGCGATGCCAGTGACATCACACTGGCGGTGCCAGGGTGCCACATCACCACTGGCATCACCAGGAATGCTGGTCAGAAAGGCTGGTAGTAAATATATTTACTAAAGATTAGAACAATACCTTGCAAAAAATAAATACAAATTATTATATAAGTATAATAATAAAATTAATAATAGTATTCTGATTCCAAAGTTTTATTTTGAAAAGAATGCACAAAAGAAGACTTTCCTCACTTTCACTTACTACGCACTACATAAACATTGCAAAAGTGTACGCATTTCTTAGTTTTTTTTTTTACATCATAAAAAGTGGAAAACATTGACATTGTTATCTTATCAGTTTAAACCATAAGGATGTAAGCGCTGCCTGGTTTCATTCACAGTGGCTCTAAACCCTCATGCCTATACCTATATGCAATAGGCATAATTATGCATAGAATCAAAGGAACCAAAAGTTCCTTTGCTTGTGGTGAGGAGGACTGTGGCTTCTGTGGCTTGTCATACTGTGATTAGAATGAATCAGAGACAGCTCCAGGGAATAATCAGCAGGGGGGCCTTCAATGTTCCAAAGGGGGCACTTTATTTTTCAACAAACCCCTATCCTATATATAGCAAGACAGCGTTTTGTCCATTAATTTACACGTTTTCTCACTGAAAGGATTTGAATTTCCCGTGCTGCATGCAAAACACATGAATAGACATCAAAATAAAACCAACTGATGCAGTGCTATAGTGTAGGCTATCTTTTATTATTGAATTTTCATTAAACTATTAATTATGTGAAGATATATATTTTATAATAATAATCACAAAGAACATAAAGAGAACACATAATTAACACATGTAAAACATCTTAAAATAATAGTGGCGTAGGGTAATACCCGTCAATCTGGACTGGGGGGCACAATGTCTAATCTGGGTGGGCATTGTCCCCCTATGCACCCCTGTGGAGCCGCCTATGGAATGAATGTTCCTCATGCACATTTACAGACAAAGCTTCTGCTTACTGTAAGGTGACCCCCCCCCCCCCCCCAACTGAACCCTCATGTTCTGCTTACTGAGGTGTCCCCCCCCAACTGAACCCTCATGTTCTGCTTCAAAGTTTGATTTAGACGAAAGCTTCAACAAAGTGTACAACTATAGGGTTTCCCCCTGTATGAATCTGCATGTGCATCTTCAGACCTTTTTTGCTTAAAGCCGTTGCCACAACCTGTACAGATGTTCTGTGTATGCATTCTCATGTGGCTCTTCAAAGTGTTAAAATGACTAAAGCTGCTGCCAAAAGCCCCCTTTCCACTGCAAGGTGGAACCAGAACTTTCAGGAACCTGAACCTATTTTTTTGGTTCTGGTTTTGTTTCCATTGCACACGGCCCGGTTTCAGACGAGGTTCCTGGAACCTTTTTTGGGTCCTGCTCCTGAGGTAAAACTAAACATGAGTTCTGGTAAGCTATGGGTGGGGCCAGCAGCGCTGCTGCTCTTTTTTGGGACCTTCCCGGTTAGTTCTGGTTATATGGAAACATAAGCAGAACTTGGTCCCGGAACTTCACAGGTTCTTGGTTCTGGAAAGTTCTGGTTCTAGTTCTGGGTCGACCCTACAGTAGGGCTGCAAGCGAACCTTCGGGGATTCGAACGTTCGTTCATTACGTTGGCAATCGAAGTTCAAAATTAATGGGTTCAGGTTTTTTTTCTTCTTTTTTTTTACACTAAAAATAATTATCAGAATGTGATAGGCCTATTCAGAATATCACAGTAGTAGAGATAGTCAAATACGAAATAAGTTAGGCCTACCGGTAAACACTAACAGTTAATGGTAGTCTGGGATCACTTCACTTTTCGGGTTTGTAACCGGTCTGGAGCGGAAATCACAAAACGTCATGTTGTAGTACTCTAGGACTACAATTTGGCCGGAACTATCCACCGGAAACAGTTTTAACCCAAAATAATTCCCCTGCGCTCAAGGACATACTTTTAGGGCCTACCTAATAAACTCCGCGATGCAGAGTAGTTTTGCTTTTGAAAAATTAGTTTGGTATATGCATGTTTTAGTCCAACTTTTAGCGACCGGCAAGACTACACTAGGCTACTCGAGCATTATAATAGGGATTGGGGAAACAAACGGTGGGAACCAAATCAAAGCGACGCCGCTTCTTCTAGTGGTTTCCGCGCTTTAGGCGGAAACCAAAAGGTCTGTTGTGAACGAGCACCAGGCTCTCTCCCGGGAGAAAGCCTGGTAGGCGAGGTTAGTTAATGGTGACCGTTATAGTAGTTATAAAATGCACCAGAACAGCTTGGAGCGATCAAGGACCGTCCTCCGCTCCAATTCCGCTCCTGTTTGGGGCCGCGAACCAGCCTCGCTGACACACACTTGATGACAGTAGAGTAAGAGCAGCTGAGCTGGGCAGAAACAGACATGTGTGTGCTCTGAACAGCAAACACCCATCCACCACCCGATCTACTATGAATCCATCCACGCACCCAAAGATTAAACAGCCTTTCTCCTAATCACGAGCAAAGATGGATTTCATTGCAACCCCCTAAAGGATCTATAATGCGATTTCTGGGTTGTTACATAGAGACCAGTTCAGCCCAAACGCGACGCGCTCCGAAGCAGTCACCAAGTCTAATCATCATCCGTGCAACTCCGCTATACATTGAGCCTGTTTGTCAACAAACTGCGCAACATTTTCTTCAGATTGGGTTGGATTTTCCAAGTGTTAGCCTGGGTGTTAATGCGGCCACGCATCCACACGTTTTCAATGGATAAAACAGCGCATTTAAAACATTTCCTACACTGTTTTAGCTGGTTAAAGGTACAGTACGTTCGATGGTCCGTTCGGAAAATCCCCCAGAAATTCGAATCCCTAAAACAGGGCTAGATTACAGCCTTGACCTACAGTGGAAATGGGGCTATACATAGTACAGCTAAAGGGTTTCCCCCCTGTATGAATCCTCATGTGCCTCTTCAGATTACAATTTTTACTAAAGCAGATGCCACAAACTGTACAGCTGAAGGGTTTTTCCCCTGTATGAATTAGCAGGTGTTGCTTCAGATTACCCTCTTGACTAAAGCGGTTACCACAAACTGTACAGCTAAATGGTTTTTCCCCTGTATGAATTAGCATGTGTTGTTTCAGAATACTCTCTTGACTAAAGCGGTTACCACAAACTGTACAGCTAAATGGTTTTTCCCCTGTATGAATCCTCATGTGCTTCTTCAGTTTGACATTTTTACTAAAGCTGCTGCCACAAACTGTGCAGCTAAAGGGTTTTTCCCCTGTATGAATTAGCATGTGTTGCTTCAGATTACCCTCTCGACTAAAGCTGATCCCACACAGTGTACAGGTACATGGCTTTTCCCCTGTATGAATCCTCATGTGCTGCTTCAGATTACTATTTTGACTAAAGCTGCTGTCACAAACTGTGCAGCTAAAGGGTTTTTCCCCTCTATGAATTAGCATATGTTGCTTCAAACTACCCCCTCGACTAAAGCATTTGCCACAAACTGTACAGGTAAAGGGTTTTTCCCCTGTATGAATTAGCATGTGTTGCTTCAAATTACCCTCGTGACTAAAGCTGTTACCGCAAAATGTACAGCTAAATGTTTTTTTCCCCTGTATGAACTGTCATGTGCTGCTTCAGATGACTGCTCTTATTAAAGCTGTTACCACAAACTGTGCAGCTAAAGGGTTTTTCCCCTGTATGAATTAGCATGTGTCGTTTCAGAATACCGTCTTGACTAAATCTGTTACCACACAGTGTACATCTATAGGGTTTTTCCCCTGTATGAACCTTCATGTGCTGTTTCAAACTACCCTCTTGACTAAAGCTGCTGCCACAAACTGTACAGCTATAGGGTTTTTCCCCTGTATGAATCCTCATGTGCCGCTTCAGAACACTATTTTGTCTAAAGCTGCTGTCACAAACTGTGCAGCTAAAGGGTTTTTCCCCTGTATGAATTAGCATGTGTTTCTTCAGACTACTCTCTCGACTAAAGCCTTTACCACAAAGTGAACAGAGGAAGGGTTTTTCCCCTGTATGAATTAGCATGTGCCGCTTCAGATGCCTGTTTTCAATAAAGCTGCGGCCACAATCTGCACAGCTAAATGGTTTTTCCCCTGTATGAATCCTCATGTGCTGCTTCAGAATCCAATTTTGACTAAAGCTGCTGTCACAAACTGTGCAGCTAAAAGTTTTTTGCCCTGTATGAATTAGCATGTGTTGCTTCAGATTACTCTCTCGACTAAAGCTTTTACCACAAAGTGAACAAATGAAGGGTTTTTCCCCTGTATGAATTAGCATGTGTTTTTTCAGATTACTCTCAGAACTAAAGCTGTTACCACACAGTGTACAGCTAAATGGCTTTTCCCCTGTATGAATCCTCATGTGCTTTTTCAGACTAACTTTTCGAATAAAGCTGTTGCCACAAACTGTACAGCTAAAGGGTTTTTCACCTGTATGAATTAGCATGTGTTGTTTCAAATTACCCTCTCGACTAAAGCAGTTGCCACAAACTGTACAGCTAAAGGGTTTTTCTCCTGTATGAATCCTCATGTGCTTCTCCAGACTACCTTTTCGACTAAAGCTGTTACCACATAGTGTACAACTAAATGGTTTTTCCCCTGTATGAACCTTCATGTGCTGCTTCAGATTACTATTTTGACTAAAGCTGCTGCCACAAACTGTGCAGCTAAAGGGCTTTTCTCCTGCATGAATTAGCATGTGTTGCTTCAGACTACTCTCTCGACTAAAGCTGTTCCCACATAGTGTACAGCTATAGGGTTTTTCCCCTGTATGAACCCTCATGTGCCGCTTCAGAATACTATTTTTACTAAAGCTGCTGTCACAAACTGTGCAACTAAAGGGTTTTTCCCCTGTATGAAGTCTATGAACTCTCATGTGCTGCATCAGAAGATATTTCCGATTAAAGCCGGTGCTGCAAAGTGTACACACAAAGGGATTTACCCCTCTATGAGTCTCCGTGGACGGACACTGTTTTGATGATTTCACAGCGTGGAAAAGCTTATTGCTCATAGACGGTCTTTGTCCTTCCACGTGTTGTGTATCGTTTGATTTTTTGTTTAAAATTGACCGGTCTTCCCTGGTCTCCTCCCACTCATCACTGTCTTCAGTGTCAGATTCAGAACTGTGTGAAGAGAGGAGCTGAGCATCACTGGTTCCTTGTGATGTTTCACAGTCATCTGCACCAGCTTGCATTTGTTTGTGTGTGTAGGAGGTGCTGGCTGGAGGGTCTGTTTCTCTGTTTTCATTAGTTTCATCACTTTTCACTGTTACTAATGTCAACATTGTCCCATCAGCCTCTAATGGGACATGCTCTTGTGTTTGGAACAGCTCCTCCTGTTCCTCTTTGATGTGTGGAGGTTCTGGTTCTTTCTGGATCAGTCTGGAACCCTGCTCCTTCTGTTCTGGTGAAGACTCCTCTTTACAAAGAGGGACACCGTCTAGGAGGAGGAAAATAAATGATAGTTCAGTCAGGATACTCTTGACCGTCAGGTCGCAGTTACTATCAAAACCTCCACCAGCTGTCAGTCTGTCTGTCAGCCCAGTCACGTCACACGTCACACTTTTCCCCTACTCATATCTCCGCCACCGTTGCCCCTATAGTGCGGTATGCCATGTATTCCCGTAGGAATTTTTTGCTAAAATTGACCAAACTATCAGAAAATTACGGGGGTCAAATTTTCAGACCCCTCCCTCATTTCCTGTGGGCGGATCACTTCAGTTTTGGCCCTATTCGGCCTTGTTTTCCCAATTTCCCATAGGATTTTTTTGCCCAAATTGATTTTGTTGCTGTTTTGGCTTCTATAGGGACCAGACTATCAGAAAATGACGGGGGTCAAATTTTCAGACCCCTCCCTCATTTCCTGGTGGCGGGTCACTTCAGTTTTGGCCCTATTCTGCCTTGTTTTCCCAATCTCCCATAGGATTGTTGTGCCCAAATTGATTTTTTTGCTGTTTTGGCTTCTATAGGGACCAAACTATCAGAAAATGACGGGGGTCAAATTTTCAGACCCCTCCCTCATTTCCTGGGGGCGGGTCACTTCAGTTTTGGCCCTATTCGGGCTTGTTTTCCCAATTTCCCAAAGATTTTTTTCCTGTTTTGGCTTCTATAGGGACCAAACTATCAGAAAATGACGGGGGTAAAATTTTCAGACCCCCTCCTCATTTCCTGGGGGCGGGTCACTTCAGTTTTGGCCCTATTCGGGCTTGTTTTCCCAATTTCCCAAAGATTTCTTTTGGACAAAATTGATTTGTTTGCTGTTTTGGCTTCTATAGGGACCAAACTATCACAAAATGACAGGGTTCCAATTTTCAGACCCCTCCCTCATGTCCTGGGGGGAGTACTTTACAGTACTTTATAAACAACCTCACAGTATATTCCGAGGCTATTCAATAGTTTAGGTAGGAACAGTTCAGGTGAGCAGGATGGGGTAGCATTTATACTTCTGACCTGTTATTATTCTTGTCAAATACAGGATCTAGTCATCATCACTGTTATCTATGTCCTCCCTTAAGGCTCATTCCCACAGATACAAAAATATCTTTCTCCATTCAAGTGGATGGTAAGATACAGATAAAAGAAAATATCTGTCTCAGATATTTTTTAGCTGTGTCTTACCATCCACCTGAATGGAGAAAGATATTTCTTTATCTGTTAATCTGACCCAGTGGGAATGGGCCTTTATACTGTTGGCAAAGTCTCCAGTCCAGTGCCATAGCACTTGCAGAGACTGTCCCTTGCAACCTGCTTTGCAGCCAAATGTGATGAGCTCAAGTATTGCCTTTGGAGCAGGGAGGGCAAGACACCTGACTAGAACATACCCTCCACTCTCTGAATTCCATCAATTCTTTTCAATTGGTGGAAGCTCAGAGCTCAGGGCAAATGGACCTCGGTGTCAGCAGCCTCTTCGATGTGTGCACCTCTTCAAAATCATGTCCCTTGATGAAGGTATCATATATGACAAAGAGCATGAAAGAATTGTCCCTTGAGAAATACTCAAGCAGTCCCTGGCCTAACATGTCAACTTCTCCTTGGTTGATCACACAGTCAGGAGTTCCTTGATGGACATAGTTAGCTTCATCTCTGGATGAAGACTTCGTATCTTTTAATGACTGGTCCATATACAACTAATATTACCTATCAAAGACAACTCGACCCTCAACATAGCCAGCCATCATCGTTATGATTCGTTTGCTGAATGCATCCTGAAGATCTGACAGCTTTTTGTCTTTTTCATGTTCTGAAGCACACCCATGGCATCAACAATAAGAACTTTGACAGAATAATCGTCCTCCGTCAGATCATGCTATGGGACACATGGAAGATCTTCCTACAGGGGCTCTGCCCTGGCATCTTCAATTGCATGCAAAATCTGAACCCCCTCATTTTCTGACAGTTTGGTCCCTAAAGAAGCCAAAACAGAAAAGAAGAAAAACAAAATCTATGGGAATATAGAGCCGAATAGGGCCAAAACTGAAACCCCCCTCCCCCTCGCCGGCTCAGGAAATGGGAGAGGGGTATGAAAATTTGAACCCTGTAATTTTCTGATAGTTTGGTCCCCAGAAGCCTAAACAGCAAACAAAACAATTTTAGCAAAACAAAGAAAAAGAAAATCCTATGGGAAATTGAAATGCATAGCCGAATAGGGCCAAAAATGAAGTGACCCGCCCCCAGGAAATGAGGGAGGGGTCTGAAAATGTCAACCCCGTTATTTTCTGATAGTTTGTTCCCTATGGAAGCCAAAACAGAAAACAAAACATTTTTTGCAAAAAAATCCTATGGGAAATTGGGAATGCATAGCCGAATAGGGCTAAAACTGATAGTGACCCGCCCCCAGGAAATGAGGGAGGGGTCTGAAAATGTGACCCCCGTAATTTTCTGATAGTTTGGACCCTATAGAAGCCAAAACTGCAAACAAATAAATATTATCAAAACATACTATGGGAAATTGGGAATACATAGCCGAATAGGGCCAAAACTGAAGTGACCCGCCCCCAGGAAATAAGGGAGGGGTCTGAAAATTTGACCCCCATCATTTTCCGATAGTTTAGTCCCTATAGAAGCCAAAACTGCAAAACAAAGTATTTTTGCAAAAGATTCCTATGGAAATTGGGAATACATAGCCAAATAGGGCCATAACTGAAGTGACCCACCCCCAGGAAATGAGGGAGGGGTCTGAAAATTTGACCCCCATCATTTTCCGATAGTTTGGTCCCTATAGAAGCCAAAACTGCAAAAAAATCAATTTTAGCACAAAAATCCTACGGGAGCTGTATTTTGGACATAGCATACCACACTACTATCCATGCAAAACTTTGCATACACACTCCTTGGCTGCAAAACGACAACCTCCCCTCATTTCTCACATGGCCCTCTTCTAGCACCACCATGAGGCTGATTCTTGCAAAACACATTTTTGGACACAGCTCCTACAGACTTTGCCCTAAAATCATGCAAAGCGGTGTATAAAACATGTGACCTGACGGTCGCTTATCTCCCGATTAGGGAGTCTTACTGGTAGTTCAGTCAGGACACTCTTCTTCTGAGCACAAGCAAGCATTAGGATCATCATCGCTCTCACCTTTAGTGTCTATTGTGCACGGCATACAAAGACCCTCTTCCTTTATGAGTGGTTTCACATCCCTGTCAGGTGATGGCTCTGAGGACACTGCCACAACACCTGGTTTTAACTCCACCTACAAAAAAAATACATAAATCCATAAATACATGTGGTACAGTCTCTTCTTGGAGGTAGCAGAGTTCTGTTATTCTTTAACGTCATTCTAGACAACAAAATGTGTATTTCCTTCACTGATTTGATCTAACTATTATTGTCCCTCTCCTTTTATCACCAATACCTCAAATCTATTGACCAAAACCAATTGATCTATGTGGGGAGAGCTATGCGGATCACACCCATATTTTTTTCACATGTCCCAAAATACAAACTTTCTGGTCAAGAGTGACACAAATAATAGAACAAATATTTGGGAGAGTTTTAAATTTACAAAACCTCAATATACTTCTGGGAACACGTCCCCAAAGTCTGCAGAGCAGAGATTTATATCTCTTTTGGATTTTGAGAATTACAGCACTCAAACAAATATCAAGGGGTTGGAAAAGTTTGGAACCTCCCAGGGTGGATAAATGGTTGGAGAAAATGGAGGACATGTACTCTATGGAGAAGGTGACATATAAAATGAATGGTAAGGAAAACGTATTTGAAAAAAGGTGGGCCTCTTATCTTTTAAACTTTGTAAGCCGGCCGAACTTGCCCGTACTTGTCCGGACCAGCCAATGCGCCGGTCGTACATTCCCTTACTTTCACGTAATTTATGAATTTAATCATAATTGTTTTAAAAATACAGTCGCCGGTCGTGCTCTGTCTCTTTAGAGAGCTCCTGAGACGTGATCGCGTCAGAAACGTGATGACGTCACCGGCTGGGGAGAAACTGGGATCCACGAGCGGCCATTACGTTCCCTTGTATTGTGTATGCAGCGGCTGGCCAGCGCATCCCCTCGTCTTTTTCCGATCAGACCTCAATCAAAATCAAGGCTTCGGAATGAGTGGAATACATGGAATTAGATCGATGTGCGTGCGACGAGGACGTAATGTACTTTCGAGCGCTGTTTTTTCTCGCGGATTACCCCATCTCGCTCCATGCAAATGAACGGAGAAAAACAGCCTACAGCAGCATCTAAGTAAGTGGCCGACCAAAACACGTACTATATGCACGTCATGCTGGCTTGCTCTGATCGACCCGAGCGCGTTGTTTATCATTTGGTGTTTTGCTTTTTTAAAACATGTTTATAAATAAATAGCAGATTCCCACGGCAGTACCTCTGCAACCCTGTTTTTAAGGGGGCCCCTGCGGCTTTGAAAGGGTTAAATAAGGATAACATGCCCACATAACCCGCCTTTTTGTTTCTGTCCATTTTATTTATATTTTTGTTCAAACCAAAAGTATTTTAGACACAAACATCAAACAAAAAAGCCTATTTATTTTATTGTATGTATTTTTCATTTATTATGACATAACAAAGACTACATATCAAAGCCAGCCCCCTTTTTCATAATTAGTTTGTTTTCCTTTTCTGTGTAAACATATGGGTCTGTTTGTGAACATGGATTGTGTAGTATTTATTTGGTCTTTGTGTAGTAGTTAATTTTGTTGTTATGTAGGTGGTGGGTTTTTGCACGTGTAAAAAAAAACAAAAAAAAAACAAAGATGGGTCAGGATGTCTATACAGGACATGACATGACATGTAAAAAAAAATGTGTATGTATATGAACAGTGACAATGAGGTTGTCATTTGAAGGATAATTTGCATGTCGACTGACTTAACACATATGGTGCCAACCCAGAGTTTCCCGAGTTTGTATTGGTACCACCGCTGTGCCAACCCAGAGTTTCCCGAGTTTGGGCCGTTTTTGAAGATTATTATTATTTTTTTTTTTTATGTTTTTTGGACCTCCAGAAATGTGTTAGGCATGATCGCGAAATTGCATGTTTAACCCCCATACCAACCCATTCTTTCAAACATGGCAGCCATGTTTGTTTACATCTGAAGAAAACATAATCTGAACGGATTTCCAAGCGTTTTTTTTTTTGTTTGAAAG
Organism: Nannobrachium achirus; assembly: GCF_963921795.1. Lineage (NCBI taxonomy): Eukaryota > Metazoa > Chordata > Actinopteri > Myctophiformes > Myctophidae > Nannobrachium > Nannobrachium achirus. Next base: position 6,669,738 of record NC_137810.1, on the reverse strand, counting down.
CTGTTGAACAGTGGGCACACACGTGGTGCATCATCTAGGCATGGGCGTAAGAACATAAGTGTATAAAAAAACAAAAAAAACAATAGGGGACTAAGTAAGCCCCTCCCCGCACCTCCCCCCCCTAGTTACTGTTGCTATCCGGGACAAGCTACCTGACATTCACCTGCATTCCAATGGCGGACGCTCTATTTTCCACTGAAAGATGAAGGGTGTACCTGGTAAACTGAGTGACAATTTTTGGAGTAATAGCTAAAAAATATCACAGAAACTCACCAACAAGGAATGCAATATGCACTTGGACAATATGTGCACAATATCACGTTTTTTTTGTGTCAAGATAGAGGCAAAGGTCTATCATAAACAAAGGAAGTCAGAGAAACCACATCTTCTCCATCCGTGCTCTGTGGAATGTTTACCGCACGCCGAGCTGTTTTATCCACGGGGACAACCAGAGCGAAGGACGGTGGTAGCACAGTTGGCTATTTTCTGACTGTGTCAGTGTGTTTGTGTGGTGACAGTGTGCGCACACACATGAGACACAAGGCGTTTTCTTATAACAGGGTGTTTCTACATCACAGTATTGATACTTCCAACATGTGACCAGTGTTTCCACCACTGAGTGGAACAGCCCTGCTCCACGGTCGGGGACAGCAGCAGCAGCTTATCCTCCATAACAGTGTTCTCTCACGGGCCACGGCATGTAAACACGGTGGCGATTCGGCTCGGAACGAGTCAACGACCATTGAAAATACTAATACCATAAAACACCAAATATGAAGAAACTACCCTAAAATCTAAAGAACTGTCTGACTTGTGAGAGAGAACCAGGAAACACAGACACCACAGTGTGGGCAGTCTGTTGACGGAGTCTCTGGCTCTGCTCTCTGGCTGCAAGTAGCCTACAGTGAAACCACGCCCCCTGATACAAATCTATATAAAACAAACTTTAACTTTAATTAGCCATGTCACGCCGAACTAATGGAATGCAGTGAGCAAATATGTAATGAGTGGCGCCAAATATTTATTTTCTACACAGAAACCAGAAGTACACAGAAATAGCTACAGAAAGAGGAGAAAGCTCTGAATCCACAAGCCTATAGGTAAACTGAATTATATCATTGCTCCCCATCACAAGTGACTCATTGATAAAATATATATTTATAGAAAAAGTGATTTTGGGTTTCATATCCCTTTAAACACAAGGTGTCTAATAAAGACACCTTGTGTTACAAAACGACCATTACTATGGTAAAGTCTCAACCACACAATTCCAGTGTGTTACCTTCGTGTTCAGTTGTTCCTCAAGGTCAAATCCTTGGAAATGGTTCACTGTCTTGTCTCTGGATTTGCAGAAAGCACAAACAACGTTATATGTTACTTATACGGTATATCGTGGAGGGTTTCTTCGCACTTTTAAGTATAAGTCATGATAATAATATACATAGTTAAATGATTAACTACAATTGAATTAGAAGGAGAACAAAATATTTACTGTTATGTTTAATGATAATACACTTGGAGAAACGTATTGTGAGACTGACAGTTGCTAACCCAAATTACATCATTGGTACCAGGCAACTGGGATGTGTTTGAATGATGTTTGAATGTAAGTTATTGACATGAAAACTGGACTGAAATGTCATGGCCACAGTGTTGAAAATACATCTGTTCAGGAGGCACCGTCTGAAACTCTCACTCCTCAATGTATGTGATGTTATGCTTGAAATGGGGGTTAGCATCATATACCACTAGTTATGGTTTTAATTAAATAATCAGGGAAAGGGGGTTAGCATCATATACCACTAGTCATGGTTTTAGTTCAATAATCAGGGAAAGGGGGTTAGCATCATATACCACTAGTTATGGTTTTAATTCAATAATCAGGGAAAGGGGGTTAGCATCATATACCACTAGTTATGGTTTTAATTCAATAATCAGAGAAAGGGGGTTAGCATCATATACCACTAGTTATGGTTTTAATTCAATAATCAGGGAAAGGGGGTTAGCATCATATACCACTAGTTATGGTTTTAATTCAATAATCAGGGAAAGGGGGTACTCTACTCAAGACAAAAAAGATTGATAAAACACTGGGTTAGGGTGTGTAACCCTATTGCTGAATGAAGGGACCACTCATTTGCATGTATTCCTTTTAGTATAAGTAGTGAGTAAATAAAGCCCCCAACAGTATTGTGTGAAAAGGTGTGGAAGGATTGTAATAATAAAGGTTTACCAGAGGACAGCCATGAGTTATCCAAAGATTGTGATGATGATTTTGAGCAACCAACAACCTCCCGTTGCTCCGAAGTTGGTCGTTTGACTCAATTCAATGACTCAAATTGACTCGTTTTTCATAGTCACTCGATCAAAGCTCTACTTTCGCAGTCAAATTGCTCCCCTGAGCCTTTATTATTTCAACGTATTCAAGTCTAAAGGATTTTAGTATCACCGCTGTTTGTTTACATCTACACTTCCGCATGAAGCGACGTGCCTGGGTCACGTGACCAGAGAGAGAGAGAGAGAGTCAGAGAGAGAGAGAGAGGGAGAGGGAGAGGGAGAGAGAGAGAGAGAGAGAGAGAGAGAGGGAGAGAGGCGGGGGGGGGGGGGGGGGTGTGACGAAATGAGAAAACATTTCATTCATAACTTTATTCAAATAGCTGTAGTAGTTCTATGATGTCATGACTTGATGTGTGATTGCATCATATGTGGCTTTGTGGGAACTGGGAACTATGATTGAGTCTATAATAGTTATAATATATAATATATTTTTTATAAATAATAAAAAGGATGTTTTTGTTTTCTCTCACAGAGGTAATTTATTGATTTACAAAATATCTAAATATAAATCAGACTTTAATATCTTTTTGTATACAAATGGGCTGTGTTTCCTTTAGAATAGAATAGAATATGGTCCCGCGCCTTCGGGACGTTTTTTGTCGCGTACATTTGCACATACGTGAGATTTATCTCTGCATTTTACCCATCCTATAACAACTAGGAGCAGTGAGCAGCCATATTCGGCGCTCGGGGAGCAATTTTGGGTTAAGGTCTTGCTCAGGGACACATTGACACATTGCTGCCTGACCGGGAATCGAACCAGGGACAATCAGGGGAACTGGTTCCCCAGGCAGGCTCCCTAACCACTCAGCTATGGTCACCCTGGGCCATAGCTACCTTTAGGCCTATAAACAAATAAAAATGTGTTTTAATTTAATGTGATATTCTCTTTTTTCCCCTCTAATGGAAATATACATTTGTTTATTTTATTCAATGTTGCCCCCCACCCCCCACCCCCACCAAACAAAAATAAAAACATAACACATGAAATAAAACATATGGATTAATGAACAGTGAGGATCTTACTGTCAGAATATACTGCATACTGCTTATCAGTCACATTCACATCATTACACAACTTTTGATCTTCTTCATTGAGAAAGTTTGACAACTCTTGAAAGGTGTCTTCCTCCCCAGGCCAGCAAGCGGTGGAATTCTGAGATGTTTGAACATTACTTGAGGGTTACATCATGTCTCCATTCTGACATGTCTCCTTTCTGACATGTCTCCATTCTGACATGTCTCCATTCTGACATGTCTCCATTCCGACATGTCTCCTTTCCGACATGTCTCCTTTCCGACACTAACCCTATATCTAACCCTAACGCTAAACCTAACCTCTATGGAAGTGTTGCCACTCCGACAATAAGAAGTCAAAGTCGGAGCGGCGACATGTCGGAATGGAGAGCACCCCCCTTACTGGACTATTTCCACTTTCCAATACTTTTACTTCTACAGTCTACTCCACTACATCTTAGATCCAAACATTGTACTTTTACTCCACTACAATTATTTTAAATCTTTAGTTACTAGTTACTTTGCAGATATCCGTATAATATTATAAAACATACATGAACCACTTTAGGGCTGCAGGTGTAGTGTGGGGGAGTCAGTGGTAGAGAGGAACAGACGAGGTGTAGTGTGGGGGAGTCAGTGGTAGAGAGAGGAACAGACGAGGTGTAGTGTGGGGGAGTCAGTGGTAGAGAGGAACAGACCAGGTGTAGTGTGGGGGAGTCAGTGGTAGAGGGGAACAGACCAGGTGTAGTGTGGGGGAGTCAGTGGTAGAGAGGAACAGACCAGGTGTAGTGTGGGGGAGTCAGTGGTAGAGAGGAACAGACCAGGTGTAGTGTGGGGGAGTCAGTGGTAGAGAGGAACAGACCAGGTGTAGTGTGGGGGAGTCAGTGGTAGAGAGGAACAGACGAGGTGTAGTGTGGGGGAGTCAGTGGTAGAGAGGAACAGACAAGGTGTAGTGTGGGGGAGTCAGTGGTAGAGAGGAACATACGAGGTGTAGTGTGGGGAGTCAGTGGTAGAGAGGAACAGACAAGGTGTAGTGTGGGGGAGTCAGTGGTAGAGAGGAACAGACGAGGTGTAGTGTGGGGGAGTCAGTGGTAGAGAGGAACATACGAGGTGTAGTGTGGGGGAGTCAGTGGTAGAGAGGAACATACGAGGTGTAGTGTGGGGGAGTCAGTGGTAGAGAGGAACAGACGAGGTGTAGTGTGGGGGAGTCAGTGGTAGAGAGGAACAGACCAGGTGTAGTGTGGGGGAGTCAGTGGTAGAGAGGAACAGACAAGGTGTAGTGTGGGGGAGTCAGTGGTAGAGAGGAACAGACGAGGTGTAGTGTGGGGGAGTCAGTGGTAGAGAGGAACATACGAGGTGTAGTGTGGGGGAGTCAGTGGTAGAGAGGAACAGACCAGGTGTAGTGTGGGGGAGTCAGTGGTAGAGAGGAACAGACCAGGTGTAGTGTGGGAGAGTCAGAGAGGAACAGACGAGGTGTAGTGTGGGGGAGTCAGTGGTAGAGAGGAACAGATGAGGTGTAGTGTGGGGGAGTCAGTGGTAGAGAGGAACAGACCAGGTGTAGTGTGGGGGAGTCAGTGGTAGAGAGGAACAGACGAGGTGTAGTGTGGGGGAGTCAGTGGTAGAGAGGAACAGACCAGGTGTAGTGTGGGGGAGTCAGTGGTAGAGAGGAACAGACCAGGTGTAGTGTGGGGGAGTCAGTGGTAGAGAGGAACAGACCAGGTGTAGTGTGGGGGAGTCAGTGGTAGAGAGGAACAGACCAGGTGTAGTGTGGGGGAGTCAGTGGTAGAGAGGAACAGACCAGGTGTAGTGTGGGGGAGTCAGTGGTAGAGAGAGGAACAGACGAGGTGTAGTGTGGGGGAGTCAGTGGTAGAGAGGAACATACGAGGTGTAGTGTGGGGGAGTCAGTGGTAGAGAGGAACAGACCAGGTGTAGTGTGGGGGAGTCAGTGGTAGAGAGGAACATACGAGGTGTAGTGTGGGGGAGTCAGTGGTAGAGAGAGGAACAGACCAGGTGTAGTGTGGGGGAGTCAGTGGTAGAGAGGAACAGACGAGGTGTAGTGTGGGGGAGTCAGTGGTAGAGAGGAACAGACCAGGGGTAGTGTGGGGGAGTCAGTGGTAGAGAGGAACAGACCAGGTGTAGTGTGGGGGAGTCAGTGGTAGAGAGGGACAGACCAGGTGTAGTGTGGGGGAGTCAGTGGTAGAGAGGAACAGACGAGGTGTAGTGTGGGGGAGTCAGAGAGGAACAGACCAGGTGTAGTGTGGGAGAGTCAGAGAGGAACAGACGAGGTGTAGTGTGGGGGAGTCAGTGGTAGAGAGGAACAGATGAGGTGTAGTGTGGGGGAGTCAGTGGTAGAGAGGGACAGACCAGGTGTAGTGTGGGGGAGTCAGTGGTAGAGAGGGACAGACCAGGTGTAGTGTGGGGGAGTCAGTGGTAGAGAGGAACAGACCAGGTGTAGTGTGGGGGAGTCAGTGGTAGAGAGGAACAGACGAGGTGTAGTGTGGGGGAGTCAGTGGTAGAGAGGAACATACGAGGTGTAGTGTGGGGGAGTCAGTGGTAGAGAGGAACAGACCAGGTGTAGTGTGGGGGAGTCAGTGGTAGAGAGGAACAGACAAGGTGTAGTGTGGGGGAGTCAGTGGTAGAGAGAGGAACAGACGAGGTGTAGTGTGGGGGAGTCAGTGGTAGAGAGAGGAACAGACCAGGTGTAGTGTGGGGGAGTCAGTGGTAGAGAGGAACAGACGAGGTGTAGTGTGGGGGAGTCAGTGGTAGAGAGGAACAGATGAGGTGTAGTGTGGGGGAGTCAGTGGTAGAGAGGAACAGACCAGGTGTAGTGTGGGGGAGTCAGTGGTAGAGAGGAACAGACCAGGTGTAGTGTGGGGGAGTCAGTGGTAGAGAGGAACAGACCAGGTGTAGTGTGGGGGAGTCAGTGGTAGAGAGGAACAGACGAGGTGTAGTGTGGGGGAGTCAGTGGTAGAGAGGAACAGACGAGGTGTAGTGTGGGGGAGTCAGTGGTAGAGAGGAACAGACGAGGGCTTGAAGGGAGGTTGAGCAAGACTGTGGGATTCCATGCAGCACCAGACTTCTTCTGGTTGATGTAACCAGAAATGCATCTTTTGAATATTTGCTGCCCAATAGTAATGCCTAAAATTTGGGAGCGCTAATCCTCCATTTGGACGGTCTCTCTCTAGAGTAGAAACGTATTTATTCTTGGAGTACAACCGTTCGATATAAAAAGGTAGAAATTAGGCTATCAATTGATTGAAAAAGTGGCAAACATTTGCCTTGGGCAACATGGCCTACTTGAGCGCCAGCAGAGCGTGCCATAAGGTGCTCTCACCACCGGCGATTGTGACATCACACTGGCAATGCCAGGGTGCCACATCACCACTGGCATCACCAGGAATGCTGGTCAGAAAGGCTGGTAGTAAATATATTTACTAAAGATTAGAACAATACCTTGAAGTTGCAAAAAATAAATACATAGAAATTATTGAACAATAATAATAAAATGAATAATAATATTCTGATTCCAAAGTTTTATTTTAAAAAGAATGCACAAAAGAAGACTTTCCTCACTTTCACTTACTACGCACTATATACATTGCAAAAGTGTACACATTTCAAAACATTGACATTGTTATCTTATCAGTTTAAAACATAAGGATGTAAGCGCTGCCTGGTTTCATTCACAGTGGCTCTAAACCCTCATGCCTATACCTATATGCAATAGACATAATTATTAAGGCTGGGACTTTAACTGATTAATTGCGATTAATTAATTACAGAAAATTAACGCGATTAAAAAAATTAACGCATTTTAATCGCACTTAGTTTTTGCACCACAGAACCTTCAGTTTCGGCCTTACCGATCATAGCGATGCACCAAACAAGAAGAGACAACAATCGTAAAGGGAGAAGTAGCTGATCAGAGCGCTTTGCTTGGCCCAGTGGATGCGAAATTTTGATTTAAAAAACTCACTTGTTGATTCAATTGTACAACAAAATGTGTTTTACTTGAAAAAAAAAGCTTCTCAGGTCAAATATCGATGTACGATTAAAATGTGATTAATTGCGATTAATTAATCACAGAGTATAATTATGCATAGAATCAAAGGAACCAAAAGTTACTTTGATTGTGGTGAGGCGGACTGTGGCTTCTGTGGCTTGTCATACTGGAGAATGAATGTTCCTCAAGCAAATTTCCAGACTTAAGAAAAAGACAAAGCTTCTGCTTACTGTAAGGTGTCCCCCCTAACTGAACCCTCATGTTCTGCTTCAAAGTTTCATTTAGACGAAAGCTTCAACAAAGTGTACAACTAGGGTTTCCTAGTGTATGAATTCTCATGCAGCTCTTCAAAGTGCTAAAATGACTAAAGCTGCTGCCAAAAGCCCCCTTTCCACTGCAAGGTGGAACTAGCCTGATAAATCAGTCTGCATATTACCACCCCCTGTTGGTGGGTGGTGTGTAGTGTGGACTGACCCTGGAGATTTAATATTTTATTTCTCCTCGCCTGAGGAGCGGGCGAATTTAATGGGCCAATCAGGGTTGTATGCTTGAGGCACGTGGTTTGGCTTCTGGTGGATTCCCAATGCTGGTCCAAATGCCCAACGTCGAGCTTGACAAGGAGGATACCGCACATTTCACTTCGCTTAGGGAGAGAGTCTGAACCTTCGGACGGAGATTCTACTTCAGCGGGGGCGGGCTAAAGCCTATTGACGTCACACACACACGCACACACACACGCTTAGAGCCCCCGACGGCGACGTGGCGTGACATTGCAAAAATACGTTATTGCGACCAATGGACTGGAGAGTCCAGTCCATCATGTCATGTGTTGTTTCAGAATACTCTCTCGATTAAAGCTTTTACCACAAAGTGTACAGCTAAATGGCTTTTCCCCTGTATGAACCTTCATATGCCGCTTCAGAATACTCTCTTGACTAAAGCGGTTGCCACAAACTGTACAGCTATAGGGTTTTTCCCCTGTATGAATCCTCATGTGCTGCTTCATAGTACTATTTTGACTAAAGCTGCTGCCACAATCTGTGCAGATAAAAGGTTTTTCCCCTGTATGAATTAGCATGTGTTGCTTAAGATGTCCCTCTCGACTAAATCTGTTACCACAAAGTGAACAGAGGAAGGGTTTTTCCCCCGTATGAATCTTCATGTGCCCCTTCAGATGACTGTTTTTACTAAAGCTGCTGCCACAAACTGTACAGCTAAATGGCTTTTCCCCTGTATGAAGTCTATGAACTCTCATGTGCTGCTTCAGAAGGCATTTTCGATTAAAGCCGGTGCTGCAAAGTGTACATACAAAGGGATTTACCCCTCTATGAGTCTCCGTGGACGGACACTGTTTTGATGATTTCACAGCGTGGAAAAGCTTATTGCTCATAGACGGTCTTTGTCCTTCCACGTGTTGTGTATCGTTTGATTTTTTGGTGTTTAAAATTGACCGGTCTTCCCTGGTCTCCTCCCAGTCATCACTGTCTTCAGTGTCAGATTCAGAACAGTGTGAAGAGAGGAGCTGAGCATCACTGGTTCCTTGTGATGTTTCACAGTCATCTGCACCAGCTTGCATTTGTTTGTGTGTGTAGGAGGTGCTGGCTGGAGGGTCTGTTTCTCTGTTTTCATCAGTTTCATCACTTTTCACCGTTACTAATGTCAACATTGTCCCATCAGCCTCTAATGGGACATGCTCTTGTGTTTGGAACAGCTCCTCCTGTGCCTCTTTGATGTGTGGAGGTTCTGGTTCAATCTGGATCAGTCTGGAACCCTGCTCCTTCTGTTCTGGTGAAGACTCCTCTTTACAAAGAGGGACACCGTCTAGCAGGAGGAAAATGAAGCAATAAGCCACAAGAGAAGACGCTGCGCCTCGTGTCTCACCACGCTTCTCAGCCGTTATAAAATACCAGGTAACCACATGCCTCGCTTGGCTTATTGCTTTTCTAAAACGGTTACAATATGTTAACATGAAAAATCATCGACATGTACCACTTAAAACTGTTCTATTTCACTAATAATTCACTACAAGGTCTGCAAGAAAGTTCCCAGCTACAAGAAAGTAGTTCCCAGCTTTTTTGCCAACAACACAGGTGCAGATAATCGGTGCACTGTGGAACACTGTGGAAAGAAATAACACACCTGGGTTTGATATAAACTGATTCAAGGTGTGGATTATTTTTAGAATGAATGATAGTTCAGTCAGGACAGTCCTCTTCTGAGCACAAGCAAGCATTGGGATCATCATCGCTCTCACCTTTAGTGTCCATTGTGCACGGCATACAAAGACCCTCTTCCTTTATGAGTGGTTTCACATCCCTGTCAGGTGATGGCTTTGAGGACACTGCCACAACACCTGGTTTTAACTCCACCTACAAAGAAATTCATGAATTCATAAATACATGTGGTACAGTCTCTTCTTGGAGGTAGCAGAGTTCTGTTCATCTTCTAACATCATTATAGGCAACAGAACATGTATTTCCTTCACTGATTTGATCCAACTATTATTGTCCCTCTCCTTTTATCACCAATACCTCAAATCTATTGATCAAAAACAAGTGATCTACAAGCTCTGGACACATGAAAATGTATCATCACTGTGTTGTTTCTCTAGGGTTCATTGTGGTGTAATAAGGCCTCAACCAACAGATATCATTTATAATCAAATTACCTTTTTAGAAATATCCAATGGAACCATTTCATCCTTCACATCCAACAGTCCACTGTTAAACCTTACACGTGACAGAGGGACGAAACAGGCCTTCAACACTACCGCTGTTACGTTCACCTGTAAAATGACATGCAGAAAATACACTTCATGAATATGTGAATTTTGGAAAAATAAAAGGCAATATAACACAAAGGATGATCATGACCATGGTTTAATTGTTATATTTTAATAGTTATCTATTACCAGTAAGACTCCCTAATCGGGAGATAAGCGACCGTTGGTCGCTTATCTCCACAAATAGGCCAAAAGTTTGTTTTACCAATTATCAAGACATACGGGCAGTTGACAGTTTGCCATGGTTACTCATTGAAGTTGAATCTCCATATATGGAGACATAAGTTGCTCATACCATAGCAACCATGTTTTTTACAGGGCCTGGGATTGATGACATCAGAAATCTCCATATATGGGCATGAAAGGGATTTTGTTTCTGGAAATATGTCTGTGGGGTGCCACATTTGGAATAAAACACTTACATCACACATCTGGATATCCATACAGCCCATCTAGTTTGCCTGTGTCCATTTATGCCCATATATCTGATGACATTGGGACACTGATCTCCATATATGGGCATAAAACTTATGTTAATTAGTAAAGCCTGGGGATCTCCATATATGGGCATGAGGGGTACCCTAAAAGGGCATCATCTGGGAATAGCAAATATAGTTATCCTAGAAAGTGAAAATCTTACATCAAAGGCCATAACTACCTACCTACCACCATACTGCATTCCTCATTAAACTACCTACCAGTAAGATGCCTATAGGGAGAAAAGCAAAGGGCGAGGTTGCACCATTTCTTGGTCTTCTGGCCAGTGATGTATATCGGACCATTTAACCATATATGGAGACATCTGGTACCCAAAGATATTCACAGATATGGGCTTAATATTGATGACATAAGGGATCTCCATATATGGGCGTAAAAGGGATTTGGTTCCCCTGGCATCACAGGGATCTCCATATATGGGCATAACATGGATTTGGTTACCCTGGCAACACGGGGATCTCCATATCTCCATATATGGGCATAAAAGGGATTTGGTTCCCCTGGCATCACAGGGATCTCCATATATGGGCATAAAAGGGATTTGGTTCCCCTGACATTACAGTGATGTCAGTGGCTGGTTCTACAGAGGGGATCTCCATTTATGGGCATAAAAGGGAATGTATGTATGATGATGTCAGATATCATAGACGTCATAGGACTTTCACATAACGAATAACTGAGTAAGCATGTAAACCCGTAAAATCTATATTTGGGCATGGCTGATTTATGACCTCATCATGATGACACGAGCAAACACAGCTGAATTGTATAAATGATCAGTGCAGAAACCAACAGAAGTATTTGACCAAGACTCTTCGATTTAAACATCAACAAAGGTGTGACGTTTGTTGATGGTCACAAAGGTGTGACGGACGGACGGACGGACGGACGGACGGACGGACGGACGGACGGACGGCCGGTGGAGGTTTTCATAGTAAACTGCTCCCTGACGGTCGCAAAAAAGAGGGAGGGGTGGAAGCCACCAAGCCACCATCAACACTAAGCTACTACATTAAATGTAAAAAACTATTTGAGACCAAAAACACAACAAACACCAAAGACAAAGATAATAGATAATAGATGGTAATAAAATGCAATAAAACAAACATAACAAACCTGATGCTCAATCTTCCTCCTTTTGGGTTCTCTACAGGACTGCTCAACTTCCCCCAGTTGGTTCATCTGTAATGATGAATGGCTTGGTGTTAAACACAAGGTGGAGAATCTAATCTCTAATAAAGACAGTCTTCAAGGTTAGTAGTTTGTATCAAACAATACAACTCATTGACCATTACTATGGTAAAGTCTCAACCAGACAATTCCAGTGTGTTACCTTCTTGTTCAGTTGTTCCTCGAAGTCAAATCCTTGGAATTGGTTCACTGTCTTACGGTATACCGAGGAGACTTTCTTTGCACTTTTAATTCAGCCAATCAGAGCAGAGCAAAGAAAGGATTGTTTTTCATGCAAAAAAATAAATACATAAATGCTTTCAATGGATTTGGAATCATGAAGAACCCCTAGTTTGACCCCTCACATGCTACTTAAAGCAGATTATTTTTTTATATTTTTCTTTTCCTTTATAGTGAAGTCGATGGGACAGTGAATATACAAACGATCCTAACTTTTTGTTTTGCGATGTTTTCGGCAGAGCAGGCCTCGCATTCTGTGGACCTTAATGACCAAACTAATAGATGAAACAGAAACAAAATGTACGGCATGACACCACAGCTTTTGGGCTTGTGGGTCCCTGACTATAACATACCGGTAGCACATCAACTATCTGGAGACATTTCAGTACGCACAGTCTGGTGATTTAACAACATGCCTTGCATGTTTGCTTGAAACCATTTTAAATTGAGTTTAATGTCTAAAAACAAGCTTAACTTTTGTTAAAAGGTTAAAGCCCTACATTCTAATCTAATAGTAACCATTGCTATAATGCGTGTTCAGTAACAGAGCCAGGAGTCTCCTCAACTCTTGAATTAACATAAAATATAGTTCCAAGTGGGTACACAATTTAACCCATAAATCACCATCAAATTACCACTTAAAATATGCATTGCACTTGCATAGGGCATAACTGAGATAAAAGCCATGCAAATGCTTCACATTCTTCCGTATGAAATCCATATGATTCCCATTTGGTAGGCCACGTATGAATTAATTCATTATTTGGACACACCTGATTCCAATAACTATCTGCATTGATGTGCATAGCCTTTTTGTGTTGTGTAATGGTCACCGTTTGACAGGTAACACCACTGTCACAATCACTATAATATTTAAATGACAAAAGGGATAATATGCAAATATGGACAGTCTGACAGCAGAATTGAGCGTAGACATACAGATTAGAGCTTTGGAATCAGGTGCGTCCAAATAATAATTAATTAATTGATACGTGCACTGCGCAAATAGGTCATGAGTCCCAATGTCCCAATATACATCATAGCATTTGATTTGGAAGATTATCATAGGCCTACTGCTGCTATGCTTTATGGTGAAGAAGGTTTGTAAAATAGCCTAGGATATGCAGCAAAATTGTTCTGGTGGGAGGCGCACAGATCAACCCTGCAAGCATGAACTTTCTGTGTCTGGTTCATGGTGCGCTCCACAGATATAAAGAGCTAGAAGCCTCGTTCGCCTCTGCAGTTAATTGGAGCGATGTGCAAAAGTTCTAGACCGGACTTCCTGAAAAAACAAAGGGAACGCTGTCAGTCAAAGTGACTACTGGCCAATCACAGTGTGTCTTTTCCGTGACTTTTCCAAGGACCACAATTCACCCTTTGTCAGCCTTCTGGTTGGTCCCTGACTGACCAACCAGCAGGCTCTATCTACCTTGTCCTGCCCTGGTTCCGCCTTTTTTATGTTGAATTAGCTAAAACATAATTTTTGGAGAAATAAAAACATTTAAATACATGCTGAGTCACTATACTGCCACTGAGCAGCTCCATTTGACTGAAACCAAGTTTGAAATTAAATTGAACACACAGAATAACAATACGAAGCAACTGAATTAAAATGGTAGTGGATGGCGTGTCCCACCGTATGTCCCACCAAGACACAGCGACCAATGGGTGTGAAGAGGGGCGGGACAACGGGCGGGACTTGACAAAGGGTGAATTCAATTCAACAGAGCCAGTTCCGATGTTGCGCTGCTCAGCTGTTCTTATAGGCTGCATACGTAAAGACCAGCCCCCACCTGCCTCTGATTGGCTTACCGACTTCCGTATGTTTGACGCGCGTCTGGCTGATGCCCAAGGCTGTCCCTGTTCCGGTCTCCCCCAAGCCCCCTGTGATTGGCTGAACCGGACGTAGGGAGCGCTCGGTTGTAGTCACTTGGACCGCGCGAGGTGCACCAAAACCCAATTATCATTGCGTTTATCGTGCGCTTGCCCAGGCCACCACGGCTTTGTAACTTTTCGCGCCCGAGCGCCGGCCTTCGCGCCGCTTGCAATGTCGTGGACAATAACTGGGACATCTACCATAAAACGAGCGCTCCCTTCATAGACAGCCTTGGACATCGCTCGCACGCGTTTGACTCACGCGGAAGCAATGAACACGGAAGCGACGAAGATTCCCTTGGTTGCTCAATGCATGTGTCATCGTTGCCTAGTTAAAGACACTCGACTTAACATTTTAAGCCAGGCAAAATGGATAAAAAAGCCGTACCCTTGAACATTTAGGCGAAATGGCTCTTCAACGGCGGAGAAGACTAGGCGAAAGTGCCAGGCGAAAGGACCAAATGTGTTGAGGCAAATACGTTTTAGGCGAATGGGCTGGTGACCCTCAAAATGCCCCCCCAAAAAAGAAAAATAGAAGTATAAGTCGATCATGATAATAATATACATAGTTAAATTATTAACTAAAATTGAATTAGAAGGAGAACAAAATATGTACTGTTATGTTTAATGATAATACACTTGGAGAAACTTATTGTGAGACTGACAGTTGCTAACCCAAATGACATGGTACCAGGCAACTGGGATGTGTTTGAATGATGTTTGAATGTAAGTTATTGACATGAAAACTGGACTGAAATGTCATGGCCACAGTGTTGAAAGTATATCTGTTCAGGAGGCACGTTTGAAATTCTCACTCAGAATTGATGTGATGTTATGCTTGAAATGGGGGTTAGCATCATATACCACTAGTTATGGTTTTAATTCAATAATCAGGGAAAGGGGGTTAGCATCATATACCACTAGTTATGGTTTTAATTCAATAATCAGGGAAAGGGGGTTAGCATCATATACCACTAGTTATGGTTTTAATTCAATAATCAGGGAAAGGGGGTTAGCAGCATACCACTAGTTATGGTTTTAATTCAATAATCAGGGAAAGGGGGTACTCTACTCTACTCAAGACAAAAAAGATTGATAAAACACTGGGTTAGGGTGTGTAACCCTATTGCTGAATGAAGGGACAACTCATTAGCATGTATTCCTTTTAGTATAAGTAGTGAGTAAATAAAGCCCCCAACAGTATTGTGTGAAAAGGTGTGGAAGGGTTGTAATAATAAAGGTTTACCAGAGGACAGCCATGAGTTATCCAAAGATTGTGATGATGATTTTGAGCAACCAACAACCTCCCGTTGCTCCGAAGTTGGTCGTTTGACTCAATTCAATGACTCAAATTGACTCGTTTTTTATAGTCACTCGATCAAAGCTCTACTTTCGCAGTCAAATTGCTCCCCTGAGCCTTTATTATTTCAACGTATTCAAGTCTAAAGGATTTTAGTATCACCGCTGTTTGTTTACATCTACACTTCCGCATGAAGCGACGTGCCTGGGTCACGTGACCAGAGAGAGAGAGAGAGAGAGAGAGAGAGAGAGAGAGAGAGAGAGAGAGAGAGAGAGAGAGAGAGAGAGAGAGAGAGAGAGAGAGAGAGAGACTCCATTTGGGCGGTCACTCTGGAATCACCAGGAATGCTGGTCAGAAATGCTGGTAGTAAATACATCTACTAAAAATTAGAACAATATTGCAACAATAAACACAAATTATTACATAACTAGAATTGAAATATTTCAATATTAAGCTGTGTCGCTTGTCGTTTTCTTTAACATAATAAAGAATATTATATTCGGCTACACCATTGTACTTGACTGTTTTGCATTTCTGTCTAATAAATTATTCAGTCAGTCAATTGCTAAGCTATTGTAATAAACCTTGTCTCAGGTATGAGGGAGTAAAGAGCCCGCCCACAGATTTGTTATACTGCAAACATTAATGAGGGAGGCAGAACGTCAATGGTCACAATTATCAAGACACTTCTTTATTATTAAACTATGTCAGAGTAGAGCATACAAAGAACAATAAAACTAGTTAACTAGAGCAACACACATATTTCCTTAGAATCATTTCATCGCCCCTCCCACCCAGTACCAGAGCTGCCCAGCAGTCCTATACTAAAAGCATGAATTTATGTTAACATCAAGTCTAATTCATAAAGAGCCCCAAATACCTTTTATTATGTATCTCAATTCATAGCCTAATTATCACAGTTAAGAAACATCACATTTCATAAGCCACATACAGTAATTCCTTTTAAGCCTAAACAATACATCCCAGTTCAAGTTCATCAGCCATTGCCATTTCCTATACGAAGTGGTCAGTACTTAACTTTCCCCTGGTCGGAGACCCCCCACAGGGTCTGAGCGTGGCGCTAGGACGGCCGCTTTAAGGACAGCTGCAAAAATGAAGACTCCTACGAAAAAGACACACAAGTGTGAACAGTGTGGCAAATCCATAAATAAAAATAGTGATTTGAAGAAACACACGAGGACGCATACAGGGGAGAAGCCCTACCCCTGTGTCAAATGTGTCAAACAAAGCTTTTCTACAAGTGGTAATCTCAAAAGGCACAATAGAGACGTACATTCAGGGGAAAAGCCCTTTGAGTGTCCATATTGTGCGAAAAAATTTAGTCAAGATGGCAATCTACTGACACACATAAAAAGTCAACATACAGGGGACAAGAAACACGTCCCTTGTATTTTATGTGACAAAAAATGTAGTGATAAGGGTGCTCTTAAAAGACATCAACTAGTTCATACAAAAGTGTGTCCCTATCAGTGTGGACATTGTGATGCACGTTTTAAGCAAAAAGGACAGCTGACGGCACACACACGAACTCATACAAAGAAAAGGCCCTACAAATGTACACATAAAGGATGTGAAAAGGAATTTGCTGTTCACCATAGTCTGATTTCGCACTCGTACATTCATTCAGAGATGAAGCCCTATGTTTGTATACTATGCCAACGACCATTTCGTGCACCCAGGCACCATATATCGCGTGGAATATTTGGATAGTTTCCTGAATCCTTTGTCCACCCTACAGCCGTGACTGATCAGCGCTCCGTCTCTCATTCAAGTCCGGTGTGTGCCATCAGTCTGTGAGTGACACTTGTCATTGCTTACGTCATCTCCATCTACAGGTTCACTACACTATAATCGCGACCCACCCGTGGCCGTGGGTCAAACATTTTGTACTTTTAACATCTAAACACTATTGTTTAAAGTACCCGGAATGGAAGTAGGCTACTTAGTACTTTTAAATGTACTTATAGTTACTTTACACCACTGATGACTGGCCATATATCACGCCAACAATAACTGTTTGTAAATGTAAATACTCAAAATGCTAATATTATATTATAATATTATATAGTACTTATACTCCCCTACAATTATTTAAAAACTTTAGTTACTAGTTACTTTGCAGATATACATTATAAAACATACATTAATCCACTTTAGCCCCATGTATACCTAGGCTATTTGAAAATAGCTGATCTACAAGCAGTCACAACGCAAACATTTTGTACTTTGATGCTAATACTTTTGTACTTTTACTCAAGTACTTTTTGAATTCCACACTTTTACTTGTAACAGTGGGCCATTTCTATTGCAGTATTGATACTTTTACTTAAGTAAGTCATCTGAGTACTTTTCCCACCACTGCGTTTGTTTTTAACCCACCGAGCGGTCAGCGCGGTGAGCGTGAAACGGATCGGTTACCAAACAGCATAGTGTGGAGGGACACTTATTCAAACCACATTGTCCCCCAAATAGCCCAGTAGAACACCATAGTGTGTGGAGGGACACTTATTCAAACCACATTGTCCCCCAAATAGCCCAGTAGAACACCATAGTGTGTGGAGGGACACTTCAGACCACATTGTCCCCCAAATAGCCCAGTAGAACACCATAGTGTGTGGAGGGACACTTATTCAAACCACATTGTCCCCCAAATAGCCCAGTAGAACACCATAGTGTGTGGAGGGACACTTATTCAAACCACATTGTCCCCCAAATAGCCCAGTAGAACACCATAGTGTGTGGAGGGACACTTATTCAAACCACATTGTCCCCCAAATAGCCCAGTAGAACACCATAGTGTGTGGAGGGACACTTATTCAAACCACATTGTCCCCCAACTAGCCCAGTAGAACACCATAGTGTGTGGAGGGACACTTATTCAAACCACATTGTCCCCCAAATAGCCCAGTAGAACAACATAGTGTGTGGAGGGACACTTATTCAAACCACATTGTCCCCCAAATAGCCCAGTAGAACACCATAGTGTGTGGAGGGACACTTATTCAAACCACATTGTCCCCCAAATAGCCCAGTAGAACACCATAGTGTGTGGAGGGACACTTATTCAAACCACATTGTCCCCCAAATAGCCCAGTAGAACACCATAGTGTGTGGAGGGACACTTCAGACCACATTGTCCCCCAAATAGCCCAGTAGAACACCATAGTGTGTGGAGGGACACTTATTCAAACCACATTGTCCCCCAAATAGCCCAGTAGAACACCATAGTGTGTGGAGGGACACTTATTCAAACCACATTGTCCCCCAAATAGCCCAGTAGAACACCATAGTGTGTGGAGGGACACTTATTCAAACCACATTGTCCCCCAAATAGCCCAGTAGAACACCATAGTGTGTGGAGGGACACTTATTCAAACCACATTGTCCCCCAACTAGCCCAGTAGAACACCATAGTGTGTGGAGGGACACTTATTCAAACCACATTGTCCCCCAAATAGCCCAGTAGAACACCATAGTGTGTGGAGGGACACTTATTCAAACCACATTGTCCCCCAAATAGCCCAGTAGAACACCATAGTGTGTGGAGGGACACTTATTCAAACCACATTGTCCCCCAAATAGCCCAGTAGAACAACATAGTGTGTGGAGGGACACTTATTCAAACCACATTGTCCCCCAAATAGCCCAGTAGAACAACATAGAGTGTGGAGGGACACTTATTCAAACCACATTGTCCCCCAAACAGCCCAGTAGAACAACATAGTGTGTGGAGGGACACTTATTCAAACCACATTGTCCCCCAAATAGCCCAGTAGAACACCATAGTGTGTGGAGGGACACTTCAGACCACATTGTCAACCAGTCTTCTCTTCTGCCTACAAACTAGTGGATAAGAAAGGAGGGGCTGCCAAAAGCAACTAGAGGGGGAAATCTCTCTCAGAGCGTGCGATTTCCACATCTTTGCAGCGCGAGTGCGCCATCCAATAGAAATGAACGTGCTGTGAGCCATAGCTCCGACCGGACCAAACTTCTGTCGGAATTTTCGAGCGCTTCATGATGACGTCGACTTTAGGACAGTTTTGGAACCTGTGTTTTGCCTGTGTAGCTTTCAGCTCCACAGCAATAATAAAATGAATAATAGTATCCTCATTCCAAAGTTTTATTTTCAAAAGAATGCACAAAGAAGACTTTCCTCACTTTCACTTACTACACACTATATAACATTGAAAAAGTGTACACATTTCTTTAGTGTTTTTACATCATAAAAAGTGGAAAACATTGACATTGTTATCTTATCAGTTTAAAGCATAAGAAGGGAAGCGCTGCCTGGTTTCATTCACAGTGGCTCAAAACCCTCATGCCTATACCTATATGCAATAGGCATAGTTATGCATAGAATCAAAGGAACCAAAAGTTCCTTTGCTTGTGGTGAGGCGGACTGTGGCTTCTGTGGCTTGTCATACTGTGATTAGAATGAATGTTCCTCAAGCAAATTTCCAAACTTCAGAAAAAGACAAAGCTTCTGCTTACTTCTCCTTACTGCAAGGTGTCCCCCCCCCCCCCCCCCCAACTGGACCCTCATGTTCTCCTTCAAAGTTAGACAAAGTGTACAACTAGGGTTTACCCTAGTTGTACCCTGCATGTACAACTAAAAGGTTTTTCCCCTGCAAGAATTAGCATGTTGTTGCTTCAGACTACTCTCTCGACTAGTGAACAGCTGAAGGGTTTTTCTCTGTATGAATCCTCATGTGTTGCTTCAAACTACACCCTCGACTAAAGCCTTTGCCACAAACTGTACAGCTAAAGGGTTTTTCCCCAGTATGAACCATCATGTGCCGCTTCAGATGCTCGTGACTAAAGCGTTTGCCACAAACTGTACAGCTATAGGGTTTTTCCCCTGTATGAATCCTCATGTGCTGCTTCAGAATACTATTTAGGCTAAAGCTGCTGTCACAAACTGTGCAGCTAAAAGGTTTTTCCCCTGTATGAATCCTCATGTGCCGCTTCAGATCACCCTTTTGAACAAAGCTGTTACCACATAGTGTACAGCGGAAGGGTTTTTTCCCCGTATGAATTAGTATGTGTTGTTTCAAACTACCCTCTTGACTAAAGCCATTGCCACAAACTGTACAGGTAAAGGGTTTTTCCCCTGTATGAATCCTCATGTGTTGCTTCAAACTACACCCTCGACTAAAGCCTTTGCCACAAACTGTACAGCTAAAGGGTTTTTCCCCAGTATGAACCATCATGTGCCGCTTCAGACGCTCGTGACTAAAGCGTTTGCCACAAACTGTACAGCTATAGGGTTTTTCCCCTGTATGAATCCTCATGTGCTGCTTCAGAATACTATTTAGACTAAAGCTGCTGTCACAAACTGTGCAGCTAAAAGGTTTTTCCCCTGTATGAATCCTCATGTGCCGCTTCAGATCACCCTTTTGAACAAAGCTGTTACCACATAGTGTACAGCGGAAGGGTTTTTCCCCCGTATGAATTAGTATGTGTTGTTTCAAACTACCCTCTTGACTAAAGCCATTGCCACAAACTGTACAGGTAAAGGGTTTTTCCCCTGTATGAATCCTCATGTGCCGCTTCAGATCACCCTTTTGAACAAAGCTGTAACCACACAGTGTACAGCTAAATGGTTTTTCCCCTGTATGAACCTTCATGTGCCGCTTCAGAGCACTATTTAGACTAAAGCTGCTGTCACAAACTGTGCAGCTAAAGGGTTTTTCCCCTGTATGAATTAGCATGTGTTGCTTAAGATGACCCTCTCGACTAAATCTGTTACCACACAGTGTGCAGCTATAGGGCTTTTCCGCTGTATGAATCCTCATGTGCCGCTTCAGAGTGGAACTTGTTCTAAAGCTGCTGCCACAAACTGTGCAGCTAAAAGGTTTTTCTCCTGTATGAATTAGCATGTGTTGCTTCAGATTACCCTCTCGACTAAAGCAGTTACCACAAACTGTACAGCTAAAGGGGTTTTCCCCTGTATGAACCTTCATGTGCTGCTTCAGAATCCAATTTTGACTAAAACTGCTGTCACAAACTGTACAGCTAAAAGGTTTTTCTCCTGTATGAATAAGCATGTGTTTCTTCAGATGATCCCTTCGACTAAAGCCGTTGCCACAAACTTTACAGCTATAGGGTTTTTCCCCCGTATGAATCCTCATGTGCTTCTTCAGATTACTATTTTCACTAAAGCTGTTATCACACAGTGTACAGCTAAATGGCTTTTCCCCTGTATGAATCCCCATGTGCCGCTTCAGATGACTGTTTTTACTAAAGCTGCAGTCACAAACTGTGCAGTTAAAGGGTTTTTCCCCTGTATGAATTACCATGTGTTGCTTAATATGACCCTTTTGACTAAAGCTGTTACCACACAGTGTACAGCAAAATGGTTTTTCCCCTGTATGAATCCTCATGTGCTTCTTCAGAACAACGTTTCTACTAAAGCTGCTGCCACAAACTGTGCAGCTAAAGGGTTTTTCTCCTGTATGAATTAGCATGTGTTGCTTCAGAGTACCCTCTCGACTAAAGCTTTTACCACAAAGTGAACAGAGGAAGGGTTTTTCCCCTGTATGAATCTTCATGTGCTGCTTCAGAAGACTATTTTTACTAAAGCTGCTGTCACAAACTGTGCAGCTAAAGGGGTTTTCCCCTGTATGAATCCTAATGTGTTGCTTAAGATGACCCTCTTGACTAAAGCTGTTCCCACATAGTGTACAGCTATAGGGTTTTTCCCCTGTATGAACCTTCATGTGCTGCTTCAGAATACTATTTTTACTAAAGCTGCTGTCACAAACTGTGCAGCTAAAGGGTTTTTCCCCTGTATGAAGTCTATGAACTCTCATGTGCTGCATCAGAAGATATTTTCGATTAAAGCCGGTGCTGCAAAGTGTACATACAAAGGGATTTACCCCTCTATGAGTCTCCATGGACGGACACTGTTTTGATGATTTCACAGCGTGGAAAAGCTTATTGCTCATAGACGGTCTTTGTCCTTCCACGTGTTGTGTATCGTTTGATTTTTTTGTGTTTAAAATTGACTGGTCTTCCCTGGTCTCCTCCCAGTCATCACTGTCTTCAGTGTCAGATTCAGAACAGTGTGAAGAGAGGAGCTGAGCATCACTGGTTCCTTGTGATGTTTCACAGTCATCTGCACCAGCTTGCAATTGTTTGTGTGTGTAGGAGGTGCTGGCTGGAGCGTCTGTTTCTCTGTTTTCATCAGTTTCATCACTTTTCACTGTTACTAATGTCAACATTGTCCCATCAGCCTCTAATGGGACATGATCTTGTGTTTGGAACAGCTCCTCCTGTTCCTCTTTGATGTGTGGAGGTTCTGGTTCTTTCTGGATCAGTCTGGAACCCTGCTCCTTCTGATCTGGTGAAGACTCCTCTTTACAAAGAGGGACACCGTCTAGGAGGAGGAAAATGAAGCAATAAGCCACAAGAGAAGACGCTGCGCCTCGTGTCTCACCACGCTTCTCAGCCGTTATAAAATACCAGGTAACCACATGCCTCGCGTGGCTTATTGCTTTTCTAAAACAGTTACAATATGTTAACATGAAAAATCATCGATATGTCCCAATTAAAACTGTTCTATTTCACTAATAATTCACTACAACGTCTGCAAGAAAGTTCCCAGCTACAAGAAAGTAGTTCCCAGCTTTTTCTGCCAACAACACAGGTGCAGATAATCGGTGCACTGTGGAACACTGTGGAAAGAAATAACGCACCTGGGTTTGATATAAACTGATTCAAGGTGTGGATTATAGTCTAATATATGGAATGGAACTAGCCGTTTTAGAATGAATGATAGTTCAGTCAGGACACTCTTCTTCTGAGCACAAGCAAGCATTAGGATCATCATCGCTCTCACCTTTAGTGTCTATTGTGCACGGCATACAAAGACCCTCTTCCTTTATGAGTGGTTTCACATCCCTGTCAGGTGATGGCTTTGAGGACACTGCCACAACACCTGGTTTTAACTCCACCTACAAAAAAATACATGAATCCATAAATACATGTGGTACAGTCTCTTCTTGGAGGTAGCAGAGTTCTGTTCATCTTCTAACATCATTATAGGCAACAAAATATGTATTTCCTTCACTGATTTGATCCAACTATTATTGTCCCTCTCCTTTTATCACCAATACCTCATATCTATTGACCAAAACCAATTGATGTACAAGCTCTGGATACAACACTGCATCAACACTGTGTTGTTTTGCTAGGGTTCAATGTGGTGTAATAAGGCCTCAACCAACAGATATCATTTATAATCAAATTACCTTTTTAGAAATATCCAATGGATCCATTTCATCCTTCACATCCAACAGTCCACTGTTAAACCTTACACGTGACAGAGGGACGAAACAGGCTTTCAACACTACCGCTGTTACGTTCACCTGTAAAATGACATGCAGAAAATACACTTCATGAATATGTGAATTTTGGAAAAATAAAAGGCAATATAACACAAAAGATGATCATGACCATGGTTTAATTGTTATATTTTAATAGTTATCTATTAAAACGGGGGAGGGGTGGAAGCCCCCATCAACACTAAGCAACATTAAATGTAAAAACTATTTGTGACCAAAAACACAACAAACACCAAAGACAAAGATAGTAGATAATAGATGGTAATAAAATGCAATAAAACAAACCTGATGCTCAATCTTCCTCCTTTTGGGTTCCCTACAGGACTGCTCAACTTCCCCCGGTTGGTTCATCTGTAATGATGAATGGATTGGTATTAAAGGAGCGAGAAACCCCGCCTCTTTATTTGTTTTATCAGAATTCAGATTATGATAAGAAATCTAAAATGTAGGTGTGGTTATCTGTTGTTGTGGGGGGAGGGGGCGGAGTGTAGCGTGCATATCATTATACAAGCTGTCCACTATTAATGTCTGCATTACAGAAACAAACATAAAACAAGCCATTGCAGGTGGAAAATTATAAAGATTCCGCAACTCCATTGTATATTTACTGGTAAAAATGTGCAAGTCTTTTATAAACAAACAAGCGGTCTGGGATTTTATCCATGGTTTTAACTTTCTCTACCCGTGCTCTGTGGACTGTTTACCGCACGTCAAGCTGTTTTCTCCGCGGGGACAACCAGAGCGAAGGACGGTGGTAGCACAGTTGGCTATTTTCTGACTGTGTCAGTGTGTGTGTTTGTGTGTGTGTGGTGACAGTGCGCACACATGAGACACAACGTTCACATGAACGGATTTCGCGGCACGTTGTGAGCTTGTAGATCGGCTATTTTTTACTTTTACTAGAGCATTTTGAATTACGGACGGTTTCTTGTAACAGGGTGTTTCTACATTGCAGTATTGAGTGATGTCACCACATCACTGTGACTCACTGACATCACACTGACATCACTTCCTGTACAGACAGACAGACAGACAGACAGACAGACAGACAAGCTACGAGGTTTTTCAGGGTATAATGCGACCTTAATCTTACCTGGTGGGGAGGGAACAGGTGGTGGAGATTAACGGTACCCTGCCCCCCCCCCCCCCCCCCCCCTCCCCCCCTCCCAGTAAGCTGTGGTGTTCCTCAAGGTAGCATACTGGGACCTCTGTTGTTCCTAATATACGTGAACGACATGGCATCTGCTTGCGACTGCAACCTGTTCGCGGATGATTCGGCTCTCCAAGTCTCGGGCAAGGACCACTTGCAGGTTGAAAAGACACTTAACTATGAACTAAGTAAGATCTGCACATGGCTTAACGACAACAAATTATCAATTCACCTGGGAAAAACTGAGTCAATCCTTTTTGGATCAAATCATAACCTCAAAAAAGTCGATAACTTCACAATCAAAGTGGATGACAAGGTCATAACGCGAAAAAACGAAATCTCTTACTTAGGATGTATCCTTGAAGCTAATCTTCCCAGCGAAAAGATGACTTCTAAAGTAATAAATAAAATCAACCAACGAACTCGTTTCCTACAGAGGATCGCCCCAATGGTCAATTTCAACACATTGAAGACCATAGCTGGTGCAATAATCCAGCCCCTCTTTGACTACGGAGGCCACGTATGGTATCGTGACGCCCCACAAGCCCTAAAAACGAAACTCCAAAGTCCAAACAGCCCAAAATAAACTAATTAGGGACCTGCTTAACCTTCCCTATCAGACTCACCTCACCGCGACTCACCAGTTAAGAGGGGTGGCTTTGAGACTGTACAACTCAAGGACATGAGACTGTACAACTCAAGGACTCTTGCAGCTTTGACTACCCTGGACCAAGACAAGAAAGAACGGGACAAATACAAATGAATTGTGCTTAATTCTTCCTGCCATTTGTGCCCAAGACAGCTGCTTCTGTTCAACAGACAGTAAATCCCTTGTCTCAAGGACATGCCACTTGATAACCCTGTAGCCAAAACACTGCGCCAACTCTACTACAGAAAAATGACAAACTGACTCAGATAAAGAATGCAAAACACGGGCTTTGCCCAGCCAAAGTGGATGTGCACGTACTGTAACCATATTTGAACTGAAGCGTAACAAAAGGGAGGCCACAACTGAATTAACCTGGAAAATATCATGGACAATGCGTAATCATGGACACAAACCATTCACTCTATCATGTTTCACCTCCATTTATTATTACACTTATTATTATTATTATGATTATTATTATTACCCATATTTGTTTCTCTTTTCTTTTCTTAATTTTCTCTTACCTGCTATTAGGCTGATGTATCAAATCCTAAACACTTCTAAATTATTGTGGGCTCGCCTGTAAACAGGCGAGCACACTTTAGATATTGTCATTATTTCTATACTAGTCATACTAGTCAGTGCAAGTATCAAAAAACTTCGGTTCCTTTCTACTCCTACATACTTAGTGAGAAAATGAAAATAAAAACATCAATGTGTTCAGCTTACAGTGGTGAAGTGTGCTATTACTTTTTACAGCAATCGGCCAAATGGTGGCGCTGTAGGAAGCCTTCGAAAGTGCGATCTTTGAACAGGTATAGCTCATGCTGTGTTTGAGGTACAGCCATGAAACCTGTATACACTTATGCGTCTCCTCATGCCGAACAACTTTTACCCTCTAACTTTTGACCTCTGACCTTTAGGTCTCCCACAATTCGGAATTATATGAAAAACAGTAAAAATCTATCTCCTCCTGGGTTTTTTTCGATACGCGCACAAAACTTTTTTCACATGAACTTTGGACCAATACGGTCAAACTAATCTCGGCGGATTTCTTTTAAAGTGAAATATAATTTTTTAATAATTCTATCAATATTGCGGTTTTATGCAAATTATTCTTCGGCCTCTAAATCATACATGCAAAGTTACACGTTCATGGCATTTGGCAAAGATGTGGAGGGTTAGTCAAAGTATCACTGAAACCAATTTTATTCCAATCGGCCAAAGGGGGGCGCTATACGAAGCGTTTGAAAATTCAAACTTCAAACGGGCATAAGTCATGACTCGTTTCGTTTGAAGACATGCAACTTGTTACACGCGTGCTTTGACTCAAGCGGAAGACATCTGTGTCGTTGTTAAGTAAGCTCCGCCCTTCGATTTTCCGCCACTTTGAGCAGTTTGTAAAACGCGTAAACCCGCTTTTATTCTGGAATTTTCGCGTCACGTGCACAAAACTTTTTTTACGTGAACTTTGGACCGATATCTAAAGATCTGTCAGATCGGATTTCTTTAACATTGAAACATGCTTTTTTAAATAATTCAAACAATATTGCATTTTTATGCAAATTATTCTTCTGCCTCTAAAACATACATGCAAAGTCACATTTTCATGACAAAATAGTGTAGAGGGTTAGTTCAAATATCACTGAAACCAATCTTACCCCAAATGGCCAAAGGGGGGCGCTATATAATTTTGAGCAGTTTGTAAAACGATTAAACCCGTTTTTATTCTAGGATTTTTTTTGCAATTTGCATGAAACATTCTACACGCAATCTAAGGACCTTTATCTAACATGCCTATGAAGTGCACACAAAAAAATTATAAAATAATAATAATAAATATAGCTGCAAGCAGCGATAAAGTGTCCAAAGCCAAAAACACCTCAAATCATGAACACAGCCTGGGATGTGCGTGAAATCTTGCAAGCACATTCCCAATAGGTCAAGGAACAGATACCAACCTTCTCACATTGGCCTGTTATAGCGCCACCAGCGGGTCAACTTTTGCACAACACATTTTTGGAACAAAATGGACCAATCTTTGACGTCAGTAACGTCAAAGAGAGCACTGCCTGCGATCTTGACATTTTGTGCTTTTATAGCCATTGTTTTCTGGCTTGAAGCGAGCCCACAATTGTTTCGAAGGAACAATATTTTTCTAGTTATGAATCAAACAGTAAAAAAAAAAAAGTAAATTCATTCTATCATGTTTCCTTTTCAGTTATTATTATTATTGCACTTATCCTTTTATCATGTTTCCTTTATCTCCATTTATTTAATTACATTTTTTTTGAGGAAAAAAAAGTAGATTATTCATCTATTCATTTATTTCATTATCACCAGAAGGTAAAATCGTATACTCTTATAACATATTTCTGATTCCTGAATTGCTAGTGTTGATGTATATGGAAATTCTTCCAAAATGTTTTTTCCCTTTTCTTAATTTTCCATTTATTTTTTTTATTTCTCATATCTGCTATGAGGCCGATGCATCCTTGAATTTCAAACATTCCTATAACTAATCACTGTATTTTACTCCTTGAATAAGTAGGATAGGCTTCTACTAGCTCTGGTCCATCGCGTCTCCTCCCGGAGACGCTCTGACAGACCCGTCGGGAAATGGCTAGACTCGAGATTGTCGGCCCCTCCGAGCGCTCAACATCAGTCAAAATAAAAAAAACTGTTTCACTACTCACCAAACCAAAGGTAGTTTTGCGTTGTTGAAAGTCTATTCTCCGCGGTGGTGAACCCCTCAGCACCCCACCTACTCTGTAAAATACATTATTTTTGGCATGAAATAAAGTGCATCCAACTCGACCGCCGCTTATTTCCGGGTTGTGAACCATTGGATCTGCGGTGGCCGCTAGGTGGCCTGAGGTGTGTGCGTTTTATTTCATGAGTAGGTGGGGTGCTGAGAGGTTTACCACCGCGGAGAATAGACTTTCAACAACGCAAAACTACCTTTGGTTTGGTGAGTAGTGAAGTAGTTTAGTTTATTTTGACTGATGTTGAGCGCTCGGAGGGGCCGACAATCTCGAGTCTAGCCATTTCCCGACAGGTCTGTCAGAGCGTCTCCGGGAGGAGACGCGATGGACCAGAGCTAGGCTTCTACAAGCTTTCAGCTTCAGCCTATTCCTTTTGATCACATGTAACAATGACTAAGTGGATGTATGACTTGTAAAAATGTGAGTGTTCAAATAAACTAAAACTAAACTAAACTAAAGAGTTGATGACAGAGTACAGCAACTTTATTTTCTTTACATATCTACTACATAGTACTGTGTTCTATTCGTCTGTAATTCAATGTTATATGAGATACTTTAATGGTTTCCAGTGGAAATAAGCTTAAGTCTTTTCATGGATCTTCTTTTAGTAGACCTTGTACCAGTGAACTGTACCGTCATGAAACTGTACCTTTTCCTATGCAAACTTCTAATAAAGTCTTCAATCAATCAATCAATCAATCAAGCAATCAAGCAATCAATCAATCACCCACCAGGCAACTGGGATGTGTTTGAATGATGTTTGAATGTAAGTTATTGACATGAAAACTGGACTGAAATGTCATGGCCACAGTGTTGAAAATATATCTGTTCAGGAGGCACCGTTTGAAACTCTCACTCCCCAATGTATGTGATGTTATGCTTGAAATGGGGGTTAGCATCATATACCACTAGTTATGGTTTTAATTCAATAATCAGGGAAAGGGGGTTAGCATCATATACCACTAGTTATGGTTTTAATTCAATAATCAGGGAAAGGGGGTTAGCATCATATACCACTAGTTATGGTTTTAATTCAATAATCAGGTAAAGGGGGTTAGCATCATATACCACTAGTTATGGTTTTAATTCAATAATCAGGGAAAGGGGGTTAGCATCATATACCACTAGTTATGGTTTTAATTCAATAATCAGGGAAAGGGGGTACTCTACTCTACTCAAGACAAAAAAGATTGAGAAAACACTGGGTTAGGGTGTGTAACCCTATTGCTGAATGAAGGGACAACTCATTTGCATGTATTCCTTTTAGTATAAGTAGTGAGTAAATAAAGCCCCCAACAGTATTGTGTGAAAAGGTGTGGAAGGATTGGAATAATAAAGGTTTACCAGAGGACAGCCATGAGTTATCCAAAGATTGTGATGATGATTTTGAGCAACCAACAACCTCCCGTTGCTCCGAAGTTGGTAGTTTGACTCAATTCAATGACTCAAATTGACTCGTTTTTTAAAGTCACTCGATCAAAGCTCTACTTTCGCAGTCAAATTGCTCCCCTGAGCCTTTATTATTTCAACGTATTATAGTCTAAAGGATTTTAGTATCACCGCTGTTTGTTTACATCTACACTTCCGCATGAAGCGACGTGCCTGGGTCACGTGACCAGAGAGAGAGAGAGAGAGAGAGAGAGAGAGAGAGAGAGAGAGAGAGAGAGAGAGTGCGTGTGCGTGTGCGTGCGTGCGTGCGCGTGCGTGTGTGTGTGTGTGTGTGCGCGTGTGCGTGTGCGTGTGCGTGTGCGTGTGCGTGTGCGTGTGTGTGTGTGTGTGTGTGTGTGTGTGTGATTGCGTCATGTGTGGCTTTGTGGGAACTGGGAACTAGTTATGATTGAGTCTATAACAGTTATATAATATAATTTGTATACATTTGTATAAATAATAAGAAGCATGTTTTTTTCTCTCACAGAGGTAATTTTTTGATTTAAAAAATATAAATCAGACCTTAATATCTTTTTGTATACAAATGGGGTGTGTTTTAGCCTAGTTCCAGACCCTGAATCGCTAGCCACACCCCTTTACATTTTTTGTTTTGGCGATTAAGTGAAACGAAATGTCAATTCAGGCTGAGTGTCAGGCTAGGTGTGTTTCCTTCTGAAGTTGAATTCTCAGCAGGCCTATAAACAAATAAAAATGTGTTTTAATTTAATGTGATATTCTCTTTTTTCCCCTCTAATGGAAATATACATTTGTTTATTTTTCTTCAATGTTGCCCCCCACCCCCACCAAACAAAAATAAAAACATAACACATGAAATAAAACTGTCAGAATATACTGCATACTGCTTATCAGTCACATTCACATCATTCCACAACTTTTGATCTTCTTCATTGAGAAAGTTTGACAACTCTTGAAAGGTGTCTTCCTCCCCAGGCCAGCAAGCGGTGGAATTCTGAGATATTTGAACATTACTTGAGGGTTACATGTCTCCATTCTGACATGTCTCCATTCCTACATGTCTCCTTTCCGACACTAACCCTACCCTATCTCTAACCCTAACCCTAAACCTAACCTCTATGGAAGTGTTGCCACTCCGACAATAATAAGTCAATGTCGGAGTGGCGACATGTCGGAATGGAGAGCGCCCCCCTTACTGGTTAAGTATTTCCAATTTCCAATATTTTTTACTTCTACTCTACTACACTACAACTCAGATCCAAACATTGTACTTTTACAGACGAGGGCTCGAAGGGAGGTTGAGCAAGACTGTGGGATTCCATGCAGCACCAGACTTCTTCTGGTTGATATAACCAGTTTTGAATAATTTGCTGCCCAATAGTAATGCATACAATTTGGGAGCGCTAATCCTCCATTTGGGCGGTCTCTCTGGAGTAGAACCGTATTTATTCTTGGAGTGCAACCGTTCGATATAAAAAGGTAGAAATTAGGCTATCAATTGATTGAAAAAGAGGCAAACATTTGCCTTGTGCAACATGGCCTACTTGTGCTCCAACAGAGCGTGCCATAAGGCAGGGCATTAATGAAAAAGTCGACAGGTCGACTCAGTCGACTTCATTACACAAGTCGACTCCCACCAGAGAAAGTCAAAAGTCGAAGTTGAAGAAATAATAATAATAATACTTTCTATTGTGAAAATAGCAGATCTATTTTCACAATTTCCTCCTCTATATATTTGACAATTTGGACAATGTTTAATTTGTCATTTTAGAGGTGTTAAAAAGTCCTTAAATTGTTACTTTAGAAATTTGCAGATACCCTCTATACACTTAAACGTTATGTTGGTTTGTTTACTGTTGAGTGAGAAAACAATGTTGCACATTAAGTTAATCATCTGGGGACCCACCCAAAATAATTTGGGGATCGTGTGTGATGTGATGACGTCATC
Source organism: Nannobrachium achirus (assembly GCF_963921795.1). Classification (NCBI taxonomy): domain Eukaryota; kingdom Metazoa; phylum Chordata; class Actinopteri; order Myctophiformes; family Myctophidae; genus Nannobrachium; species Nannobrachium achirus. Next base: position 6,638,234 of record NC_137810.1, on the reverse strand, counting down.
AAACGATAAAGTCGACTTCAACTCAACTTTTTACTTAGTCGAGTCGACATGCAAAAATCACATGTCGATAATGCCCTACCATGAGGTGCGCTCACCACCAGCGATGCCAGTGACATCACACTGGCGGTGCCAGGGTGCCACATCACCACTGGCATCACCAGGAATGCTGGTCAGAAAAGCTGGTAGTAAATATATTTACTAAAGATTAGAACAATACCTTGCAAAAAATAAATACAAATTATTATAAGTATAATAATACAATGAATAGTATCCTGATTCCAAAGTTTTATTTTCAAAAGAATGCACAAAAGAAGACTTTCCTCACTTTCACTTACTACGCACTATAAACATTGCAAAAGTGTACCCATTTCTTTAGTTTTTTTTACATCATAAAAAGTGGAAAACATTGACATTGTTATCTTATCAGTTTAAACCATAAGGATGTAAGCGCTGCCTGGTTTCATTCACAGTGGCTCTAAACCCTCATGCCTATACCTATATGCAATAGGCATAATTATGCATAGAATCAAAGGAACCAAAAGTTCCTTTGCTTGTGGTGAGGAGGACTGTGGCTTCTGTGGCTTGTCATACTGTGATTAGAATGAATCAGAGACAGCTCCAGGGAATAATCAGCAGGGGGGCCTTCAATGTTCCAAAGGGGGCACTTTATTTTTCAACAAACCCCTATCCTATATATAGCAAGACAGCATTTTGCAAACTAGTAAAGTCCATTAATTTACACGTTTTCTCACTGAAAGAATTAGAATTTCTCGTGCTGCATGCACAACACATGAATAGACATCAAAACAAAACCAACTGTTGCAGTGCTAGTGTAGGCTATCTTTTATTATTGAATTTTCATTAAACTATTAATTATGTGAAGATATATATTTGATAATAATAATCACAAAAAACATAAAGAGAACACATAGTTAACACATGTAAAACATTGTAAAATAATAGTGGGGTAGGGTAATACCTGTCAATCTGGACTGGGGGGGCACAATGTCTAATCTGGGTGGGCATTGCCCCCCAATGCCCCCATGTGGAGCCGCCTATGGAATGAATGTTCCTCATGCACATTTCCAGACTTCAGAAAAAAGACAAAGCTTCTGCTTACTGCAAGGTGTCGTCCCCCTAACTGAACCCTCATGTTCTGCTTACTGCAAGGTGTCCCCCCTAACTGAACCCTCATGTTCTGCTTACTGCAAGGTGTCCCCCCCTAACTGAACCCTCATGTTCTGCTTACTGCAAGGTGTCCCCCCCTAACTGAACCCTCATGTTCTGCTTACTGCAAGGTGTCCCCCCTAACTGAACCCTCATGTTCTGCTTACTGCAAGGTGTCCCCCCTAACTGAACCCTCATGTTCTGCTTACTGCAAGGTGTCCCCCCTAACTGTACCCTCATGTTCTGCCTCAAAGTTTGATTTAGACGAAAGCTTCAACAAAGTGTACAACTATAGGGTTTCCCCCTGTATGAATCTGCATGTGCATCTTCAGACCTTTTTTGCTTAAAGCCGTTGCCACAACCTGTACAGATGTTCTGTGTATGAATTCTCATGTGGCTCTTCAAAGTGGTAAAATGACTAAAGCTGCTGCCAAAAGCCCCCCTTCCACTGCAAGGTGGAACCAGAACCTTCAGGAACCTGAACCTATTTTTTTGGTTCTGGTTTTGTTTCCAATGCACACGGCCCGGTTTCAGACGAGGTTCCTGGAACCTTTTTTCAGTCCTGCTCCTGAGGTAGAACTAAACTTGAGTTCTGAGAACCTATGGGCGGGGCCAGCAGCGCTGCTGCTCTTTTTTGGGACCTTCCCAGTTAGTTCTGGTTATATGGAAACATAAGCAGAACTTGAGTTCCGGAACTTCACAGGTTCTTGAAAGTTCTTGGTTCTGGAAAGTTCTGGTTCTAGTTCTGGGTCGACCCTACAGTGGAAATGGGGCTATACATAGTACAGCTAAAGGGCTATTCCCCTGTATGAATCCTCATGTGTTGTTTCAGATAACCCTTTTGACTAAAGCTGTTACCACAAACTGTACAGCTAAAGGGGTTTTCCCCAGTATGAATTAGCATGTGTCGCTTCAGATTACTCTCTCGACTGAAGCTTTTACCACAAAGTGAACAGATGAAGGGTTTTTCCCCTGTATGAATCTTCATGTGCTGCTTCAGAGTAATAGTTTGACTAAAGCTGCTGTCACAAACTGTGCAGCGAAAGGGTTTTTCCCCTCCATGAATTAGCATGTGTTGCTTCAGATTACTCTCTCGACTGAAGCTTTTACCACAAAGTGAACAGATGAAGGGTTTTTCCCCTGTATGAATCTTCATGTGCTGCTTCAGAGTACTAGTTTGACTAAAGCTGCTGTCACAAACTGTGCAGCGAAAGGGTTTTTCCCCAGTATGAATTAGCATGTGTTGCTTAAGATGACCCTTTTGACTAAAGCGGTTACCACAAAGTGAACAGATGAAGGGTTTTTCCCCCGTATGAATCCTCATGTGATTCTTCAGACTACCATTTAGACTAAAGCTGGTGTCACAAACTGTGCAGCTAAAGGGTTTTTCCCCTGTATGAATTAGCATGTGTTGCTTAAGATCACCCTCTCGACTAAAGCTGTTCCCACATAGTGTACAGCTGAAGGGTTTTTCCCCTGTATGAATCTTCATGTGTTGTTTCAGAATACTATTTAGACTAAAGCTGCTGTCACAAACTGTGCAGCTAAAGGGTTTTTCCCCTGTATGAATTAGCATGTGTTGCTTAAGATTACCCTCTCGACTAAAGCTGTTCCCACATAGTGTACAGCTGAAGGGTTTTTCCCCTGTATGAATCTTCATGTGTTGTTTCAGAATACTATTTAGACTAAAGCTGCTGTCACAAACTGTGCAGCTAAAGGGTTTTTCCCCTGTATGAATTAGCATGTGCCGCTTCAGATTACTATTTAGACTAAATCTGCGGTCACAAACTGTGCAGTTAAAAGGTTTTTCCCCTGTATGAATTAGCATGTGTTGTTTCAAACTACACTTTTGACTAAAGCTGTTACCACAAACTGTACAGGTAAAGGGTTTTTCCCCTGTATGAACCATCATGTGTAGTTTCAGATTACTATCTAGACTAAAGCTGCTGTCACAAACTGTGCAGCTAAAGGGTTTTTCTCCTGTATGAATTAGCATGTGTTGCTTAAGATTACACTTTTGACTAAAGCTGTTCCCACACAGTGTACAGCTATAGGGCTTTTCCCCTGTATGATTCTTCATGTGCCGCTTCAGAATACAATTTTGACTAAAGCTGCTGTCACAAACTGTACAGCTAAATGGCTTTTCCCCTGTATGAGCCTTCGTGTGCTTCTTCAGAATACTATTTTGACTAAAGCTGCTGTCACAAACTGTGCAGCTAAAGGGTTTTCCCCCTGTATGAAGTCTATGAACTCTCATGTGCTGCATCAGAAGGCATTTTCGATTAAAGCCGGTGCTGCAAAGTGTACATACAAAGGGATTTACCCCTCTATGAGTCTCCGTGGACGGACACTGTTTTGATGATTTCACAGCGTGGAAAAGCTTATTGCTCATAGACGGTCTTTGTCCTTCTACGTGTTGTGTATCGTTTGATTTTTTTGTGTTTAAAATTGACCGGTCTTCCCTGGTCTCCTCCCAGTCATCACTGTCTTCAGTGTCAGATTCAGAACAGTGTGAAGAGAGGAGCTGAGCATCACTAGTTCCTTGTGATGTTTCAAAGTCATCTGCGACAGCCTGCATTTGTTTGTGTGTGTAGGAGGTGCTGGCTGGAGGGTCTGTTTCTCTGTTTTCATCAGTTTCATCACTTTTCACTGTTACTAATGTCAACATTGTCCCATCAGCCTCTAGTGGGACATGCTCTTGTGTTTGGAACAGCTCCTCCTGTTCCTCTTTGATGTGTGGAGGTTCTGGTTCTTTCTGGATCAGTCTGGAACCCTGCTCCTTCTGTTCTGGTGAAGACTCCTCTTTACAAAGAGGGACACCGTCTAGGAGGAGGAAATATTATAGTACCGTCAGGGGGACTGCCCATAAGTCAGAAAGCTCAGAATTTAGTTAGGGTTAGGTGTTAGTGTTAGGTTTAGGCATATTTTTTACTGAGGTTAGGGTTAGGTTTAGGCATAGTATTTTTCACCAGGTTAATATCAGGTTAACATTGAGATTCTGACTAATGAGCTTTCTGACCAATGCCATGACACCTCAGTCAGGACACTCTTCTTCTGACCACAAGCAAGCATTAAGGCCTCTCCATACTTCGACCGAAATGTTCGGTGAGTTGTGTTTTCCGACGTGCAAATTCCCGAACTCTCGTTCGGTCCAATGCCTTTTCAGAAGTCCCGAGGGATATAATTTTATGGTAGAAAAGGACCTTTTGACCGAAAACGGCGGTTTCGGTCGAAGTATGGAGAGGCCTTTAGGATCATCATCGCTCTCACCTTTAGTGTCTATTGTGCACGGCATACAAAGACCCTCTTCCTTTATGAGTGGTTTCACATCCCTGTCAGGTGATGGCTTTGAGGACACTGCCACAACACCTGGTTTTAACTCCACCTACAAAAAAATACATGAATCCATAAATACATGTGGTACAGTCTCTTCTTGGAGGTAGCAGAGTTCTGTTCATCTTCTAACATCATCAGTGATGTAAAGTACATTTACTTTAGTAATGTACTTAAGTACAAGTTTGAGTTATTTGTACTTTACTTGAGTATTTCCAATTTCCAGTACTTTTACTTCTACTCCACTACATCTCAGATCTCACATTTATTTGAAAACTTTAGTTACTAGTTACTTCGAATATATGAAACATACATCAATCCACTACTTCTCTATTTTGTGAGCTTGTAGATTGGCTATTTTCAAAAATGTTATAATTTTACTTTTGGTACTTTAAGTATATTTTGATGCCAATACTTTCAGACTTTTACTCAAGTACATTTTGAATTCCAGACTTTTACTTGTAACAGAGTATTTCTACATTGCAGTATTGATACTTTTACGTAAGTAAAACATTTGATTACTTTTTCCACCACTGAACATTATTATAGGCAACAGAATATGTATTTCCTTCACTGATTTGATCCAACTATTATTGTCCCTCTCCTTTTATCACCAATACCTCAAATCTATTGATCAAAAACAATTGATCTACAAGCTCTGGATACAACACTGCATCAACACTGTGTTGTTTTACTAGGGTTCAATGTGGTGTAATAAGGCCTCAACCAACAGATATTTATAATCAAATTACCTTTTTAGAAATATCCAATGGAACCATTTCATCCTTCACATCCAACAGTCCACTGTTAAACCTTACACGTGACAGAGGGACGAAACAGGCCTTCAACACTACCGCTGTTACGTTCACCTGTAAAATGACATGCAGAAAAGACAATTCATGGATATGTGAATTTTGGCAAAAATAAAAGGCAATATAACACAAAGGATGATCATGACCATGGTTTAATTGTTATATTTTAATAGTTATCTATTAAAAAGAGGGAGGGTGGAAGCCCCCATCAACACTAAGCTACTACATTAAATGTAAAAACTTATTTGTGACCAAAAACACAACAAACACCAAAGACAAAGATAATATATAATATATGGTCATAAAATGCAATAAAACAAACATAACAAACCTGATGCTCAATCTTCCTCCTTTTGGGTTCCCTACAGGACTGCTCAACTTCCCCCAGTTGGTTCATCTGTAATGATGAATGGCTTCGTATTAAACACAAGTTGGAGAATCTAATCTCTAATGAAGACAGTCTTCAAGGTTAGTAGTTTGTATCAAACAATACAACTCATTGACCATTACTATGGTAAAGTCTCAACCAGACAATTCCAGTGTGTTACCTTCTTGTTCAGTTGTTCCTCGAAGTCAAATCCTTGGAAATGGTTCACTGTCTTGTCTCTGAATCTGCAGAAAGCACAAACAACGTTATATGGTACTTATACGGTATACCGAGGAGACTTTCTTCGCACTTTTAATTCAGCCAATCAGAGCAGAGCAAAGAAAGGATTGTTTTTCATGCAAAAAATAAATAAAAAATACATAAATGCTTACAATGGATTTGGAATCATGAAGAACCCCTAGTTTGACCCCTCACATGCTACTTAAAGCAGATTAATTTTATATGTTTCTTTTCCTGTATAGTGAAGTCGATGGGACAGTGAATATACAAACGACCCTAACTTTTTGTTTTGCGATGTTTTCGGCAGAGCAGGCCTCGCATTCTGTGGACCTTAATGACCAAACTAATAGATGAAACAGAAACAAAATGTACGGCATGACACCACAGCTTTTGGGCTTGTGGGTCCCTGACTATAACATACCGGTAGCACATCAACTATCTGGAGACATTTCAGTACGCACAGTCTGGTGATTTAACAACATGCCTTGCATGTTTGCTTGAAACCATTTTAAATTGAGTTTAATGTCTAAAAACAAGCTTAACTTTTGTTAAAAGGTTAAAGCCCTACATTCTAATCTAATAGTAACCATTGCTATAATGCTTGTTCAGTAACAGAGCCAGGAGTCTCCTCAACTCTTGAATTAACATAAATATAGTTCCAAGTGGGTACACAATTTAACCCATAAATCACCATCAAATTACCAGTTAAAATATGCATTGCACTTGCATAGGGCATAACTGAGATAAAAGCCATGCAAATGCTTCACATTCTTCTGTATGAAATCCATATGATTCCCATTTGGTAGGCCACGTATGAATTAATTCATTATTTGGACACACCTGATTCCAATAACTATCTGCATTGATGTGCATGGCCTTTTTGTGTTGTGTAATGGTCACCGTTTGACAGGTAACACCACTGTCACAATCACTGTAATATTTAAATGACAAAAGGGATAATATGCAAACATGGACAGTCTGACAGCAGAATTGAGCGTAGACATACAGATTAGAGCTTTGGAATCAGGTGCGTCCAAATAATAATTAATTAATTGATACGTGCACTGCGCAAATAGGTCATGAGTCACGATGTCCCAATATACATCATAGCATTTGATTTGGAAGATTATCATCATAGGCCTACTGCTGCTATGCTTTATGGTGAAGAAGGTTTGTAAAATAGCCTATATAGGATATGCAGCAAAATTGTTCTGGTGGGAGGCGCACAGATCAACCCCGCAAGCATGAACTTTCTGTGTCTGGTTCATGGTGCACTCTCCTCTGCTCTGTGCCAAATTCTGTCTGTCTGTCTGTCTGTCTGTCTGTCTGTCTGTCTGTCTGTCTGTCTGTCTGTCTGTCTGTCTGTCCGTCTGTCTGACACACGGACAGACATGTGGCAGCCCGGCCAGTGCGCTGCATCGCGTGTCATCGTTGCCTAGTTAAAGACACTCGACTTAACATTTTAAGCCAGGCAAAATGGATAAAAAAAGCCGGACCCTTGAACATTTAGGCGAAATGGCTCTTCAACGGCGGAGAAGATTAGGCGAAAGTGCCAGGCGAAAGGACCAAATGTGTTGAGGCAAATACGTTTTAGGCGAATGGGCTGGTGACCCTCAAAATGCCCCCCCAGAAAAAGAAAAATAGAAGTATAAGTCGATCATGATAATAATATACATAGTTAAATTATGAACTAAAATTGAATTAGAAGGAGAACAAAATATTTACTGTTATGTTTAATGATAATACACTTGGAGAAACTTATTGTGAGACTGACAGTTGCTAACCCAAATGACATCATTGGTACCAGGCAACTGGGATGTGTTTGAATGATGTTTGAATGTAAGTTATTGACATGAAAACTGGACTGAAATGTCATGGCCACAGTGTTGAACATATACCTGTTCAGGAGGCACCATCTGAAACTCTCACTCCCCAATTATATGATGTTATGCTTGAAATGGGGGTTAGCATCATATACCACTAGTTATGGTTTTAATTCAATAATCAGGGAAAGGGGGTTAGCATCATATACCACTAGTTATGGTTTTAATTCAATAATCAGGGAAAGGGGGTTAGCATCATATAACACTAGTTATGGTTTTAATTCAATAATCAGGGAAAGGGGTACTCTACTCTACTCAAGCCAAAAAAGATTGATAAAACACTGGGTTAGGGTGTGTAACCCTATTGCTGAATGAAGGGACAACTCATTTGCATGTATTCCTTTTAGTAAAGTAGTGAGTAAATAAAGCCCCCAACAGTATTGTGTGAAAAGGTGTGGAAGGATTGGAATAATAAAGGTTTACCAGAGGACAGCCATGAGTTATCCAAAGATTGTGATGATGATTTTGAGCAACCAACAACCTCCCGTTGCTCCGAAGTTGGTCGTTTGACTCAATTCAATGACTCAAATTGGTTCGTTTTTTATAGTCACTCGATCAAAGCTCTACTTTCGCAGTCAAATTGCTCCCCTGAGCCTTTATTATTTCAACGTATTATAGTCTAAAGGATTTTAGTATCACCGCTGTTTGTTTACATCTACACTTCCGCATGAAGCGACGTGCCTGGGTCACGTGACCAGAGACCCCTCTAGAGAGAGAGAGAGACAGACAGAGAGAGAGAGAGAGAGAGAGAGAGAGAGAGAGAGAGAGAGAGAGAGAGAGAGAGAGAGAGAGAGAGAGGGGAGGGAATCCCTCCCAGGGAGACTCCGGTCTGTGACGTCATGTTTCAGTTTCCTTCTTGAAACAGAAACAGAAATGAGAAAACATTTCATTCATAAATGTATTCAAATAGCTGTAGTAGTTCTATGATGTCATGACTTGATGTGTGATTGCATCATATGTGGCTTTGTGGGAACTGGGAACTATGATTGAGTCTATAACAGTTATAATATATAATATATTTTTTATAAATAATAAAAAGCATGTTTTTTTCTCTCACAGAGGTCATTTATTGATTTACAAAATATCTAAATATAAATCGGACCTTAATATCTTTTTGTATACAAATGGGGTGTGTTTCCTTCTGAAGTTGAATTCTCAGTAGGCCTATAAACAAATAAATATTTGTTTTAATTTATAGTTCAGTAATTTTAGGCTAAAATTAGGCTAAACCTAGAACTAAAGGGAAAAATGACTCAAAAAAAGAAATCTGCTTTAAGTGGGATGTGAGTGGTCAAACTAGGGGTTTTTAATTATTCTGAATCCATTGCAAGCATTTGTTTTGCACGAAAAACATTCCTTGGGCAAGAAATGGCCCCTCAAGACGATGGTTTAGTGAGTCATCAATTTTCACAGTCTTTTGGGGTCTGTTTTTAGCCCAAGGAAAGTTTTTCATGCAAAACAAATGCTTGCAATGGATTCAGAATAATTAAAAACCCCTAGTTTGACCCCTCACATCCCACTTAAAGCAGATTTTTTTGGGAGTCATATTTTCCTTTATAGTGTAGTGTATAGTAAGTGAAGGTAGGTAGGTCGTTTTCAAAACTTTCCCCTGATGGGATTCCTTGGGACTTTTTTTCCCTCACTAAGGACATAATGAGGATACAGAATCAGTTGAGTTTGCTACTATTGCAATTTGTTTTAGGTTTTTTCATATGACTGGACTAACTCATTTAGTGCCACCCCTTTCACCACTAGAGGGCGCCCAGTGGCCATAGAAAATCCCATAGAGATATGCTGGTATATGCAGAAGCCCTGCAGCCACGACTTGCCTGAACACTTTCCTTTGTGCATGTACAGGAAGAGGATGAAGTTAGCTTGAAGTTAGCTATTGGCTACCAAGCATTTTAGAAGCCTTATTTTCGTCAACTTAGCCATGATTAAACCTTGCACACCTCATGCATGGGAAAAAAACAGAGAAGAATGAGCTCTAAAAAATCCAATGCAATCCTGGATTGCATTGGAGTGGATTTGTGCAGTTTGTTCACAGCTTTCAAACAAAAAAATCCGATTGGAAATCCGTTCAGGCATTCTTGAGATAATCGCCATTATGTTTTACATGTTATGTAAACAAACATGGCTGCCCTGTATGTTAGATGGGGTTGTATGGGGGTGGAACATGCAAAATCGCGATTGAAATCATGTTCACCAGATTTGATGGGGGTTTTTTTTTTTTTTTTTTTTTTTAAAGCCGAACTTGTTCGGGATCGGCACTCTGCGATACGATAATAAAGCCGAACTAGTTCGGGATTGGCACTCAATGAGTTGTGATATTCTCTTTTTTCCCTCTAATGGAAATATAAATGTGTTTATTTTATTCAATGTTGTCCCCCACCCCCCACCCCCACCAAACAAAAATAAAAACACAACACATGAAATAAAACATAAGGATTAATGAACAGTGAGGATCTTACTGTCAGAATATACTGCATACTGCTTATCAGTCACATTCACATCATTACACAACTTTTGATCTTCTTCATTGAAAAAGTTTGACGACTCTTGAAAGGTGTCTTCCTCCCCAGGCCAGCAAGAGGTGTAATTCTGACATATTTGAACATTACTTGAGGGTTACATCATGTCTCCATTCTGACATGTCTCCATTCTGACATGTCTCCTTTCCGACACTAACCCTATCTCTAACCCTAACCCTAAACCTAAACCTAACCTCTATGGAAGTGTTGCCACTCCGACAATAAGAAGTCAATGTCGGAGTGGCGACATGTCGGAATGGAGAGCGCCCCCCTTACTGGAGTATTTCCAATTTCCAATACTTCTACTTCTACTCCACTACATCTCAGATCCAAACATTGTATTTTTACTCCACTACAATTATTTGAAATCTTTAGTTACTAGTTACTTTGCAGACATACATTATAATATTATAAAACATACATGAACCACTTTAGGGCTGGAGGTGTAGTGTGGGGGAGTCAGTGGTAGAGAGGAACAGACGAGGTGTAGTGTGGGGGAGTCAGTGGTAGAGAGGGCTCGAAGGGTGGTTGAGCAAGACTGTGGGATTCCATGCAGCACCAGACTTCTTCTGGTTGATGTAACCAGAAATGTATCTTTTGAATATTTGCTGCCCAATAGTAATGCCTAAAGTTTGGGAGCGCTAATCCTCCATTTGGACGGTCTCTCTGGAGTAGAAACGTATGTATTCTTGGAGTACAACCGTTCGATATAAAAAGGTAGAAATTAGGCTATCAATTGATTGAAAAAAGTGGCAAACATTTGCCTTGTGCAATATGGCCTACTTGTGCGCCAGCAGAGCGTGCCATAAGGTGTGCTCACCACCGGTGATGCCAGTGACATCACACTGGCGATGCCAGTGTGCCACATCACCACTGGCATCACCAGGAATGCTGGTCAGAAAGGCTGGTAGTAAATATATTTACTAAAGATTAGAACAATACCTTGAAGTTGCAAAAAATAAATACATAGAAATGATTGCACAATAATAATAAAATGAATAATAATATTCTGATTCCAAAGTTTTATTTTAAAAAGAATGCACAAAAGAAGACTTTATCAGTTTAAAACATAAGAAGGGAAGCGCTGCCTGGTTTCATTCACAGTGGCTCAAAACCCTCATGCCTATACCTATATGCAATAGGCATAATTATGCATAGAATCAAAGGAACAAAAAGTTACTTTGCTTGTGGTGAGGCGGACTGTGGCTTTCCTCAAGCAAATTTCCAGACTTAAGAAAAAGACAAAGCTTCTGCTTACTGTAAGGTGTCCCCCCTAACTGAACCCTCATGTTCTGCTTCAAAGTTTCATTTAGACGAAAGCTTCAACAAAGTGTACAACTAGGGTTTCCTAGTGTATGAATTCTCATGCAGCTCTTCAAAGTGGTAAAATGACTAAAGCTGCTGCCAAAAGCCCCCTTTCCACTGCAAGGTGGAATTAGCCTGATAAATCAGTCCGCATATTACCACCCCCTGTTGGTGGGTGGTGTGTAGTGTGGACTGACCCTGGAGATTTAATATTTTATTTCTCCTCGCCCGAGGAGCGGGCGAATTGAATGGGCCAATCAGGGTTGTATGCTTGAGGCACGTGGTTTGGCTTCTGGTGGATTCCCAATGCTGGTCCGGTCCCAGCCCCCCCCCCCCCCCCCAGCCCCCTCCCTGCAGAGCTCTCCTGCCACGTGAGTCACTAGTGGACTCTGATTGGTGTCCTCTGCCCACGTGACAGTCTATAGTGGACTCTGATTGGTCCGTGAAAACTGTCATGGCGGCGTCAGACTCGACTCGAATTCTTTTAATAAACTATACAATAGTGCCGTTTCATTACGTTTTAATACCATTTTGCACTAACGTAAACATGCAATCATATAATATGTTATAAGAAACTAGTAAGACACCTGAGGGTGGAATGCGACCTCAGGGTGACATGCGACCTCGCCCTTTAGGGCGAGGTCGCGTCAATTCTTGACCATCTGGCCAACCACAGCGTTTCTCTGACGATTCGAGTTGTTGTCATTCTGGGGGGAGTTTGTTCATGTTTTTGTGAGGGTATCAACCCTAGGAGACACGGGGAAAACATGCAAACTCCACACAGAAAGACCCTATCGCCAACCCCACCTAGGGTGTGAGCGATAGGGCCTAAACATGGAGATGTGGAGAACACTATATATGGAGATAGTCCAGTCCATCATGTCATATGGGACTACCGTCATAGACAGTAGCCATTGTTCGGCCGTAGTCAATGGCTGTCTGTCTGACTGTCTGTACAGGAAGTGATGTCACATGACATACTTTTTATGCCCATATATGAGTCATTCTGTACCACATCTCCATGTTTAGGCCAAACAGGTTCGCTCCATTTCTCCATGTATAGGTCCAAATGCCCAACGTCGAGCTTGACAAGGAGGATACCGCACATTGTACCTCATCCACCCTTTCTTCTCTCTCCTTTTGGTATCTTTATCCTCCGCCTCCTTTTTTTCTTTTTTATTCTTCTCTTTTTTTCACAGCCGCCCCCATATTTACTTTAGAAAATATATATTAAATTCTAAGAACGTTTCGAGTACCAGTTTGATACAAGAGCGAATAAGCGCTACACTTCTGGAATCCTGTGCGTCGACTTAAAGGCGGATCCAGGCCTAATAACTTTATCTAGCCGCCCCGTTGCCACCTCCTTGTTACATTTTCTTTCCTGAGACACATTGTACCTCATCCACCCTTTCTTCTCCCTCCTTTTGGTATCTTTATCCTCCTCCTCCTTTTTTTTCTTTTTTATTCTTCTCTTTTTTTTCCTTTCTTAGTCTTGTGTATCCTTCTCTTTTGGCTACTGTCTATGACGGTAGTCCCATATGACATGATGGACTGGACTATCTCCAGTCCATTGGTCGCAATAACGTATTTTTGCAATGTCACGCCACGTCGCCGTCGGGGGCTCTAAGCGTGTGTGTGTCTGTGTGTGTGTGTGACGTCAATAGGCTTTAGCCCGCCCCCGCTGAAGTAGAATCTCCGTCCGAAGGTTCAGACTCTCTCCCTAAGCGAAGTGAAACGTAGTGTGTGAAGAGACTTGACGCTTGCAGCCAGGCAAAGGTGGAACCAGAACTTTCAGGAACCTGAACCTCTCTCTCTCTCTATATATATATATATATATATGACAAAGAGAAGTGGCTCCTGCACATCCAAAAGGCCCGTATCGAAGGTGTAGTCTAATAAGCAGACATGTAAACTAAAAAAGTATATAGGAGACCTTCATCAGAAGGGACTGCAACACTTCAAATGAACTGCGATGGACCACTGCTTACTGCATTATTAATTCTTTATTAGCACGACGCGTTTCGCCGCATCAGGCTTCATCAGGTGCTATACATGAAGTGGTGTCATTTCTGTCATACATATATAGTAGCAATAATTAACAGTTCCGCCCCCCCAGGCGTGGCATAAATCATTCAATCATTGAGGGAGGGGGCAGACAAGATATATGTATACCAAACATCATGTAACAAACGAATAAAAGAAAACATTTGAATTAAAATATATACATCTTTTTCCATATACAAATATATAGCAGATGTCTTGTAATAGAGAGAATAAACCCACCAACAGTGATACCAGTAAACCCTTTGCCGAGACCAACATTTAAAACAATTAACAAATAACAAATAACAAAATATCAAAATATATGGGCATACTTGGAATGGGTTTCAATGTGGGCAAGCATGATTGAACAGGTAGGTTGTTAGGACAAAGCAGTGCACGTTTATTTGTATAAAAAGTATAAATTGTATAAATATAGAATATATCATTATAGGGCAGTGGGGTAATAACAGTATAATAACCTTAAAATAATTATAGAAAGGTGCTGAGATCTAAGCTCTCGTTTAAACCATTTGGTTCCATGGTGTTTAGAGTATAGATCCAAAAAGCTTCTCTCTGTAATAGCAGCTTTACCGTGTCACCGCCTCTAGGTGGCAGGTTGACTTTCTCTATGCCCATGAACTTGAGGCTGGCTGCTGATCCATGCCCTCTCTCTTTGTAATGACGTGCAATCGCATAATCCATGTTACCATTTCTGATCGCCGCTTTATGTTCGGCTATACGTATTTTTAAATTTCGTTTAGTTTGCCCAATATACATCATACCACACGGGCATTTCAACATATAGACCACATGCGTTGTGTTGCAATTAACGAACCCCTTTATTTTATATTCCTTACCACTGTGAGGGTGATAAAATACCTTTGTTGTACTGGTATTGGAACAATGTGTGCATCTCCCACAAGGGTGGTTACCGCATAATTCACCACTTAACCAAGTTGATGCAGAAGGTGGTCTATACATGGAAGTGACAACAGAGTCCCTTATGTTTCTTCCTCTTTTAAAACAAAACCTTGGTGAGAGTTTTGATATGTTTTTTAAATTAGGATCGCATTTGAGTATGTTCCAATGTTTCTGTATAATTCTCTTAATATCATGGGAAGAGGTGTTAAACTCTGTAACAAAGGTGACTCTGTTGTCGGAAACTTCCCTGTTAGCAGGCTGCAAAAGGTTTTCTCTTTGTACAGATCTGGTTTTGTTTTCAGCTGCATTTATAATGGATGTCTTATAGCCCCTCTGACTGAACCTGTTTTTTTACCTTGCTGCGGACTTTTACCTTAAAGTCCGCAGTATCACTACAGATGCGCTTAAGGCGCAGAAATTGTCCATGTGGAATATTTTCCACTAAACTTTTCGGGTGGTGGCTCTGTGCGTGTAGTATACTGTTACGATCTGTGGGTTTGCGGAAAATAGTGGTGTTAAGACATCCATCAGAGTTAACTGAAATGCGTAAATCTAGAAAATCTATGTTGTCTCTACTATGCACCATGGTAAACTTTAATGTGGGATGTGTACTATTAATGTAATCCTTGAAATCATGCAACTCATTTTCTTGACCAGTAAATATCATCAAAATGTCATCAATATATCTTTTCCAGTAAATAACCTTTTTAAGGAGAGGAGAGGCAGCTTCATTTTGAATGAAGCGTGATTCCCAATGGCCCATAAATAAATTTGCATAATTGGGTGCAAATGTAGACCCCATAGCAGTGCCTTGGACTTGAATGAAAAACTTATTGTCAAACATAAAATAGTTCGATTTCAAAATGAAATTAGTTAAACCAAGTAAGCAGTCTATAGGAATATCCTCTCGTGTACCCAAAAAGAAAGACATTGCCGCCAGGCCATCATCGTGAGGTATGTTGGTATACAGGCTTTCTACGTCGAAAGACACTAGGTAGGCACCATGTGGGACAGTTATGTTTAATGAATTCAATACATCCCTGGTGTCTGCTACATATGAGGGCAATGCCTTGACAGTATCTTTAATAAAAAAATCAACAAATTGGCTCAAAGGCTCAGATATTGAGTTGTTCCCTGAGACGATGGGTCGTCCTGGTGGGTTTGTTAGGCCTTTGTGAATTTTGGGTAATAAGTAAAGTACTGGAGTAACTGGAAAGTCGACCTTAAGGAATTCATATTGTTTCTGAGTTATGTTTTTATCATGGAGTGCAGTATCCAGGATCTTGTCTCTGTCTCTATTACAAGACATCTGCTATATATTTGTATATGGAAAAAGATGTATATATTTTAATTCAAATGTTTTCTTTTATTCGTTTGTTACATGATGTTTGGTATACATATATCTTGTCTGCCCCCTCCCTCAATGATTGAATGATTTATGCCACGCCTGGGGGGGCGGAACTGTTAATTATTGCTACTATATATGTATGACAGAAATGACACCACTTCATGTATAGCACCTGATGAAGCCTGATGCGGCGAAACGCGTCGTGCTAATAAAGAATTAATAATGCAGTAAGCAGTGGTCCATCGCAGTTCATTTGAAGTGTTGCAGTCCCTTCTGATGAAGGTCTCCTATATACTTTTTTAGTATATATATATATATATATATATATATATATATATATATTTTGGTTCTGGTTTTGTTTCCATTGCACACGGCCCGGTTTCAGACGAGGTTCCTGGAACCTTTTATGGGTCCTGCTCCTGAGGTAGAACTTAACATGAGTTCTGGTAAGCTATGGGCGGGGCCAGCAGCGCTGCTGCTCTTTTTTGGCACCTTCCCAGTTAGTTCTGGTTATAGGGAAACGTAAGCGGAACTTCAGAGGTTCTTGAAAGTTATTGGTTCTGGAAAGTTCTGTCTCTAGTTCTGGGTCGACCCTACAGTGGAAATGGGGCTTTACATAGTACAGCTAAAGACTATTCTCCTGTATGAACCTTCATGTGCCGCTTCAGATTACTATTTACACTAAAGCTGATACCACAAACTGTACAGCTATAGGGTTTTTCCCCTGTATGAATTAGCATGTGTTGCTTAAGATCACCCTTTCGACTAAAGCTGCTGCCACAATCTGCACAGCTAAAGGGTTTTTCCCCTGTATGAATTAGCATGTGTTGTTTCAGATTACTCTCTTGACTAAAGCCGTTGCCACAAACTGTGCAGCTAAAAGGTTTTTCCCCCGTATGAATTAGCATGTGTTGTTTCAGAATACTCTCTCGATTAAAGCTTTTACCACAAAGTGTACAGCTAAATGGCTTTTCCCCTGTATGAACCTTCATATGCCGCTTCAGAATACTCTCTTGACTAAAGCGGTTGCCACAAACTGTACAGCTATAGGGTTTTTCCCCTGTATGAATCCTCATGTGCTGCTTCATAGTACTATTTTGACTAAAGCTGCTGCCACAATCTGTGCAGATAAAAGGTTTTTCCCCTGTATGAATTAGCATGTGTTGCTTAAGATGTCCCTCTCGACTAAATCTGTTACCACAAAGTGAACAGAGGAAGGGTTTTTCCCCCGTATGAATCTTCATGTGCCCCTTCAGATGACTGTTTTTACTAAAGCTGCTGCCACAAACTGTACAGCTAAATGGCTTGTCCCCTGTATGAGCCTTCGTGTGCTTCTTCAGAATACTATTTTTACTAAAGCTGCTGTCACAAACTGTGCAACTTAAGGGTTTTCCCCCTGTATGAAGTCTATGAACTCTCATGTGCTGCTTCAGAAGGCATTTTCGATTAAAGCCGGTGCTGCAAAGTGTACATACAAAGGGATTTACCCCTCTATGAGTCTCCGTGGACGGACACTGTTTTGATGATTTCACAGCGTGGAAAAGCTTATTGCTCATAGACGGTCTTTGTCCTTCCACGTGTTGTGTATCGTTTGATTTTTTGGTGTTTAAAATTGACCGGTCTTCCCTGGTCTCCTCCCAGTCATCACTGTCTTCAGTGTCAGATTCAGAACAGTGTGAAGAGAGGAGCTGAGCATCACTGGTTCCTTGTGATGTTTCACAGTCATCTGCACCAGCTTGCATTTGTTTGTGTGTGTAGGAGGTGCTGGCTGGAGGGTCTGATTCTCTGTTTTCATCAGTCTCATCACTTTTCACTGTTACTAATGTCAACATTGTCCCATCAGCCTCTAATGGGACATGCTCTTGTGTTTGGAACAGCTCCTCCTGTTCCTCTTTGATGTGTGGAGGTTCTGGTTCTTTCTGGATCAGTCTGGAACCCTGCTCCTTCTGTTCTGGTGAAGACTCCTCTTTACAAAGAGGGACACCATCTAGCAGGAGGAAAATGAAGCAATAAGCCACAAGAGAAGACGCTGCGCCTCGTGTCTCACCACGCTTCTCAGCCGTTATAAAATACCAGGTAACCACATGCCTCGCGTGGCTTATTGCTTTTCTAAAACGGTTACAATATGTTAACATGAAAAATCATCGACATGTACCACTTAAAACTGTTCTATTTCACTAATAATTCACTACAAGGTCTGCAAGAAAGTTCCCAGCTACAAGAAAGTAGTTCCCAGCTTTTTTGCCAACAACACAGGTGCAGATAATCGGTGCACTGTGGAACACTGTGGAAAGAAATAACGCACCTGGGTTTGATATAAACTGATTCAAGGTGTGGATTATTTTTAGAATGAATGATAGTTCAGTCAGGACAGTCCTCTTCTGAGCACAAGCAAGCATTGGGATCATCATCGCTCTCACCTTTAGTGTCTATTGTGCACGGCATACAAAGACCCTCTTCCTTTATGAGTGGTTTCACATCCCTGTCAGGTGATGGCTTTGAGGACACTGCCACAACACCTGGTTTTAACTCCACCTACAAAAAAATTCATGAATTCATAAATACATGTGGTACAGTCTCTTCTTGGAGGTAGCAGAGTTCTGTTCATCTTCTAACATCATTATAGCAATATGTATTTCCTTCACTGATTTGATCCAACTATAATTGTCCCTCTCCTTTTATCACCAATACCTCAAATCTATTGATCAAAAACAAGTGATCTACAAGCTCTGGACACATGAAAATGTATCATCACTGTGTTGTTTCTCTAGGGTTCATTGTGGTGTAATAAGGCCTCAACCAACAGATATCATTTATAATCAAATTACCTTTTTAGTAATATCCAATGGATCCATTTCATCCTTCACATCCAACAGTCCACTGTTAAACCTTACACGTGACAGAGGGACGAAACAGGCCTTCAACACTACCGCTGTTACGTTGACCTGTAAAATGACATGCAGAAAATACACTTCATGAATATGTGAATTTTGGAAAAATAAAAGGCAATATAACACAAAGGATGATCATGACCATGGTTTAATTGTTATATTTTAATAGTTATCTATTAAAAAGAGGGAGGGGTGGAAGCCACCAAGCCACCATCAACACTAAGCTACATTAAATGTAAAAAACTATTTGAGACCAAAAACACAACAAACACCAAAGACAAAGATAATAGATAATAGATGGTAATAAAATGCAATAAAACAAACATAACAAACCTGATGCTCAATCAATCTTCCTCCTTTTGGGTTCTCTACAGGACTGCTCAACTTCCCCCAGTTGGTTCATCTGTAATGATGAATGGCTTGGTGTTAAACACAAGGTGGAGAATCTAATCTCTAATAAAGACAGTCTTCAAGGTTAGTAGTTTGTATCAAACAATACAACTCATTGACCATTACTATGGTAAAGTCTCAACCAGACAATTCCAGTGTGTTACCTTCTTGTTCAGTTGTTCCTCGAAGTCAAATCCTTGGAATTGGTTCACTGTCTTACGGTATACCGAGGAGACTTTCTTTGCACTTTTAATTCAGCCAATCAGAGCAGAGCAAAGAAAGGATTGTTTTTCATGCAAAAAAATAAATACATAAATGCTTACAATGGATTTGGAATCATGAAGAACCCCTAGTTTGACCCCTCACATGCTACTTAAAGCAGATTATTTTTTTATATTTTTCTTTTCCTTTATAGTGAAGTCGATGGGACAGTGAATATACAAACGATCCTAACTTTTTGTTTTGCGATGTTTTCGGCAGAGCAGGCCTCGCATTCTGTGGACCTTAATGACCAAACTAATAGATGAAACAGAAACAAAATGTACGGCATGACACCACAGCTTTTGGGCTTGTGGGTCCCTGACTATAACATACCGGTAGCACATCAACTATCTGGAGACATTTCAGTACGCACAGTCTGGTGATTTAACAACATGCCTTGCATGTTTGCTTGAAACCATTTTAAATTGAGTTTAATGTCTAAAAACAAGCTTAACTTTTGTTAAAATGTTAAAGCCCTACATTCTAATCTAATAGTAACCATTGCTATAATGCGTGTTCAGTAACAGAGCCAGGAGTCTCCTCAACTCTTGAATTAACATAAAATATAGTTCCAAGTGGGTACACAATTTAACCCATAAATCACCATCAAATTACCACTTAAAATATGCATTGCACTTGCATAGGGCATAACTGAGATAAAAGCCATGCAAATGCTTCACATTCTTCCGTATGAAATCCATATGATTCCCATTTGGTAGGCCACGTATGAATTAATTCATTATTTGGACACACCTGATTCCAATAACTATCTGCATTGATGTGCATAGCCTTTTTGTGTTGTGTAATGGTCACCGTTTGACAGGTAACACCACTGTCACAATCACTATAATATTTAAATGACAAAAGGGATAATATGCAAATATGGACAGTCTGACAGCAGAATTGAGCGTAGACATACAGATTAGAGCTTTGGAATCAGGTGCGTCCAAATAATAATTAATTAATTGATACGTGCACTGCGCAAATAGGTCATGAGTCCCAATGTCCCAATATACATCATAGCATTTGATTTGGAAGATTATCATAGGCCTACTGCTGCTATGCTTTATGGTGAAGAAGGTTTGTAAAATAGCCTATAGGATATGCAGCAAAATTGTTCTGGTGGGAGGCGCACAGATCAACCCTGCAAGCATGAACTTTCTGTGTCTGGTTCATGGTGCGCTCCACAGATATAATGAGCTAGAAGCCTCGTTCGCCTCTGCAGTTAATTGGAGCGATGTGCAAAAGTTCTAGACCGGACTTCCTGAAAAAACAAAGGGAACGCTGTCAGTCAAAGTGACTACTGGCCAATCACAGTGTGTCTTTTCCGTGACTTTTCCAAGGACCACAATTCACCCTTTGTCAGCCTTCTGGTTGGTCCCTGACTGACCAACCAGCAGGCTCTATCTACCTTGTCCTGCCCTGGTTCCGCCTTTTTTATGTTGAATTAGCTAAAACATAATTTTTGGAGAAATAAAAACATTTAAATACATGCTGAGTCACTATACTGCCACTGAGCAGCTCCATTTGACTGAAACCAAGTTTGAAATTAAATTGAACACACAGAATAACAATACGAAGCAACTGAATTAAAATGGTAGTGGATGGCGTGTCCCACCGTATGTCCCACCAAGACACAGCGACCAATGGGTGTGAAGAGGGGCGGGACAACGGGCGGGACTTGACAAAGGGTGAATTCAATTCAACAGAGCCAGTTCCGATGTTGCGCTGCTCAGCTGTTCTTATAGGCTGCATACGTAAAGACCAGCCCCCACCTGCCTCTGATTGGCTTACCGACTTCCGTATGTTTGACACGCGTCTGGCTGATGCCCAAGGCTGTCCCTGTTCCGGTCTCCCCCAAGCCCCCTGTGATTGGCTGAACCGGACGTAGGGAGCGCTCGGTTGTAGTCACTTGGACCGCGCGAGGTGCACCAAAACCCAATTATCATTGCGTTTATCGTGCGCTTGCCCAGGCCACCACGGCTTCGTAACTTTTCCCGTGCCTTCGCGCCGCTTGCAATGTCGTGGACAATAACTGGGACATCTACCATAAAACGAGCGCTCCCTTCATAGACAGCCTTGGACATCGCTCGCACGCGTTTGACGCACGCGGAAGCAATGAACACGGAAGCGACGAAGATTCCCTTGGTTGCTCAATGCATACGCCCCCTAGCCGAAGGAGGCGTCTAGCTTTATATGTCTGTGGTGCACTCTCCTCTGCTCTGTGCCAAATTCTGTCTGTCTGTCTGTCTGACACACGGACAGACATGTGGCAGCCCGGCCAGTGCGCTGCATCGCGTGTCATCGTTGCCTAGTTAAAGACACTTGACTTAACATTTTAAGCCAGGCAAAATGGATAAAAAAGCCGGACCCTTGAACATTTAGGTGAAATGGCTCTTCAACGGCGGAGAAGACTAGGCGAAAGTGCCAGGCGAAAGGACCAAATGTGTTGAGGCAAATACGTTTTAGGCGAATGGGCTGGTGACCCTCAAAATGCCCCCCCAAAAAAGAAAAATAGAAGTATAAGTCGATCATGATAATAATATACATAGTTAAATGATTAACTACAATTGAATTAGAAGGAGAACAAAATATGTACTGTTATGTTTAATGATAATACACTTGGAGAAACGTATTGTGAGACTGACAGTTGCTAACCCAAATGACATGGTACCAGGCAACTGGGATGTGTTTGAATGATGTTTGAATGTAAGTTATTGACATGAAAACTGGACTGAAATGTCATGGCCACAGTGTTGAAAATATATCTGTTCAGGAGGCATCTGTTCTCACTCAGAATTTATGTGATGTTATGCTTGAAATGGGGGTTAGCATCATATACCACTAGTTATGGTTTTAATTCAATAATCAGGGAAAGGGGGTTAGCATCATATACCACTAGTTATGGTTTTAATTCAATAATCAGGGAAAGGGGGTTAGCATCATATACCACTAGTTATGGTTTTAATTCAATAATCAGGGAAAGGGGGTTAGCATCATATACCACTAGTTATGGTTTTAATTCAATAATCAGGGAAAGGGGGTTAGCATCATATACCACTAGTTATGGTTTTAATTCAATAATCAGGGAAAAGGGGTTAGCATCATATACCACTAGTTATGGTTTTAATTCAATAATCAGGGAAATGGGGTTAGCATCATATACCACTAGTTAGCCGCAAATTGCAACCCTAGATTCATCCGAGTATAAAAAAATCTAGTGTTGCAATTTGCGGCTAACCACTAGTTATGGTTTTAATTCAATAATCAGGGAAAGGGGGTTAGCATCATATACCACTAGTTATGGTTTTAATTCAATAATCAGGGAAAGGGGGTACTCTACTTTACTCAAGACAAAACAGATTGAGAAAACACTGGGTTAGGGTTAGCCGCAAATTGCAACACTAGATTTTTTTATACTCGGATGAATCTAGGGTTGCAATACCTCCCATAGGGATCCAATGCATGAAAACAGTTTTTTGCTATCTGATTGTATTAAACGACTTCAAACTCACCAATATTGTGGCTCTATGGAAAGCTTGGAATTTACTCTTGCTATCTGCAAAGTGTTTGTTTCTGAAAAATCCACCGTAGAATTGTTATGATTTTATTTTCTGTCAAGAAATCCGAGAAGACATATTTGTTTTCTAAGTCTTGAACTTCGGAAGCGCTCGTCTATAACGCCATGTCACGCTGCCTCCTGCATTAGGCTATGTGACATTTAGAACCAGCTGGTACACAGGACTGCTGAGTGACTTCCCACAAGCGCTTCCAAACTCCAGCACTTAGAAAAAATAATCACCCGAACTGAATTTCTTGACAGAAAATAAAATGATAACAATTCTACGGTGGATTTTTCAGAAACAAACACTTTGCAGATAGCAAGAGTAAATTCCAAGCTTTCCATAGAGCCGCAATATTGGTGAGTTTGAAGTCGTTTAATACAATCAGATAGCAAAAAAATGTTTTCATGCATTGGATCCCTATGGGAGGTATTGCAACCCTAGATTCATCCGATTATAAAACAAATCTAGTGTTGCAATTTGCGGCTAGGTTAGGGTGTGTAACCCTATTGCTGAATGAAGAGACAACTCATTTGCATGTATTCCTTTTAGTATAAGTGAGTAAATAAAGCCCCCAACAGTATTGTGTGAAAAGGTGTGGAAGGATTGTAATAATAAAGGTTTACCAGAGGACAGCCATGAGTTATCCAAAGATTGTGATGATGATTTTGAGCAACCAACAACCTCCCGTTGCTCCGAAGTTGGTCGTTTGACTCAATTCAATGACTCAAATTGACTCGTTTTTTATAGTCACTCGATCAAAGCTCTACTTTCGCAGTCAAATTGCTCCCCTGAGCCTTTATTATTTCAACGTATTATAGTCTAAAGGATTTTAGTATCACCGCTGTTTGTTTACATCTACACTTCCGCATGAAGCGACGTGCCTGGGTCACGTGACCAGAGAGAGAGAGAGAGAGAGAGAGAGAGAGAGAGAGAGAGAGAGAGAGAGAGAGAGAGAGAGAGAGAGAGAGAGAGAGACGGAGACTCCGGTATGTGACGTCATAATTCAGAAACAGAAATGAGAAAACATTTCATTCATAACTTTATTCAAATAGCTGTAGTAGTTCTATGATGTCATGACTTGATGTGTGATTGCATCATATGAGGCTTTGTGGGAACCGTGGGAACTAGTTATTATTGAGTCTATAATAGGGGTAATAATAATATAATTTTTATAAATAATAAAAAGCATGTTTTTTCTCTCTCAGAGGTAATTTATTCAAGACCTTAATTTCTTTTTGTATACAAAAAAGGGGTGTATTTCCTTCTGAAGTTGAATTCTCAGTAGACCTATAAACAAATAAAAATGTGATATTCTCTTTTTTTCCCCTCTAATGGAAATATAAATGTGTTTATTTTATTCAATGTTGCCCCCCACCCCCACCAAACAAAAATAAAAACATAACACATGAAATAAAACATAAGGATTAATGAACAGTGAGGATCTTACTGTCAGAATATACTGCATACTGCTTATCAGTCACATTCACATCATTCCACAACTTTTGATCTTCTTCATTGAGAACGTTTGACAACTCTTGAAAGGTGTCTTCCTCCCCAGGCCAGCAAGCGGTGTAATTCTGAGATATTTGAACATTACTTAAGGGTTACATCATGTCTCCATTCTGACATGTCTCCATTCTGACATGTCTCCTTTCCGACACTAACCCTAACTCTAACCCTAAACCTAACCTCTATGGAAGTGTTGCCACTCCGACAATAAGAAGTCAATGTCGGAGTGGCGACATGTCGGAATGGAGAGCAATTTCCAATACTTTTACTTCTACTACCACTACATATAGCAGATCTATTTTCACAATTTCCGCCTCCATATATTTGACAATTTGGACAATGTTTAATTTGTCATTTTAGAGGTGTTAAAAAGTCCTTAAATTGTCACTTTAGAAATGTGCAGATACCGTCTATACACTTAAACGTTACGTTGGTTTGTTTACTGTTGAGTGAGAAAACAATGTTGCACATTAAGTTAATCATCTGGGGACCCACCCAAAATAATTTGGGGATCGTGTGTGATGTGATGACGTCATCAAACGATAAAGTCGACTTCAACTCAACTTTTTACTGAGTCGAGTCGACATGCAAAAATCACAAGTCGTTAATGCCCTACCATAAGGTACGCTCACCACCGGCGATGCCAGTGACATCACACTGGCGATGCCAGTGTGCCACATCACCACTGGCATCACCAGGAATGCTGGTCAGAAAGGCTGGTAGTAAATATATTTACTAAAGATTAGAACAATACCTTGCAAAAAATAAATACAAATTATTATTAGTATAATAATACAATGAATAGTATCCTGATTCCAAAGTTTTATTTTCAAAAGAATGCACAAAAGAAGACTTTCCTCACTTTCACTTACTACGCACTACATAAACATTGCAAAAGTGTACACATTTCTAGTTTTTTTACATCATAAAAAGTGGAAAACATTGACATTGTTATCTTATCAGTTTAAACCATAAGGATGTAAGCGCTGCCTGGTTTCATTCACAGTGGCTCTAAACCCTCATGCCTATACCTATATGCAATAGGCATAATTATGCATAGAATCAAAGGAACCAAAAGTTCCTTTGATTGTGGTGAGGAGGACTGTGTCTTCTGTGGCTTGTCATACTGTGATTAGAATGAATCAGAGACAGCTCCAGGGAATAATCAGCAGGGGGGCCTTCAATGTTCCAAAGGGGGCACTTTATTGTTCAACAAACCCCTATCCTATATATATCAAGCCAGCGTTTTGCAAACTAGTAAAGTCCATTAATTTACACGTTTTCTCACTGAAAGGATTTTAATTTCCCGTGCTGCATGCACAACACATGAATAGACATCAAAACAAAACCAACTGGTGCAGTGCTAGGCTACCTTTTATCATTGGATTTTCATTAAACTATTCATTATGTGAAGATATATATTTTATAATAATAATCACAAAGAACATAAAGAGAACACATAATTAACACATGTAAAACATCTTAAAATAATAGTGGGGTAGGGTAATACCCGTTTATCTGGGTGGGTATTGCCCCCCAATGCACCCCTGTGGAGCCGCCTATGGAATGAATGTTCCTCATGCACATTTCCAGACTTCAGAAAAAAGACAATAGTCTGTTGGAATTTCTGAAAAATGTGATTGTTAGAGGCATTTTGGGGTAAAAGTTGGTAACCAGTCTATTTTACACAATTCAAGGGTGCCGAATCTGAAAAAAAAAGTTACCAAGCAAAATTTTGAGTTTTTGACCTTCTAATTTGCATAACAAAATAGCTGCAGAATTGTCAATTTTAAACTATTTCTTCAAGGGATATTTCACTCTCAAAAAACCTTTAGTAATTTTATCGTCTAATCAAGCTTTTGGGAACACCCAGGACAGTTTTTGAGTTGTTTGATTCAGTTTAGATTTAGATATTTGATATTCATTTTATCAGACACGCCCCCTTCCTATACAAACCCATTGTAACTTCAAACTCCATTTTAACCATGATAGATTTAATGAGAACACCCGTCCTTTTTTCTGGTGACTCCTGATATGCTCATAATACGTGAGCAGGTTATGTTTTGTCAATAAAATTTTTCATTTATCTTTAATAAGATCTTAATTGTATTTTATTTCTTTCATTTTCCCAAATAATTATAGAAAATAAACTAAAAAGGTTATCGAAAGAACACTGCCTGTTCGTGTATTAGATAACTTTTTTAGTTTTTTTTATAATTATATGGGAAAATGAAAAATAAATAAATACAAAAAATAAATTATTAAAAAGAAATGAAAGGAGTTATCGAAAGAACACGACCTGCTCACGTATTAGGAGGGCGTCAGGAGTCACCAGAAAAAAGGACGGGTGTTTTCATTAAATCTATCATGGTTAAAATGGAGTTTGAAGTTACAATGGGTTTGTATAGGAAGGGGGCGTGTCTGCTAAAATGAATATCAAATATCTAAATATAAACTGAATCAAGCAACTCAAAAACTGTCCTGGGTGTTCGCAAAACCCTGATTATATGATAAAATGATGAAACGTTTTTTGAAAGAGAAATATTGCTTGAATAAATAGTTCAAAATGTACAATTCGGTAGCCACTTTGTTATGCAAATTAGAAGGTCAAAAACTCAAAATTTTGATTGGTAACCAGGTTTTTCAGATTCTGCACCCCTGAATTATGTAAAATGGCCTGGTTACCCACTTTTACCCCCAAATGCCTCTAACCTGCTTATAGAAGGTCTTTTTTCAGAATCTTCTACAAAGCTTCTGCTTACTGCAAGGTGTCCCCCCCCAACTGATCCCTCATGTTCTGCTTACTGTAAGGTGTCCCCCCCTAACTGAACCCTCATGTTCTGCCTCAAAGTTTGATTTAGACGAAAGCTTCAACAAAGTGTACAACTAAAGGGTTTCCCCCTGTCTGAATCTGCATGAGCATCTTCAGACCTTTTTTGCTTAAAGCCGTTGCCACAACCTGTACAGATGTTCTGTGTATGAATTCTCATGTGGCTCTTCAAAGTGGTAAAATGACTAAAGCTGCTGCCAAAAGCCCCCTTTCCACTGCAAGGTGGAACCAGAACTTTCAGGAACCTGAACCTATTTATTATTATTATTTTCTTTTTCTGGTTTTGTGTCCATTGCACAGTAATGCACACGGCCCGGTTTCAGACAAGGTTCCTGGAACCTTTTTTGGGTCCTGCTCCTGAGGTAGAACTAAACTTGAGTTCTGGGAACCTATGGGCGGGGCCAGCAGCGCTGCTGCTCTAATTTGGGACCTTCCCGGTTAGTTCTGGTTATATGGAAACATAAGCAGAACTTGGTCCCGGAACTTCACAGGTTCTTGAAAGTTCTTGGTTCTGTAAAATTCTGGTTCTAGTTCTGGGTCGACCCTACGGTGGAAATGGGGCTATACATAGTACAGATAAAGAGCTATTCCCCTGTATGAACCCTCATGTGTTGCTTCAGAATACCTTTTCGACTAAAGCTGTTGCCACAAACTGTACAGCTAAATGGTTTTTCCCCTGTATGAATCCTCATGTGCTGCTTCAGAGTACTATTTTTACTAAAGCTGCTGTCACAAACTGTGCAGCTAAAGGGCTTTTCCCCTGTATGAATTAGCATGTGTCGTTTCAGATGACTGTTGTTATTAAAGCTGTTGCCACAAACTGTGCAGCTAAAGGGCTTTTCCCCTGTATGAATTAGCATGTGTTGCTTCAAAGTACTGTTACAATTAAAGCTGCTGCCACAAACTGCACAGCTAAAGGGTTTTTCCCCTGTATGAATCCTCATGTGTTGCTTCAGATTGAAATTTGTACTAAAGCTGCTGCCACAAACAGTGCAGCTAAAGGGCTTTTCCCCTGTATGAATTAGCATGTGTTGCTTCAAAGTACTGTTACAATTAAAGCTGCTGCCACAAACTGTGCAGCTAAAGGGCTTTTCCCCTGTATGAATTAGCATGTGTCGTTTCAGATGACTGTTGTTATTAAAGCTGATACCACAAACTGTGCAGCTAAAGGGCTTTTCCCCTGTATGAATTAGCATGTGTTGCTTCAAAGTACTGTTACAATTAAAGCTGCTGCCACAAACTGTGCAGCTAAAGGGCTTTTCCCCTGTATGAATTAGCATGTGTCGTTTCAGATGACTGTTGTTATTAAAGCTGTTGCCACAAACTGCACAGCTAAAGGGCTTTTCCCCTGTATGAACTTTCATGTGTTGTTTCAAACTACCCTCTTGACTAAAGCTGTTAACACACAGTGTACCGCTAAAGGGTTTCTCCCCTGTATGAATCCTCTCGTGCTTCTTCAGAGTACCCTCTTGGCTAAATCTGTTACCACAAAGTGAACAGATGAAGGGTTCTTCCCTTGTATGAATCTTCATGTGCTGCTTCAGAGTACTTTTTGTACTAAAGCTGCTGTCACAAACTGTGCAGCTAAAGGGTTTTTCCCCTGTATGAATCAGCATGTGTTGTTTCAGATTACTCTTTCGACTAAAGCTGTTCCCACACAGTGTACAGCTATAGGGTTTTTCCCCTGTATGAATCTTCATGTGCCGCTTCAGAGTAAATTTTTTGTTAAAGCTGCTGTCACAAACTGTGCAACTAAAGGGTTTTCCCCCTGTATGAAGTCTATGAACTCTCATGTGCTGCTTCAGAAGGCATTTTCGATTAAAGCCGGTGCTGCAAAGTGTACATACAAAGGGATTTACCCCTCTATGAGTCTCCGTGGACGGACACTGTTTTGATGATTTCACAGCGTGGAAAAGCTTATTGCTCATAGACGGTCTTTGTCCTTCCACGTGTTGTGTATCGTTTGATTTTTTTGTGTTTAAAATTGACCGGTCTTCCCTGGTCTCCTCCCAGTCATCACTGTCTTCAGTGTCAGATTCAGAACAGTGTGAAGAGAGGAGCTGAGCATCACTAGTTCCTTGTGATGTTTCACAGTCATCTGCGACAGCCTGCAATTGTTTGTGTGTGTAGGAGGTGCGGGCTGGAGGGTCTGTTTCTCTGTTTTCATCAGTTTCATCACGTTTCACTGTTACTAATGTCAACATTGTCCCATCAGCCTCTAATGGGACATGCTCTTGTGTTTGGAACAGCTCCTCCTGTTCCTCTTTGATGTGTGGAGGTTCTGGTTCTTTCTGGATCAGTCTGGAACCCTGCTCTTTCTGTTCTGGTGAAGACTCCTCTTTACAAAGAGGGACACCGTCTAGGAGGAGGAAAATAAATTATAGTTCAGTCAGGATACTCTTGACCGCCAGGTCGCAGTTACTATCAAAACCTCCACCAGCTGTCAGTCTGTCTGTCTGTCAGTCACATGACTCACATCACACTTTCCCCTACTCATATCTACGCCACCGTTGCCCCTATCCATGCCAAACTTTGCATACACAATCCTTGGCTGCCAAACCACAACCTCCCCTCATTTCTCACATGGCCCTCTTCTAGCGCCACCATGAGGCCGATTCTTGCAAAACACATTTTTGGACACTGCTCCTACAGATTTTGCGCTAAAATCACACAAAGCGGTGTATACAACATGTGACCTGACAGTCGCTTATCTCCCGATTAGGGAGTCTTACTGGTAGTTCAGTCAGGACACACTTCTTCTGAGCACAAGCAAGCATTAGGATCATCATCTCTCTCACCTTTAGTGTCTATTGTGCACGGCATACAAAGACCCTCTTCCTTTATGAGTGGTTTCACATCCCTGTCAGGTGATGGCTTTGAGGACACTGCCACAACACCTGGTTTTAACTCCACCTACAAAAGAATACATGAATCCATAAATACATGTGGTACAGTCTCTTCTTGGAGGTAGCAGAGTTCTGTTCATCTTCTAACATCATTATAGGCAACAGAAAATGTATTTCCTTCACTGATTTGATCCAACTATTATTGTCCCTCTCCTTTTATCACCAATACCTCAAATCCTTTGACCAAAACCAATTGATCTACAAGCTCTGGACACAACACTGCATCAACACTGTGTTGTTTTGCTAGGTTTCAATGTGGTGTAATAAGGCCTCAACCAACAGATATCATTTATAATCAAATTACCTTTTTAGAAATATCCAATGGAACCATTTCATCCTTCACATCCAACAGTCCACTGTTAAACCTTACACGTGACAGAGGGACGAAACAGGCCTTCAACACTACCGCTGTTACGTTCACCTGTAAAATGACATGCAGAAAAGACAATTCATGGATATGTGAATTTTGGCAAAATAAAAGGCAATATAACATAAAAGATGACCATGACCATGGTTTAATTGTTATATTTTAATAGTTATCTATTACAAAGGGGGAGGGATGGAAGCCCCCATCAACACTAAGCTACATTAAATGTAAAAACTATTTGTGACCAAAACACAACAAACACCAAAGACAAAGATAGTAGATAATAGATGGTAATAAAATGCAATAAAACAAACATAACAAACCTGATGCTCAATCTTCCTCCTTTTGGGTTCCCTACAGGACTGCTCAACTTCCCCCGGTTGGTTCATCTGTAATGATGAATGGATTGGTATTAGCGAGAAACTCCGCCTCTTTATTTATTTTATCAGAATTCAGATTATGAAAAGAAATCTAAAATGTAGGCGTGGTTATCTGTTGTTGTGGGAGGAGGGGGCGGAGTGTAGCGTGCATATCATTATACAAGCTGTCCACTATTAATGTCTGCATTACAGAAACAAATAATAAAACAAGCCATTGCAGGTGGAAAATTATAAAGATTCCGCAACTCCATTGTATATTTACTGGTAAAAATGTGCAAGTCTTTTATAAACAAACAAGCTGTTTGGGATTTTATCCATGGTTTTAACTTTCTCCACCCGTGCTCTGTGGACTGTCTGACTTGTGAGAGAGAACCAAGGAAGATCAAAGAAGGAATGGACACCGACGTCATTTTAGGCTCCATGGCCATCCGCCATGACACTTTGGCCACCCAAAATAACATTAGCGTCTATGAGCACTTCGTCACTTCCGCCACCCAAAAGTGTCATGGCGGCGTCCCATGGTGTGCCAACTTCCGGGTGTTGTCTGTTCCTGCCTAACCTTCCTTGGAGAGAACCAGGAAACAGACACCACAGTGTGGGCGGTCTGTTGACGGAGTCTCTGGCTCTGCTCTCTGGCTGCAAGTAGCCTACAGTGAAACCACGCCCCCCTGATACAAATCTATATAAAACAAATGTTAATATTAATTAGATAAGCCACGTCACACCGAACTAATGGAATGCAGTGAGCAAATATGTAATGAGTGGCGCCAAATATTTATTTTCTACACAGAAACCAGAAGTACACAGAAATAGCTACAGAAAGAGGAGAAAGCTCTAAATCCACAAGCCTATAGGCAAATTGAACCATATTTTTGCTCCCTATCACAAGTGACTCATTGATATAATACATATTTATAGAAACAGTGATTTTGGGTTTCATATCCCTTTAAACACAAGGTGGAGAATCTAATCTCTAATAAAAACAGTCTTCTTCAAGGTTAGTAGTTTGTATCAAACAATACAACTCATTGACCATTACTATGGTAAAGTCTCAACCAGACAATTCCAGTGTGTTACCTTCTTGTTCAGTTGTTCCTCGAAGTCAAATCCTTGGAAATGGTTCACTGTCTTGTCTCTGAATTTGCAGAAAGCACAAACAATGTTATATGGTACTTATACAGTATACAAAGGAAGGTTTCTTAGCACTTTTAATTCAGCCAATCAGAGCAGAGCAAAGAAAGGATTGTTTTTCATGCAAAAAAAAAAAATACATAAATGCTTACAATGGATTTGGAATCATGAAGAACCCCTAGTTTTACCCCTCACATGCTACTTAACCCTCTAAGGCCCACGGTTGTAATATTACAACGTTTGTATTTTATCCAAAAAAAGGTTTAAATCATTTTATTTTAGCTCCCCCTACCACCTAAACACCACCATTGGATTCTATTGTTTAGTATTACAATGCCATTGGCCACAATATTTGCATATAAATACCCCCCACAGGGGCTGCCATTCACACCCGCCACACCCGCTGAAATTCCAGAGTTTTGACGAACAACATCTCACTTTTTCATGGAAGCTATACCTCACAAAAACATAAGTAAAATGCCTGTACTATTTTTTTTTTTTTAGCAGATTAATTTTTATATGTTTCTTTTCCTGTATAGTGAAGTCGATGGGACAGTGAATATACAAACGACCCTAACTTTTTTTTCGCGATGTTTTCGGAAGAGCAGGAGCATTCTGTGGACCTTAATGACCAAACTAATAGATGAAACAGAAACAAAATGTACGGCATGACACCACAGCTTTTGGGCTTGTGGGTCCCTGACTATAACATACCGGTAGCACATCAACTATCTGGAGACATTTCAGTACGCACAGTCTGGTGATTTAACAACATGCCTTGCACGTTTGCTTGAAACCATTTTAAATTGAGTTTAATGTGAAATCCATATGATTCCCATTTGGTAGGCCACGTATGAATTAATTCATTATTTGGACACACCTGATTCCAATAACTATCTGCATTGATGTGCATAGCCTTTTTGTGTTGTGTAATGGTCACCGTTTGACAGGTAACACCACTGTCACAATCACTATAATATTTAAATGACAAGGGATAATATGCAAACATGGACAGTCTGACAGCAGAATTGAGCGTAGACATACAGATTAGAGCTTTGGAATCAGGTGCGTCCAAATAATAATTAATTAATTGATACATGTGCACTGCGCAAATTAGCCTAATTCACGGCCCGCCCACTAAGCATCCCACGGGTGCTGAAGTCACATTTTGAAGGGGTAAATCCTACCATAGCCTATGGAGTTGGCACAGAAATCGCAAATTTAATGCAATTTCCGAATAGTAAAGTATAAAATACGGCTAGCATGATCAAGAACACAAGATACTAAACGGCACAAAGCACTATAATTTACTTTACTGTTAGAAATAATGATTTGTTGGCTTTAAGTCCAGTATAGTTTCCCCTTCTAAATTGAAGTCAGCACCCGGGGAAAACTGAGAAACGGAAGTAGGTGGGCGGGCCGTGAATAAGGCTAATAGGTCATGAGTCACGATGTCCCAATATACATCATAGCATTTGATTTGGAAGATTATCATAGGCCTACTGCTGCTATGCTTTATGGTGAAGAAGGTTTGTAAAATAGCCTATAGGATATGCAGCAAAATTGTTCTGGTGGGAGGCGCAGAGATCAACCCCGCAAGCATGAACTTTCTGTGTCTGGTTCATGGTGCACTCTCCTCTACTCTGTGCCAAATTCTGTCTGTCTGTCTGACACACGGACAGACATGTGGCAGCCCGGCCAGTGCGCTGCATCGCGTGTCATCGTTGCCTAGTTAAAGACACTCGACTTAACATTTTAAGCCAGGCAAAATGAAATAAAAAAGCCGGACCCTTGAACATTTAGGTGAAATGGCTCTTCAACGGCGGAGAAGACTAGGCGAAAGTGCCAGGCGAAAGGACCAAATGTGTTGAGGAAAATACGTTTTAGGCGAATGGGCTGGTGACCCTCAAAATGCCCCCCAAAAAAAGAAAAATAGAAGTATAAGTCGATCATGATAATAATATACATAGTTAAATTATTAACTAAAATTGAATTAGAAGGAGAACTAAATATTTACCCTTATGTTTAATGATAATACACTTGGAGAAACTTATTGTGAGACTGACAGTTGCTAACCCAAATGACATGGTACCAGGCAACTGGGATGTGTTTGAATGATGTTTGAATGTAAGTTATTGACATGAAAACCGGACTGAAATGTCATGGCCACAGTGTTGAAAATATATCTGTTCAGGAGGCACCGTTTGAAACTCTCACTCCCCAATGTATGTGATGTTATGCTTGAAATGGGGGTTAGCATCATATACCACTAGTTATGGTTTTAATTCAATAATCAGGGAAAGGGGGTTAGCATCATACAGGGGTTGACAGTAAGGTCTCAGAGGCACTTGCCCGTCGGGCAAGTGCAGGCCATATTCTACTTGCCCTCAGGTCTTGGCCACTTGCCCCCCCGCAGCGATGGAAAGTATATTTACTTAAATACTGTACAATACGTTTACTTCTACTCCACATCTTGGATCCTAATATTGTACTTTTACTCCACTACAATTATTTGAAAACTTTAGTTACTAGTTACTTACTGCAGATATACATTATTATAATATTATAAGACATATGTAAACCACTTTAGCACTTTTGCTTTTACTTTAGTACTTTTACTTGTAAAAGAGTATTTCTATATTGCAGTATTGATACTTTTACTTAAGTAAAACCTTTGAGTACTTTTTTCTACAACTACCCCCCCCCCCCCCCCCCAACACACACACACACACCAAAAAAGGAAGAAGAAAATAAAATAGTCTTGCTTGTTTCTCTCTCACAAACAAAACCTGGCAACGCTGGACAGCAGACCATCAGAGTCGGAGATGTGTTTATGTTAGTTGTTAGCACAGAACGCTAACAAGCAGGCTGCCCTGCAGTGCACATGAATACCAGTAGAGTCGCCGAAATGAAGGTCGCCCGGAATGGTCGCCGACAAGTGTCGCCGACGTGTTTGGAATAGTCGCCTGGCGTTATAGAAAACTCATCCAGGCAGTGAGAAATCTCATCGAGAATGGTCGCCGACGTGTTTGGAATAGTCGCCTATATTTATAAACCATTATAGACAACAAAGGTATAAAGGGAGTGAGTGAGTGAGTGAGTGAGTGGGGTATATATTTATAAACCATTATAGCCTACTTAGCATTTAAAACTCTGATGCCCAAAATAGACAACAAAGGGAGCGAGTGTAGGCTACCCTACCCATATGTCACCCATTCACACGTTACAGTAGTATACTACTACTAGGCCTACATGTTTTGTACCTGTGCTATTTAGAGAAACTATAGGGTCTAAGCTTTATAACTGTACAAGCTGGCTGCTGGCAACTTTGTCTCTGACCAACGACTACAACGTATTGGATGCACAGATCGCTTCGTTGGGATTAAAACCGCTCGTAGTCCTACCATAGTGGTGCGGTGGTACGTGGCTTTGGAAATAAACGTCATGAAACTTTACCTTTTTCTATGCAAACTTCTAATAAAGTCTTCAATCAATCCATTTCATCCTCCATGACACAAACTACTTTAACCGAGCCTATGCTCGCGCCTCCGACCAAGACGACACGAGGAAAACAGTGTGCATGCACTCCGTGCAGCTGTCAGTGTGTGCCAGGGACGTGCAGAGAATGTTAGAGAGGCAGGGGCTGACACTTCTAAAAGAGGTCAATTCTTTCAACATACTTGCATTCAAGTTCAGGAGCTGCATTCAGGTATATGGCACGGAAAAGGGCGTTTGCATTTCTTTCACCATAGTAAAAAAAACGCATTCATGGTCTAGACTGGAGAGCAGTAATGGCGAGTGCCAATGTGCGGCCGGAGGGCACTTTTTACCAGTGGATAAAAGGGCAGGGGCTCAAGCCCCTTTGATGTCTAATGTGTGCACGTGCCACTATGTGCTGAGTCGCGGCTCGCAACATGATGCTGTCAGACAGTAAAATAAAACTTTGTGGATATAGTTTGATATAATTAGGCCTACATTTCTGTTGATGTTTCAACCAAGGGACGAGTTTATTTTATTTGTGATTCCCCCAAAACACTCATGATAGCTGAAACAACAGAAGTAAATGACATTTCACAGAAGATCTTTTTAATTAAAATGGTCGGATATTTTCACTACTTCATAATTATATTTTTTTATTTATGGAATTTCTTGTGATGTGTTTGCTTGACTGAAAATAATAATAGGCCTACATAATCAAGCGGTCGATCGGTGAACTGATGCACAGAGGAGGCATAGGCCTATAGCCTACACACTGGACCCATTGTACTATAGGCCTAGCTATAGCCTAGCTTTTGTCTTGAAATAAAAGATAATTTGACAGACAACAGCCTGCATACTGACCATAATGGAATGTTATTGCAGTCGGGGTTAGGCTATATTTCTTGCAAAAGATTTTAAGACAACGGGTGTGTCCGCATAACCTTATATAACGAAGTTGCTTTCATACTAGCTTTTTATTAGTGAACTAAAACAATATTTGACAGATATGACTAGCTTATACATTTTAGTTATGAATTGGAATGTTATATTATAGCAATTGATGCAACAATGATGTGTGGAACACTAATGGAGAGACATGGCACGCATTACGCGTCGTGCGTAATGCCATCCAGCCCATTTAATTGCGTTTTGGGACAGGAGTCTGTAGAGCTGGTAGATCAGCCAACGTTTAAATATTTAGATTTAATAGGAACACTACTATATATAGGCTACAGTCATTGGTAATGGAAGTGGGGCTTTCCAATGAATGAGGTGACGTTTTATTTTTTTAAATCGCTTCATAATTGACGAGCCATGTTCGAATGAAACTGGTGTCTTACTCTTACTTTGCTTCCTAAGCGCATATGGACAAAGCAGCAAAGTGGCATTTGACATCATATTGAAATGTGCACAGTCAAGTATCTGTTTCACCAAACAGAAAGATTAATAGCCCACTTTGAAATTCAAAGTAGACCTAAATACAAAGTGCATTTTGTATGGACATTCAACAATCATAGGCCTATTAAGAAAACAATCCCAGGCCAGTATGAAATAGTATTAAATGAGAATAGGCGCAGAATTTTTTTCTTTCTTTTTTCTAAGATTCGATTAAATCAATGCATTCTGAGAGAGTCTCAGAATGCATGTCACTGCATGTCACTGGTATCAAATAGAAATAATGTACTAAATGCCACAACTTAGACCTGACATTATAGAGTAGGATATCACATGAATCTTATAGCTTTGCGTCAAGAGTTAGGGATTAGGGGAACGTTTAGAGTTCACATCATCACACTAATTGTAATATTAGGCCTACATCCCAGCCAATTATTGTAGGCTATTACAATAGGCCTATAATAGGCAATTTGTGTCGGAGATAAATCGCTGTCTGATATGACGGTAAAAAACAATTGAAACTCAGCCTGCAGCCCTGCACAGGACCTGCCAAACTAAACGGACGTGGGTACCCTTTTAATTGATTGACTGATCATTTACAGGCTACAGCTGATGGCTTTGATTACTTCTACATGGCCCCGTGTGAGAAATCTCTCTGTCCATATGGCAATGGCAAAACGCAATTAAATGGGCTGGATGGCATTACGCCATGTCTCTCCATTAGTGTTCCACACATCATTGTTGCATCAATTGCTATAATATAACACCCCTTGTCTTAAAATCTTTTGCAAATTAAAAAGATCTTCTGTGAAATGTAATTTACTTCTGTTGTATCAGCTATCATGAGTGTTTTATATGGATATGGGGGAATCACAAACTCGTCCCTTGGTTGAAACATCAACAGAAATGTAGGCCTAATTATATCAAACTAGACCTATATCTACACAGTTTTATTTTACTGTCTGACAGGCATCATGTTGCGAGCCGCGACTCAGCACATAGTGGCATCGTTTGTGTCATGGAGGATGAAATGGATTGATTGAAGACTTTATAGTTTGCATAGAAAAAGGTAAAGTGTCATGACGTTTATTTCCAAAGCCACGTCGTTGCGAGCCGCGACTCAGCACATAGTGGCATCGTTTGTGTCATGGAGGATGAAATGGATTGATTGAAGACTTTATAGTTTGCATAGAAAAAGGTAAAGTGTCATGACGTTTATTTCCAAAGCCACGTCGTTGCGAGCCGCGACTCAGCACATAGTGGCATCGTTTGTGTCATGGAGGATGAAATGGATTGATTGAAGACTTTATAGTTTGCATAGAAAAAGGTAAAGTGTCATGACGTTTATTTCCAAAGCCACGTCCTACCACCGCACCACTGTGGTAGGACTACGAGCGGTTTTAATCCCAACGAAGCGATCTGTGCAGTCAGACGTGCTGCTATTAAATCTGCAGATCCAATACGTTTGTTTCTCTCGCAACTACGAGCGGTTTTAATCCCAACGAAGCGATCTATGCAGTCAGACGTGCTGCTATTAAATCTGCAGATCCAATACGTTTGTTTCTCTCGCAAATGACAATCTGGCAACACCACTGGCTGGCTGCTGCTGCGTCTCTGATTTCCTCTATCCCAACATAACCGCAATTTAGCTCATGTGTTTAAAGCAACAGTTGAGGGGCCAGGATGTTTAACAGAAGACAGGTACAGCTACAGTTATAAGCTTATGTAACGTGTGAATGGGTGACATATGAACACTCACTTGAATACTGGGCATCAGAGTTTTAAATGCTAAGTAGGCTACACTCACTTGAATACCCCTCACTCACTCACTCACTCACTCACTCACTCCCTTTATACCTTGTTGTCTATAATGGTATAAAAATAGGCGACTATTCCAAAAACGTCGGCGACACTGTCGGCGACATGTAAAAGCTGTCGGCGACAATTCCAAATCAGGCAGGCGAGAATTCCACCGAAATTGGTGAGCCTTCCTCGGCGACTCTTCCACGTTTTCCGGCGACCTTCATTTCGGCGAGATTACCTGTTACCAGTGCGAATGCATGCTGCTCATGATTAAATACATTATGTAGCGCAATACAGGGAGGGAAACATCGGGAAAGCACTGTTGATAGCATGGAAAATAGACGCTTCACTCGTAAAATAGACGCTTCGCGCCGTTCGCGGACATGTCAATGTTTTAGCGACTTTTGCGGTAATAGTTCTGTCTTCTTTCACTTTCTCCCCAACGTTTGGTGACCTGTGCTTCAGCACGTAAAGTGCGTGCATTAATCTGGCCATGCTGTAGCATAATGTGAGGCCCTGTCCATACCTAAAAAAATCCCCGGGCGTTTCTGACTTTGTTTTGAAACCTCTACGCCTCCACACGGGCCCGTGTAGAAAAATATGTGTGTCCACACGGTATTATAAAAACGCTATAAATCCCTGTCTGCGCGTCACCGAAGCGGGTGGCGCGTCCCCCTGCTCTCATAGCTCTCATGCAATCATTGCAGCAGCTATCTATCTATCTATAGGCTATGCATCGTCCAAGTTTCACAATCTTCACACTTTAACATGCACAATTGCTATTTAAACATTCATTTAACTATTTCTAGAGCAGGAGAGGGGAGAGGAATCGTCGAGTGTGGTGTGCTCTCTCTCTCTCTCTCTCTCTCTCTCAGTATTAAACGAATGTAACTCTATCAATCAGAACTTCGTGGTCAAGCAAGCATCACTTGGTATTGAGAGAGAGAGTGGTGCGCTCTCTCAGACGGACTTTTTTTTTTTTTAGCTTGCGCTGATCGTGGAAATAATTTAAAAGGAGGCACATGCCGTGAATAATCAACATATTCTCACCTTCAAAGCGTCAGACAACTGATGAGAATGGACTGGAGTAATGCCTGCATGCGTGCGTATGTCTCCATTATGCTTGAAATCATTTGATATTGGCATTTGATATCCAAACTTTGACAAAGAGAAGAGGCAGGCGCGTCGCGTCAGATATGCTCCGTTAACAAGACTATAGGGCTGTATCTCGTTATTGATAATGAGCACCTTATCGATCCGGCTTATTGAGCCGGTGGAAAGCTATGTGAGACAACGTTCAGAACATAACTGGTATCTTTTGAGACTGTGAGATCGTGGCTGACCACCATTTGAAGATGACATTTGACAAGAGTAACAAATATCATTAAAATCATTCATTAGGCTAAATAGGGCTCCATCCCTAAGGAGGAGGAGGCGAGAAGCACAAGGTGACGTAAGCATGCAAGCAAAGAACTTCTCCGTTTACGGTGTCCACAAGGCAAAATAAATACGCCCGGGTAACAAAAATGCACTGCAGCCGGAGTTTTGGAAACTATTCGTCTAGTCCTCCGTTTGCATGCTGTTTGCATGTGGACACCCATGGGCGTTCGTGGCTTTACCCCCCCGGGGATTAAAAATACGTTGTCGTCTGGACAGGGCCTCAGTGTGTATGCCTTGTAGATTCGCTGTTTTTGACGGAGCTCACATAGC
Source organism: Nannobrachium achirus (assembly GCF_963921795.1). Taxonomy (NCBI): domain Eukaryota; kingdom Metazoa; phylum Chordata; class Actinopteri; order Myctophiformes; family Myctophidae; genus Nannobrachium; species Nannobrachium achirus. Next base: position 6,597,665 of record NC_137810.1, on the reverse strand, counting down.
CACTGGCTGGCGGCTGCCTGCACGCACGTTCGTTCAGTGTGTGTGTGTGTGTGTGTGTTTGATTGATTGATTGAAGGCTTTATTAGAAGTTTGCATAGGAAAATGTACAGATTCATGACGGTACAGTTCACTGGTACAAGGTCTACTAAAAGGAGATCCATGAAAAGACTAAGCTTATTTCAACAGGAAACCATTAAAGTATCTCATATAACATTGAATGACAGACAAATAGAACACAGTACTATGCAGTAGATATGTAAAGAAAAAAAGAAAACAGTAGGTCTATACAATCAGTAAGTACAGTATATACAATATATACAAGGAAGGGGCAGGTAACAGTAAGTCTAAACAATCAGTATGTACAGTATATACGAGGAAGGGGCAGGGAGGGTAGGGTTGGGCTAGGTTTTTACCAGTTGTGAACGGCTGCTGCCTGTAAGTGGTTTTTTAGGGCAATTTTAAAGGATGCTAGTGATCCACACTCCTTTATGGCCTTCGGTAAGGCATTCCACATTTTTGTGGTGTAGCAGAAGAACGAGTTCGACCCTTTCTTTGAGTTGACTCTGGGTTGAACGTGATCTGTGGCACTGCCTCTGGTGTTGTAATTATGGACATCCTTAACGTTTATAAAGTATTTTGACAGGTACTTGGGTATCATAGTGGTGTAGTGTATCTTGTACACCAGGCCCATTGCAAGTTGCTGTACTCTGTCATCTACTCTGAGCCACCCCACTCTTAACTGGTGAGTAGCGGTGAGGTGAGTCTGATTGGGAAGGTTAAGCAGGACCCTAATTAGTTTATTTTGGGCTGTTTGGAGTTTAGTTTTTAGGGCTTGTGGGGCGTCACGATACCATACGTGGACTCCATAGTCAAAGAGGGGCTGGATGTGTGTGTGTGTGTGTGAGTGTGTGTGGGGGGCGTGTGGAGGGACTTCGGAGGGAGAGAGAGACGGACAACTAGCCCTGTAGCCCCTGTTCAAGTATAGGCACACATCTCATTATTATGTTGCTCAAAATGTGCACTTGCCCGTTCGGGCAACCCAGTAGCACAATTCACCTGCCCGACCTTTTTATTTACTTGCCCCGGGCAGTCGGGCAACCGTTAGTGTCAATCCCTGATCATATACCACTAGTTATGGTTTTAATTCAATAATCAGGGAAAGGGGGTTAGCATCATATACCACTAGTTATGGTTTTAATTCAATAATCAGGGAAAGGGGGTTAGCATCATATACCACTAGTTATGGTTTTAATTCAATAATCAGGGAAAGGGGGTTAGCATCATATACCACTAGTTATGGTTTTAATTCAATAATCAGGGAAAGGGGGTTAGCATCATATACCACTAGTTATGGTTTTAATTCAATGATCAGGGAAAGGGGTAGCCCTAGAATGGCTCTGATTTAACGATTAAGTAATCGTATAAAATACAGAGCCATAGAACGCCCCCATAGCGCGGCGGTTAGCAACTAATCTGCGCGGCACTAAAGTGCCGAGCGTTACTTATCTACTCACCCAATAATTAATTCCTCAGCCTGGGAGAACGATATTGTCCTGTAGTGTCATATCCATTTGAAAGTTCTGGCTAAAAACGTGTACTTTGTAAAATATCTCCACTTATCACGAGCCAACACGGACGACTTACACGACCGGGCGAGGGGCCCTGAATGACTGCTGGACTGAATATATCAAAACGTACGGGGCACACAATCACGCAGGTGGTGTGATTAGTCACCCCACGTCAATCACAAGCACCTGTCAATTGTGTGCCCCGTACGTTTTGTGCTTCCCAAAGGAAGTTATGATATATTCAGTCCAGCAGTCATTCCGAGCCCCTCGCCCGGTCGTGTAAGTCGTCCGTGTTGGCTCGTGATAACTGGAGATATTTTACAAAGTACACGTTTTCAGCCAGAACTTTCAAATGGATATGACACTACAGGACAATATCGTTCTCCCAGGCTGAGGAATAAATTATTGGGTGAGTACACAAGTAATGCGCAGCACTTTAGTGCCGCGCAGATTCGCTGCTAACCGCCGCGGATAGGGACCGTTCTATGGCTCTATTTGAGGGATTACACAGTGTCAATCGACCGAAAATAAGAGACATTCTAGGGCTAGGAAAGGGGGTACTCTACTCTGGTAACCGGTCTTCTCGCCAAAAATCAAAGTCGCCAAATTTGCGGGACATGTCGCCGAAGGCAGGTCGCCAACCAGACACGGACATCTCGCAAATTCACTGAGTCAGCTCGCCAACCAGTAGGGAATAACCCGTGAATGATACACGTTCATGGAGGCTTATTCAAGAGCACAAGTGTTTAAGAATGAAGAGTGTTGTGTGTGTGTGGAGGCTTATTCAAGAGCACAAGTGTTTAAGAATGATGTGTGTGTGTGTGTGTGTGTGTGTGTGTGTGTGTGTGTGTGTGTGTGTGTGTGTGTGTGTGTGTGGGAAAGATATATATGAAAGGAAACATGGCAAGAGATCAAATTGATGCAGTTAAAAGAACAGTTCACAACACTGTTTATACATTTGAGGATGGACCATCATAATCAGCATCTGTGTCTTTTGTTATAGTAGTCGTTTTGGAGGACCGCTGGGAGGAGCCATGGACCACCATTTGATGAGATTCTCCTATAGGGAAACTGAATTTCAGTCTTTGTTTGATGTGTTGTGTTACTAGACACATTTACAAACACATTGGTGAAGGAATGTTTTGGCAAGGAATTCATTCCAGGATTTTTTTTTAAGATATTCCCTTCTTAGGGTGCCCTCACACCAAAATACCTATGAAAGTGGAATCCGCGTTCTGCCAATGCATTTCAATGAGAGCGAAGCGGTTCTCATTGAAATGCATTGGCGGAACGTGGATTCCACTCTCATAGGTATTTTGGTGTGTGGGCACCCTTATATAACAAAACACTCTCATAGGTATTTTGGTGTGTGGGCACCCTTATATAACAAAACACTCTCATAGGTATTTTGGTGTGTGGGCACCCTTATATAACAAAACACTCTCATAGGTATTTTGGTGTGTGGGCACCCTTATATAACAAAACACTCTCATAGGTATTTTGGTGTGTGGGCACCCTTATATAACAAAACACTCTCATAGGTATTTTGGTGTGTGGGCACCCTTATATAACAAAACACTCTCATAGGTATTTTGGTGTGTGGGCACCCTTATATAACAAAACACTCTCATAGGTATTTTGGTGTGTGGGCACCCTTATATAACAAAACACTCTCATAGGTATTTTGGTGTGTGGGCACCCTTATATAACAAAACACTCTCATAGGTATTTTGGTGTGTGGGCACCCTTATATAACAAAACACTCTCATAGGTATTTTGGTGTGTGGGCACCCTTATATAACAAAACACTCTCATAGGTATTTTGGTGTGTGGGCACCCTTATATAACAAAACACTCTCATAGGTATTTTGGTGTGTGGGCACCCTTATATAACAAAACACTCTCATAGGTATTTTGGTGTGTGGGCACCCTTATATAACAACCCTTATATATATAACACCCTTATATAACAAAATACTCTCTCATATTGCTCATTTGCTCTCTCATATTGACACATTTAATTTCAAGATTATCAAATGGTGGTCCTCACAGTTTTCCTTCAGAACGACTCCTATAACAAAAGACACATATAATTTATCAAATACTGCCCCCTACTGACAAGATGAATTCCAATCTGTCACCTTTTGTTCTCAAAAGCACTTTGCACCTTCAATGAAACATCCAATGAGGTGTTGATTAATGGGTCATGCGCCTGCATTATGCAATGACCCATAAGTATGTGATATTGTGCTATTATGTAGCTACATTCCATGCACAAAGAAAAGCAGAAGAAAGAAAGAAAGAAATCCAGCGTCCATCAAGTGAAAGCTGTTTGTAGGCTATAATATGTTAAAGTATATAATAGTAAGTAGGCTAATGGTTATAATAATGCTGCTGTACTTAACTTGAGTATTTCCAATTTTCAATACTTTTACTTCTACTCCACTACATCTCAGATCCAAATATTGTACTTTTACTCCACTACAATTTTTGAAAACTTTAGTTACTAATTACTTTGCCGATAAAACCCTAACCCCATTTTATAACTTGGATATTTGAAAATAGCCGATCTTCAAGCTTGTAGATCTGCTATTTTCAAACATTTAGTACTTTTACTTTTGGTACTTAAACCTACATTTTGATGCCAATACTTTCATACTTTTACTCAAGTAGACTACATTTTGAAATCTGGACATTTACTTGTAACAGAGTAGGCCTACATCTACAGTGCAGTATTGATACTTTTACTTGAGTACTTTTTCCACCACTGTTTATATCACAGTCCGTGGCTTAGGGGTGAGCCATCCAAGCTGTTTTGGCGACCTGTCCTTGGAGCATTTGGCGAGGCATCCTAACCCACGGGGCGACATGCCCACGCTAGTTGGCGAGCTGCCCTAGAAAATTCATTTGCGTCATTTGTCGAGTTGGAAATTTGGCGAGAGGACCTGTATTCCTCTACTCTACTCAAGCCAAAAAAGATTGAGAAAACACTGGGTTAGGGTGTGTAACCCTATTGCTGAATGAAGGGACAACTCATTTGCATGTATTCCTTTTAGTATAAGTAGTGAGTAAATAAAGCCCCCAACAGTATTGTGTGAAAAGGTGTGGAAGGAGTGTAATAATAAAGGTTTACCAGAGGACAGCCATGAGTTATCCAAAGATTGTGAAGATGATTTTGAGCAACCAACAACCTCCCGTTGCTCCGAAGTTGGTCGTTTGACTCAATTCAATGACTCAAATTGACTCGTTTTTTATAGTCACTCGATCAAAGCTCTACTTTCGCAGTCAAATTGCTCCCCTGAGCCTTTATTATTTCAACGTATTAGTCTAAAGGATTTTAGTATCACCGCTGTTTGTTTACATCTACACTTCCGCATGAAGCGACGTGCCTGGGTCACGTGACCAGAGAGAGAGAGAGAGAGAGAGAGAGAGAGAGAGAGAGAGAGAGAGAGAGAGAGAGAGAGAGAGAGAGAGAGAGGGAGGGAGAGAGAGAGAGAGAGAGACGGACTCCGGTGTGTGACGTCATGTTTCAGTTTCCTTCTTGAAACAGAAACAGAAATGAGAAAACATTTCATTCATAACTTTATTCAAATAGCTGTAGTAGTTCTATGATGTCATGACTTGATGTGTGATTGCATCATATGTGGCTTTGTGGGAACTAGTTATGATTGAGTCTATAATAGTTATAATATATAATATATTTTTTTATAAATAATAAAAAGGATGTTTTTGTTTTCTCTCACAGAGTTAATTTATTGATTTACAAAATATCTAGATATAATTCAGACCTTATCTTATTTATACAAAAAAAGGGGTGTTTCCTTCTGAAGTTGAATTCTCAGTAGGCCTATAAACAAATAAAAATGTGTTTTAATTTAATCTGATATTCTCTTTTTTCCCTCTAATGGAAATATACATTTGTTCATTTTATTCAATGTTGCCCCCCACCCCCCACCCCCACCAAACAAAAATAAAAACACAACACATGAAATAAAACATAAGGATTAATGAACAGTGAGGATCTTACTGTCAGAATATACTGCATACTGCTTATCAGTCACATTCACACCATTCCACAACTTTTGATCTTCTTCATTGAGAAAGTTTGACAACTCTTGAAAGGTGTCTTCCTCCCCAGGCCAGCAAGCGGTGGAATTCTGAGATATTTGAACATTACTTGAGGTTACATCAAGTCTCCATTCCATGCCCCATGCATAAACTTTGGGAGCGCTAATCCCCCATTTGGACGGTCTCTCTGGAGTAGAAACGTATTTATTGTTGGAGTACAACCGTTCGATATAAAAAAGTCGAAATTAGGCTATCAATTGATTGAAAAAGTGTCAAACATTTGCCTTATGCAACATGGCCTACTTGTGCGCCAGCAGAGCGTGGCATAAGGCAGGGCAATAATGAAAAAGTCGACAAGTCGACTTCATTACACAAGTCGACTCCCACCAGAGAAAGTCAAAAGTCGAAGTTGAAGATATAATAATAATAATACTTTCTATTGTGAAAATAGCAGATATATTTTCACAATTTCCGCCTCCATATATGTGACAATTTGGACAATGTTTAATTTGTCATTTTAGAGGTGTTAAAAAGTCCTTAAATTGTCACTTTAGAAATGTGCAGATACCGTCTATACACTTAAACGTTATGTTGGTTTGTTTACTGTTGAGTGAGAAAACAATGTTGCACATTAAGTTAATCATCTGGGGACCCACCCAAAATAATTTGGGGATCGTGTGTGATGTGATGACGTCATCAAACGATAAAGTCGACTTCAACTCAACTTTTTACTGAGTCGAGTCGACATGCAAAAATCACAAGTCGTTAATGCCCTACCATAAGGTACGCTCACCACCGGCGATGCCAGTGACATCACACTGGCGATGCCAGGGTGCCACATCACCACTGGCATCACCAGTGCTGGTCAGAAAAGCTGGTAGTAAATATATTTACTAAAGATTAGAACAATACCTTGCAAAAAATAAATACAAATTATTATATAATTATAATAATAAAATGAATAATAGTATCCTGTTTCCAAAGTTGTATTTTCAAAAGAATGCACAAAAGAATACTTTCCTCACTTTCACTTACTACACGCTATATTAACATAGCAAAAGTGTACGCATTTCTTAGTTGTTTTTTTTACATCATAAAAAGTGGAAACATTGACATTGTTATCTTATCAGTTTAAACCATAAGGATGTAAGCGCTGCCTGGTTTCATTCACAGTGGCTCTAAACCCTCATGCCTATACCTATATGCAATAGGCATAATTATGCATAGAATCAAAGGAACCAAAAGTTCCTTTGCTTGTGGTGAGGAGGACTGTGGCTTCTGTGGCTTGTCATACTGTGATAAGAATGAATCAGTGACAACTCCAGGGAATAATCAGCAGGGGAGCATTCAATTTTCCAAAGGGGGCACTTTATTTTTCAACAAACCCCTATCCTATATATAGCAAGCCAGCGTTTTGCAAACTAGTAAAGTCCATTAATTTACACATTTTCTCAATGAAAGGATTTGAAGTTCCTGTGCTACATGCACAACACATGAATAGACATCAAAACAAAACCAACTGGTGCAGTGCTAGTGTAGGCTACCTTTTATCATTGAATTTTCATTAAACTATTCACTATGTGAAGATATATATTTTATAATAATAATCACAAAGAACATAGAGAGAACACATAATTAACACATGTAAAACATCTTAAAATAATAGTGGGGTAGGGTAATACCCGTCAATCTGGACTGGGGGGCCACAATGTCTAATCTGGGTGGGCATTGCCCCCCAATGCCCCCCTGTGGAGCCGCCTATGGAATGATTGTTCCTCATGCACATTTCCAGACTTCCGAAAAAAGACAAAGCTTCTGCTTACTGCAAGGTGTCCCCCCCTAACTGAACCCTCATGTTCTGCTTACTGTAAGGTGTCCCCCCTAACTGAACCCTCATGTTCTGCTTACTGTAAGGTGTCCCCCCCTAACTGATCCCTCATGTTCTGCTTACTGCAAGGTGTCCCCCCCCAACTGAACCCTCATATTCTGCTTACTGCAAGGTGTCCCCCCCCAACTGAACCCTCATGTTCTGCTTACTGCAAGGTGCCCCCCCCCCCCCTAACTGAACCCTCATGTTCTGCTTACTGCAAGGTGTCCCCCCTAACTGAACCCTCATGTTCTGCTTACTGCAAGGTGCCCCCCCCTAACTGAACCCTCATGTTCTGCTTCAAAGTTTGATTTAGAGTAGCTTAGACAAGCTTCAACAAAGTGCACAACTATGATTTCCCCCCTGCATGTGCAACTTCAGGAGACTGGAGACCTTTTTTGCTTAAAGGACAACTTTTTTTTTTACAACAAGGGGTCATATTTTAGATAGTCATTAGAGAAAAGAAAAGATGATTGTTAAAATGTTTTCATTTACTTCTTTCTATCATTTTAGTGATTTTAACGATTTTGATTCACATGCATGCAAGTGGCTAAATATGTATTATTTAGACACAATAAGCCCATTCCCAAGATGCACCGCAATGTTTCATGGGCAGATGTGAGTTATTGGGGCTGGTGTAAATAGTAACAAAGAAATTGTCAGCGTATTGTGTCTAAAAAGACATATTTAGCCCCCAACCCCTGAAATCAAAATACTAAAATGGCTAAAAGGATAGAAAGCAGTAAATGAAAACATTTTAACACTCATCTTTTCTTTTCTCTAATTACAATTTAAAATATGAACCCTTGTTGTAAAAAACTAAAGTTGTCCCTTAAAGCCGTTGCCACAACCTGTACAGATTTGCTGTGTATGAATTCTCATGTGGCTCTTCAAAGTGATAAAATGACTAAAGCTGCTATTTCCCTGTATGAATCCTCATGTGTTGCTTCAGGTGTCTACTTTTACTAAAGCTGCTGCCACAATCTGCACAGCTGAAGGGTTTTCCCCCCTCTATGAATTAGCATGTTCATGTTGCTTCAAACTACCCCCTCAGCTAAAGCTGATACCACAAACTGTGCAGCTAAAGGGTTTCCCCCGTATGAATTAGCATGTGCCGCTTCAGACTACTCGGTTGACTAAAGCTGTTCCCACATAGTGTACAGCTATAGGGTTTTTCCCCTGTATGAATCCTCATGTGCTGCTTCAGATCACTCTTTTGACCAAAGCTGTTCCCACATAGTGTACAGCTATAGGGTTTTTCCCCTGTATGAATCCTCATGTGCTGCTTCAGATTACTATTTTGACTAAAGCTGCTGCCACAAACTGTGCAGCTAAAGGGTTTTTCCCCTGTATGAATTAGCATGTGTCGTTTCAGAAGACCCTTTCGACTAAAGCCTTTGCCACAAACTGTACAGCTAAAGGGCTTTTCCCATGTATGAATCCTCATGTGTTGCTTCAGATCACTCTTTTGACCAAAGCTGTTACCACATAGTGTACAGCTGAAGGGTTTTTCCCCCGTATGAACCTTCATGTGTCGCTTCAGAGCACTACTATCAATAAAGCTGCTGCCACAGTCTGTACAGCAAAAGGGTTTTTCCCCTCTATGAATCCTCATGTGCTTCTTCAAAGCACTGTTACAATAAAAGCTGCTGTTACAAACTGTGCAGCTAAAAGGCTTTCCCCCCGTATGAATTAGCATGTGTTGTTTCAGATTACTCTCGTGACTAAAGCCTTTGCCACAAACTGTACAGCTAAAGGGCTTTTCCCCTGTATGAATCCTCATGTGTTGCTTCAGAAAAGAAAATGTACTAAAGCTGCTGCCACAAACTGTGCAGCTAAAGGGTTTTTCCCCTGTATGAATTAGCATGTGTTGCTTAAGATTACCCTCTTGACTAAAGCTGTTCCCACATAGTGTACAGCTATAGGGCTTTTCCCCTGTATGAACCTTCATATGCCGCTTCAGATTACTATTTTGACTAAAGCTGCTGCCACAATCTGCACAGCTAAAGGGTTTTTCCCCTGTATGAATTAGCATGTGTTGCTTAAGATAACCCTTTTGACTAAAGCTATTCCCACACAGTGTACAGCTGAAGGGTTTTTCCCCTGTATGAACCTTCGTGTGCTGCTTCAGATTATTTTTTTTACTAAAGCTGCTGTCACAAACTGTGCAACTAAAGGGTTTTTCCTCTGTATGAAGTCTATGAACTCTCATGTGCTGCATCAGAAGATATTTTCGATTAAAGCCGGTGCTGCAAAGTGTACATACAAAGGGATTTACCCCTCTATGAGTCTCCGTGGACGGACACTGTTTTGATGATTTCACAGCGTGGAAAAGCGTATTGCTCATAGACGGTCTTTGACCTTCCACGTGTTGTGTATCGTTTGATTTTTTTGTGTTTAAAATTGACCGGTCTTCCCTGGTCTCCTCCCAGTCATCACTGTCTTCAGTGTCAGATTCAGAACAGTGTGAAGAGAGGAGCTGAGCATCACTAGTTCCTTGTGATGTTTCACCATCATCTGCGTCAGCTTGCATCTGTTTGTGTGTGTAGGAGGTGCTGGCTGGAGGGTCTGTTTCTCTGTTTTCATCAGTTTCATCACTTTTCACTGTTACTAATGTCAACATTGTCCCGTCAGCCTCTAATGGGACATGCTCTTGTGTTTGGAACAGCTCCTCCTGTTCCCCTATGATGTGTGGAGGTTCTGGTTCTTTCTGGATCAGTCTGGAACCCTGCTCCTTCTGTTCTGGTGAAGACTCCTCTTTACAAAGAGGGACACCGTCTAGCAGGAGGAAAATGAAGCAATAAGCCACAAGAGAAGACGCTGCGCCTCGTGTCTCACCACGCTTCTCAGCCGTTATAAAATACCAGGTAACCACATGCCTCGCTTGGCTTATTGCTTTTCTAAAACGGTTACAATATGTTAACATGAAAAATCATCGACATGTACCACTTAAAACTGTTCTATTTCACTAATAATTCACTACAAGGTCTGCAAGAAAGTTCCCAGCTATAAGAAAGTAGTTCCCAGCTTTTTTGCCAACAACAAAGGTGCAGATAATCGGTGCACTGTGTGACACTGTGGAAAGAAATAACGCACCTGGGTTTGATATAAACTGATTCAAGGTGTGGGTTATAGTCTAATATACCACAGCAATTAAGGGAAACCAGCCAATCAGAATCAAGGAATGGAACTTGTGTGGTCCAATGCAGCTAAAAAGGACCTGCATAAACTACAAATAGCCCAGAATAAGGCAGCTCGTCTTGCTCTTAAGTGCAACATTAGATCCAATATACTATCTATTCATCAGAATCTGTCATGGCTGTTGGTGGAACAGAGACTAACTGCTAGTCTGGCTGTATTTTTTAGGAATATTTGTTTAAATAAAAAACCTAAATGCTTATATAAAAACATTCATTATACCAGCAATAGACACCAATATAATACCAGACATGTAGCGAAGGGTAGATTTACAGCACTTAAGCCAAGAACTAATGCAATGAAGAATACAGTCATGTACAGGGCAATGACTTTTTGGAACTCTCTACCAGTATGTATTACATCAATTAACAGTAAAAGACATTTTAAGAACAGACTAAAGCAGTTTCTCATACATTCGGATTAATTGTAATTATGTATATAATATTCACTGTATACCATGTAACATTATCTGAATGCACTAACCGTGTTTTTATGCTGTAGAGTATTTTATTTGATTATATATTTTTCTGTGATATTTGTAAACATGATTTTATTTACTTTTTTGTATGTACATTATTTTCTGTGGACCCCAGGAAGAATAGCTGTTGCCAGGTGTAACAGCTAATGGGGATCCAAAATAAACATAAACATAAACATAAACATAAACTAGCCGTTTTAGAATGAATGATAGTTCAGTCAGGACACTCTTCTTCTGAGCACAAGCAAGCATTAGGATCATCATCGCTCTCACCTTTAGTGTCTATTGTGCACGGCATACAAAGACCCTCTTCCTTTATGAGTGGTTTCACATCCCTGTCAGGTGATGGCTTTGAGGACACTGCCACAACACCTGGTTTTAACTCCACCTACAAAACATTAAATAAATACATAAATACATGTCTCTGCTTGGAGGTAGCAGAGTTCTGTTCATCTTCTAACATCATTATAGCAATATGTATTTCCTTCACTGATTTGATCCAACTATAATTGTCCCTCTCCTTTTATCACTAATACCTCAAATCTATTGATCAAACAATTGATCTACAAGCTCTGGACACATGAAAATGTATCATCACTGTGTTGTTTCTCTAGGGTTCAATGTGGTGTAATAAGGTCTCAACCAACAGATATAATTTATAATCAAAGTACCTTTTTAGAAATATCCAATGGAACCATTTCATCCTTCACATCCAACAGTCCACTGTTAAACCTTACACGTGACAGAGGGACGAAACAGGCCTTCAACACTACCGCTGTTACGTTCACCTGTAAAATGACATGCAGAAAAGACAATTCATGAATATGTGGATTTTGGAAAAATAAAAGGCTACATAACACAAAAGATGACCATGACCATGGTTTAATTGTTATATTTTAATAGTTATCTATTAAAAAGGGGGAGGGGTGGAAGCCCTCCATCAACACTAAGCTACTACAATAAATGTAAAAACTATTTGCGACCAAAAACACAACAAACACCAAAGACAAAGATAGTAGATAATAGATGGCAATAAAATGCAATAAAACAAACCTCAATCTTCCTCCTTTTGGGTTCCCTACAGGACTGCTCAACTTCCCCCGGTTGGTTCATCTGTAATGATGAATGGATTGGTATTAAAGGAGCGAGAAACCCCGCCTCTTTATTTGTTTTATCAGAATTCAGATTATGGAAAGAAATCTAAAATGTAGGCGTGGTTATCTGTTGTTGTGGGGGAGGGGGCGGGGTTGAGCGTGCATATCATTATACTCTAGCCACAAGTAAAGGGGAACACACACTGGACGCGGAGGCGACGCGGAGGCGGCGCGGAGGCGGCGCGGAGGCGGCGCGTCAAAACATACGGCCCCATTATTTTCAATGAACTAACCCACACCGGTGGCGTCAGACGCTCCCCACCGGGGAAATGGATGTGCTGTGTGGCAGCCTATGGTGGCACCGTGGCAGCGCGCCGCATCCAGTTGGGGTTACCATGCGGCACTTCATGTGCGTCGATACCGCGGCGCGACGCTGTGCAGCCGTTCGCGTCCAGTGTGTGCTCCGCTTAAGCTGTCCACAGTTGCTGTCTTCATTTCAGAAACAAAAAATAAAACAAGCCATTGTAGGTGTACAAATTATAAAGATTCCGCAACTCCATTGGATATTTACCGGTAAAAATGTGCAAGTATTTTACAAAAAAACAAGCTGTTTGGGATTTTATCCATGGTTTTAACTTCCTCCACCTGTGCTCTGTGTACCGTTTACCGCACATCGAGACAACCAGAGCGAAGGACTGTGGTAGCACAGTTGGCTATTTTCTGACTAAGTGTCAGAGTGTGTGTGTGTGTGTGTGTGTGTGTGTGTGTGTGTGTGTGTGTGTGTGTGTGTGTGTGTGTGTTTGTATGTGTGTGGCGACAGTGCGCACACACACGAGACACGACATTCACATGAATGGAAAATAGCCGATCTACAAGCTCACAACGCGAAAGTGGCGCTTTGTGAGCTTGTACAGTAGTTCGTCTATTTTCTACTTTTATGAGTACATTTTGAATTCCGGACGTTTTCTTATAACAGGGGGTCTCTACATCGCAGTATTGATACTTCCAACATGTAACCAGTGTTTCCACTACTGAGTCGAACAGCCCTGCCCCACGGTCGGGGACAGCAGCAGCAGCTTATCCTCCATAACAGCGGTCTCTCACAGGCCACGGCATGTAAACACGGTGGTGATTCGGCTCGGAACGAGTCAACGACCATTGAAAATACTTATATCAAAAAACACCAAATATGAACAAACTATCCTAAAATCTAAAGAACTGTCTGACTTGTGAGAGAGAACCAGGAAACACAGACACCACAGTGTGGGCAGTCTGTTGACGGAGTCTCTGGCTCTGCTCTCTGGCTGCAAGTAGCCTACAGTGAAACCACGCCCCCCTAAACAAACGTTAACTTTAATTAGCCATGTCACGCCGAACTAATGGAATGCAGTGAGCAAATATGTAATGAGTGGCGCCAAATATTTATTTTCTACCCAGAAACCAGAAGTACACAGAAATAGCTACAGAAAGAGGAGAAAGCTCTGAATCCACAAGCCTATGGCCAAACTGAACCATATCATTGCTCCCTCCCTATCACAAGTGACTCATTGATATAATATATATTTATAGAAAATGTGATTTTGGGTTTCATATCCCTTTAAACACAAGGTGGAGAATCTAATTTCTAATAAAGACAGTCTTCAAGGTTAGTAGTTTGTATCAAACAATACAACTCATTGACCATTACTATGGTAAAGTCTCAACCAGACAATTCCAGTGTGTTACCTTCTTGTTCAGTTGTTCCTCGAAGTCAAATCCTTGGAAATGGTTCACTGTCTTGTCTCTGAATTTGCAGAAAGCACAAACAACGTTATATGGTACTTATACAGTATACCGAGGAGGGTTTCTTTGCACTCTTAATTCAGCCAATCAGAGCAGAGCAAAGAAAGTGGGGGGAGCCAAGATGCTTCCAATAGTCCTGGGCTGACATGAACATTAATAGCCAGGGACCTAGTCACCCAGAATGTGAGATGACCTGTGATGTTATGCCATTCTTTTTATTTCAGTTTTATCTATTAGTTTGGTCATTAACACAACTACTGCCTTTTAATCTGAAGGGATGCTTGGTGCCTTGGTGCCGCGCCGCTTTCTCCGTAGGCCGCCACTATTATTTTGAAGGGCCGGAAGGGGGTTGTTTTTGTTTTTTTGGATTATCACTTCACGGCAACGATTACGTCATCTAGTCACATGACAGTGTGGGCCCAGAAAAGAAACATGGCTGCGCCCAGCTGAGTGAATTTTGTACAGTAATCAGCCCACCCTTTGGCTCAAAATGTCTCTTTTTGAGTAAATGAAGTCTCTTTATGGGCCTCTCAATGGATTTACTATGGCGGAGCTTCACTTTGTCGCCAAAAAAGGTTATGGTCATCATTTGTCTATTCACTGTCCCATCGACTTCACTATAAAGGGGCTACATTTCGGCTACATTTCGGCCCCCACAAAACTGTGAAAAGTGATGAGTGTTTAGCCCAAGGAATGTTTCTCATGCAAAACAAGTGCCTTTTTCTTTTACTCTTTTCCTATGTATATAGTACAGTAGATGTGACAGTGAATATACAAATGGCCATAACTTTTTTTTCGCAATGTTTTCGGCAGACCAGGCCTCGCATTCTGTGGACCTTAACACATTGACCGCCATTTTAACATACCTCCGTACTCCCACCTGCCATTCGTCTCCATAGACTTCCATGTAATTGGGTGTGCACGGATCATGCACACCCATGCCTAGATAATGCACCACGTGTGTCCACATTGCTCACAGCTTTCAAACAAAAAAATCCGAATGGAAATCCGTTCAGGCATTCATGAGATAACAGCCACTATGTTTAACAAAGATGGCTGCCAAAATGGCTGCCATGCTTGAAAGATGGGGTTGCTATGGGGGTTAAACATGCAATTTCGCGATTGCTATCATGCCTACTCCATTTTTTGGGGTCCAAAAATATTTTTGAAAAAATTTTTTTTTTGAATTTTTTTTTTTTTTTTTTTTTTTTTAATTCTCTGGACTATCGGGCCTGGCGGGGAAAGACATTGGAATAATCTCGGGACTATCGGGCCTGGCAGGGAATGAGTTAATGACCAAACTAATAGATATTAAAACAGAAACAAAAAGTACGGCATGACATCACAGGTTCAACCCTATTCCTTGAGCTTTTGGGCTTGTGGCTCCCTGACTATAACATAGCACATCAACTATCTGGAGACATTTCAGTATGCAGTCTGTCATGCCTTGCACATTTGCACATTTGCTTGAAACCATTTAAATTGTGTTTAATGTCTAAATACAATCTTAACTTTTGTTAGAGCTTTAATAGTAACCATTGCTATAATGCTTGTTCAGTAACAGGGCAAGGAGTCTACCCAACTCTTGAATTAACATACAATATAGTTCCAAGTGGGTACACAATTTAACCCATTAATCACCATCAATTTGATCAATTGTCCCAGACTCCCAGTTACCAATGTTTTCTGTTTCATCACTTCCATTGTGCTTGTTTATCCTGTATCCTACATGGGTTCTGTCTCCTGATTGGTTATAGTCTGTTTGATACAGAGCTGGGGTAACACAGAGATCCCAGTTGATGAACAAACACTCAATGTAATTGATTACTATTGGAATATAGAGCTATTTAACACTCATTTTAGCAAAACATGTCCTTTCATGCCCTTTAAATACAGTGCTAGTTTACACAAATGTAAACATTCCTGGTTTCAGGGTTTGAAACTCTGTTTCTAATCAGTTAGAAGACACAGGTTTATGAATGTTTTCATGTTGAATGGTTTGGTGGATGCTGTGTCCCATTGTTAAAGGACTAAGGTGAGAATTGGTTAGTGTTTCTCAAATGGGGGACTTGTACCCCTAGGGGTACATGGAGGTACTGCAGAGGGTAGGTCCTACTCAAAAATTGATTGATTGATTGATTGATTGAAGACTTTATTAGAAGTTTGCATAGAAAAAGGTACAGTTTCATGACGGTACAGTTCACTGGTACAAGGTCTACTAAAAGGAGATCCATGAAAAGACTAAGCTTATTTCCACAGGAAACCATTTAAGTATCTCATATAACATTGAATGACAGACGAATAGAACACAGTACTATGCAGTAGAATTGTAAAGAAAAGAAAAATGAGAGAGCAAAAAAAAGAGTCTAAACAAACAGTAAGTATATACAAAGAAGGGGCATGGGAGGGTAGGGTTGGGCTAGGTTAGTTTTTTTTAACAGTTGCGAACGGCTGCTGCCTGTAAGTGGTTTTTCAGGGCAAAAATGCCCCCCAAAAAGTCATGATAATAGTATACATAGTTAAATAATTAACAACAATTGAATTAGAAGGAGAACAAAGAACAAAGAAGAAAATATTTACTGTTATGTTTAATGATAATACACTTCGAGAAACTTATTGTGAGATGACAGTTGCTAACCCAAATGACATCATTGGTACCAGGCAACTGGGATGTGTTTGAATGATGTTTGAATGTAAGTTATTGACATGAAAACTGGACTGAAATGTCATGGCCACAGTACTGAAAATATATCTGTTCAGGAGGCACCGTTTGAAACTCTAACTCCCCAATGTATGTGATGTTATGCTTGAAATGGGAGTTAGCATCATATACCACTAGTTATGGTTTTAATTCAATAATCAGGGAAAGGGGGTTAGCATCATATACCACTAGTTATGGTTTTAATTCAATAATCAGGGAAAGGGGGTTAGCATCATATACCACTAGTTATGGTTTTAATTCAATAATCAGGGAAAGGGGGTACTCTACTCTACTCAAGCCAAAACAGATTGAGAAAACACTGGGTTAGGGTGTGTAACCCTATTGCTGAATGAAGGGACAACTCATTTGCATGTATTCCTTTTAGTATAAGTAGTGAGTAAATAAAGCCCCCAACAGTATTGTGTGAAAAGGTGTGGAAGGATTGTAATAATAAAGGTTTACCAGAGGACAGCCATGAGTTATCCAAAGATTGTGATGATGATTTTGAGCAACCAACAACCTCCCGTTGCTCCGAAGTTGGTCGTTTGACTCAATTCAATGACTCAAATTGACTCGTTTTTTATAGTCACTCGATCAAAGCTCTACTTTCGCAGTCAAATTGCTCCCCTGAGCCTTTATTATTTCAACGTATTATAGTCTAAAGGATTTTAGTATCACCGCTGTTTGTTTACATCTACACTTCCGCATGAAGCGACGTGCCTGGGTCACGTGACCAGAGAGAGAGAGAGAGAGAGAGAGAGAGAGAGAGAGAGAGAGAGAGAGAGAGAGAGAGAGAGAGAGAGAGAGAGAGAGAGAGAGAGACACACTCCGGTATGTGACGTCATGTTTCAGAAACAGAAATGAGAAAACATTTCATTCATAACTTTATTCAAATAGCTGTAGTAGTTCTATGATGTCATGACTTGATGTGTGATTGCATCATGGTTATGATTGAGTCTATAATAGTTATAATATATAATATAATTTTTATAAATAATAAAAAGGATGTTTTTGTTTTCTCTCACAGAGGTAATTTATTGATTTACAAAATATCTAAATGTAATATCTTAATTTAATGTGATATTCTCTTTTTTCCCTCTAATGGAAATATACATTTGTTCATTTTATTCAATGTTGCCCCCCACCCCCCACACCCACCAAACAAAAATAAAAACACAACACATGAAATAAAACATAAGGATTAATGAACAGTGAGGATCTTACTGTCAGAATATACTGCATACTGCTTATCAGTCACATTCACATCATTCCACAACTTTTGATCTTCTTCATTGAGAAAGTTTGACAACTCTTGAAAGGTGTCTTCCTCCCCAGGCCAGCAAGCGGTGTAATTCTGAGATATTTGAACATTACTTGAGGGTTACATCATGTCTCCATTCCATGCCCCATGCATACACTTTGGGAGCGCTAATCCCCCATTTGGACGGTTACTCTGGAGTAGAAACGTATTTATTTTTGGAGTGCAACCGTTCGATATAAAAAAGTCGAAATTAGGCTATCAATTGATTGAAAAAGTGTCAAACATTTGCCTTATGCAACATGGCCTACTTGTGCACCAGCAGAGCGTGGCATAAGGCAGGGCAATAATGAAAAAGTCGACAAGTCGACTTCATTACACAAGTCGACTCCCACCAGAGAAAGTCAAAAGTCGAAGTTGAAGAAATAATAATAATAATACTTTATATTGTGAAAATAGCAGATATATTTTCACAATTTCCGCCTCCATATATGTGACAATTTGGACAATGTTTAATTTGTCATTTTAGAGGTGTTAAAAAGTCCTTAAATTGTCACTTTAGAAATGTGCAGATACACTCTCTATACACTTAAACTTTATGTTGGTTTGTTTACTGTTGAGTGAGAAAACAATGTTGCATGTTAAGTTAATCATCAGAGGACCCACCCAAAATAATTGGGGGATCGTGTGTGATGTGATGACGTAATCAAACGATAAAGTCGACATCAACTCAACTTTTTACCGAGTCGAGTCGACTTGCAAAAATCACAAGTCGTGCCCTACCATAGGGTACCACATCACCACTGGCATCACCAGGAATGCTGGTCAGAAAAGCTGGTAGTAAATATATTTACTAAAGATTAGAACAATACTTTGAAAAATTATTTTATTATATATGTGCCTGGGTAGCTCAGTCGGTAGAGCTCTCGCCTTTGTACCGCAAGGTCATGGGTTCGATTCCGGGCACTGCCAACTCAGCGTATGAGTAGCACGGCTTGGCAAGTCGTGCGACCGACCTCCCGACCTACTTGTTATTATATAAGAGTAATAATAAAATGAATAATAGTATCCTGATTCCAAAGTTTTATTTACAAAAGAAGACTTTCCTCACTTTCACTTACTACGCACTATATAAACATTGCAAAAGTGTACGCATTTCTTAGGGTTTTTTTACATCATAAAAAGTGGAAAACATTGACATTGTTATCTTATCAGTTTAAAACATAAGAAGGGCTGCCTGGTTTCATTCACAGTGGCTCTAAACCCTCATGCCTATACCTATATGCAATAGGCATAATTATGCATAATCAAAGGAACCAAAAGTTCCTTTGCTTGTGGTGAGGTGAACTGTGGCTTCTGTGGCTTGTCATACTGTGATGAGAATGAATCAGAGACAGCTCCAGGGAATAATCAGCAGGGGGGCCTTCAATGTTCCAAAGGGGGCACTTTATTTTTCAACAAACCCCTATCCTATATATAGCAAGACAGCGTTTTGCAAACTAGTAATGTCCATTAATTTACAAGTTTTCTCACTCAAGGGATTTTAATTTCCCGTGCTGCATGCACAACACATGAATAGACATCAAAACAAAACCAACTGGTGCAGTGCTAGTGTAGGCTACCTTTTATTATTGAATTTTCATTAAACTATTCATTTTGTGAAGATATATATTTAATAATAATAATCACAAAGAACATAAAGAGAACACATAATTAACACATGTAAAACATCTTAAAATAATAGTGGCGTAGGGTAATACCCATCAATCTGGACTGGGGGGCCACAATGTCTAATCTGGGTGGGCATTGCCCCCCTATGCACCCCTGTGGAGCCGCCTATGGAATGATTGTTCCTCATGCACATTTCCAGACTTCAGAAAAAAGACAAAGCTTCTGCTTACTGCAAGGTGTCCCCCCCTAACTGAACCCTCATGTTCTGCTTACTGCAAGGTGTCCCCCCCTAACTGTACCCTCATGTTCTGCTTACTGCAGGTGTCCCCCCCTAACTGAACCCTCATGTTCTGCTTACTGTAAGGTGTCCCCCCTAACTGAACCCTCATGTTCTG
Organism: Nannobrachium achirus; assembly: GCF_963921795.1. Taxonomy (NCBI): domain Eukaryota; kingdom Metazoa; phylum Chordata; class Actinopteri; order Myctophiformes; family Myctophidae; genus Nannobrachium; species Nannobrachium achirus. The sequence continues at coordinate 6,577,585 of NC_137810.1, read as the reverse complement.
CTTACTGCAAGGTGTCCCCCCTAACTGAACCCTCATGTTCTGCTTACTGCAAGGTGTCCCCCCTAACTGAACCCTCATGTTCTGCTTACTGCAAGGTGTCCCCCCTAACTGAACACTCATGTTCTGCTTACTGCAAGGTGTCCCCCCTAACTGAACCCTCATGTTCTGCCTACTGCAAGGTGTCCCCCCCTAACTGAACCCTCATGTTCTGCTTACTGCAAGGTGTCCCCCCCTAACTGAACCCTCATGTTCTGCTTACTGCAAGGTGTCCCCCCTAACTGAACCCTCATGTTCTGCTTACTGCAAGGTGTCCCCCCCTAACTGAACCCTCATGTTCTGCCTACTGCAAGGTGTCCCCCCCTAACTGAACCCTCGTGTTCTGCTTCAAAGTTTGATTTAGACGAAAGCTTCAACAAAGTGTACAACTAGGGTTTCCCCCTGTATGAATCTGCCACAACCTGTACAGATTTCCTGATTATGAATTCTCATATGGCTCTTCAAAGTGTTAAAATGACTAAAGCTGCTGCCAAAAGCCCCCTTTACACTGCAAGGTGGAAACTGAACCTAAACCTATTTTTTTGGTTCTGGTTTTGTTTCCATTGCACACGGCCCGGTTTCAGACGAGGTTCCTGGAACCTTTTTTGGGTCCTGCTCCTGAGATAGAACTAAACTTGAGTTCTGGGAACCTATGGGCGGGGCCAGCAGCGCTGCTGCTCTTTTTTGGGACCTTCCCTGTTAATTCTGGTTATATGGAAACTTGGGCCCGGAACTTCACTGGTTCTTGTAAGTTCTTGGTTCTGGAAACTTCTGGTTCTAGTTCTGGGCTAAAGGGCTATTCCCCTGCATGAATCCTCATGTGGCGTTTCAGACTACCCTCTTGACTAAAGCAGTTGCCACAAACTGTACAGCTAAAAGGTTTTTCCCCTCTATGAATCCTCATGTGTTGCTTCAGAATAGCTTTTCGATTAAAGCCATTGCCACAAACTGTACAGCTAAAGGGTTTTTCCCCTGTATGAATTAGCATGTGTCGCTTCAAACTACCCTCTCGATTAAAGCTGTTCCCACACAGTGTACAGCTGAAGGGTTTTTCCCCTGTATGAATCCTCATGTGCTTCTTCAGATTACTATTTAGACTAAAGCTGCTGTCACAAACTGTGCAGCTAAAGGGGTTTTCCCCTGTATGAATTAGCATGTGTTGTTTCAAACTACCCTTTTGACTAAAGCTGTTACCACAAACTGTACAGGTAAAGGGTTTTTCCCCTGTATGAACCCTCGTGTGTTGTTTCAGAGTACTATCTAGCCTAAAGCTGCTGTCACAAACTGTGCAGCTAAAGGGTTTTTCCCCTGTATGAATTAGCATGTGCCGCTTCAGAGTACTATTTTTATAAAAGCTGCTGTCACAAACTGTGCAGTTAAAAGGTTTTTCCCCTGTATGAATTAGCATGTGATGCTTCACACTACTCTCTCGACTGAAGCTGTTACCACAAAGTGAACAGATGAAGGGTTTTTCCCCTCTATGAATCCTCATGTGCTGCTTCAGAGTACTAGTTTGACTAAAGCTGCTGCCACAAACTGTACAGCTAAAAGGTTTTTCCCCTGTATGAATTAGCATGTGTCGCTTCAGACTACTCTCTTGACTAAAGCTGCTGCCACAAACTGTGCAGCTAAAGGGTTTTTCCCCTGTATGAAGTCTATGAACTCTCATGTGCTGCATCAGAAGATATTTCCGATTAAAGCCGGTGCTGCAAAGTGTACATACAAAGGGATTTACCCCTCTATGAGTCTCCATGGACGGACACTGTTTTGATGATTTCACAGCGTGGAAAAGCTTATTGCTCATAGACGGTCTTTGTCCTTCCACGTGTTGTGTATCGTTTGATTTTTTTGTGTTTAAAATTGACTGGTCTTCCCTGGTCTCCTCCCACTCATCACTGTCTTCAGTGTCAGATTCAGAACAGTGTGAAGAGAGAAGTTGAGCATCACTAGTTCCTTGTGATGTTTCACAGTTATCTGCGCCAGCTTGCATTTGTTTGTGTGTGTAGGAGGTGCTGGCTGGAGGGTCTGATTCTCTGTTTTCATCAGTCTCATCACTTTTCACTGTTACTAATGTCAACATTGTCCCATCAGCCTCTAATGGGACATGCTCTTGTGTTTGGAACAGCTCCTCCTGTTCCTCTTTGATGTGTGGAGGTTCTGGTTCTTTCTGGATCAGTCTGGAACCCTGCTCCTTCTGTTCTGGTGAAGACTCCTCTTTACAAAGAGGGACACCGTCTAGCAGGAGGAAAATGAAGCAATAAGCCACAAGAGAAGACGCTGCGCCTCGTGTCTCACCACGCTTCTCAGCCGTTATAAAATACCAGGTAACCACATGCCTCGCTTGGCTTATTGCTTTTCTAAAACGGTTACAATATGTTAACATGAAAAATCATCGACATGTGCCAATTAAAACTGTTCTATTTCACTAATAATTCACTACAAGGTCTGCAAGAAAGTTCCCAGCTACAAGAAAGTAGTTCCCAGCTGCAACACAGGTGCAGATAATCGGTGCACTGTGTGACACTGTGGAAAGAAATAACGCACCTGGGTTTGATATAAACTGATTCAAGGTGTGGGTTATAGTCTCATATACCACAGCAATTAAGGGAAACCAGCCAATCAGAATCAAGGAATGGAACTAGCCGTTTTAGAATAAAAGATAGTTCAGTCAGGACACTCTTCTTCTGAGCACAAGCAAGCATTGGGATCATCATCGCTCTCACCTTTAGTGTCTATTGTGCACGGCATACAAAGACCCTCTTCCTTTATGAGTGGTTTCACATCCCTGTCAGTTGATGGCTTTGAGGACACTGCCACAACAGCTGGTTTTAACTCCACCTACAAAAAAAATACATGAATCCATAAATACATGTGGTACAGTCTAGGGCTGTCAATTATTACCTAATTGTCTAATAGTAATTAGTTGACATAGTCGCAATTATTTGACATAATTGCAATTATTTTGTGATAATCATCATAATCGTGTACATGTTGATTTTTTTTAATAGGTATATGTTCAAACATTAAAAAAATAGTGGAAATAGCAGATCTACAAGCTCACAATGCGTCACAATGCGACACAGCTTGTATATTCGGCTATTTCCACTATCAATGTTCTTTTTAAAGTGTAAAGTTGTCACCGACATGTCCTTCATTACTTTGTATATTTAGGTAATGTGTCATATCTGCCATGTGCAACTTCAAAGCCTACAAGCCAAACAGAAATGTAGTTGTCAATGAAAAATCACAATTAAATCGTTAATTGACAATTAATTAATGATGATTAATCGAGTGACAATTAATCGTAATGTAAAATGTCATAATCATGACAGCCCTTCTTAGAGGTAGCAGAGTTCTGTTAATCTTCCAACATCATTATAGGCAACGGAACATGTATTTCCTTCACTGATTTGATCCAACTATTATTGTCCCTCTCCTTTTATCACCAATACCTCAAATCTATTGATCAAAACCAATTGATCTACAAGCTCTGGACACAACACTGCATCAACACTGTGTTGTTTTGCTAGGGTTCAATGTGGTGTAATAAGGCCTCAACCAACAGATATCATTTATAATCAAATGACCTTTTTAGAAATATCCAATGGAACCATTTCATCCTTCACATCCAACAGTCCAGTGTTAAACCTTACACGTGACAGAGGGGCGAAACAGGCCTTCAACACTACCGCTGTTACGTTCACCTGTAAAATGACATGCAGAAAATACACTTCATGAATATGTGAATTTTGGAAAAAAATAAAAGGCAATACAACACAAAAGATGATCATGACCATGGTTTAATTGTTATATTTTAATAGTTATCTATTAAAAAGGGGGGGGGGGGGGGGGGGTGGAAGCCCCCATCAACACTAAGCTACTACATTAAATGTAAAAACTATTTGTGACCAAAAACACAACAAAAAGCCAAAGATAATAGATAATAAATGGTAATAAAATGCAATAAAACAAACCTGATGCTTAATCTTCTTCCTTTTGGGTTCCCTACAGCACTGCTCAACTTCCCCCGGTTGGTTCATCTGTAATGATGAATGGCCTCTTTATTTATTTTATCAGAATTCAGATTATGAAAAAAAATCTAAAATGTAGGCGCGGTTATCTGTTGTTGTGGGGGGAGGGGGGGAGTTGAGTGTTTTGCATTTCAGAAACGAAAACTAAAACAAGCCATTGCAGGTGTACGAATTATAAAGATTCCGCAACTCCATTGTATATTTACCTGAAAAAATGTGCAAGTCTTTTACAAACAACCAAGCTGTCCAGGATTTCATCCATGGTTTTAACTTTCTCCACCCGTGCTCTGTGGACTGTTTACCGCACGCCGAGCTGTTTTATCCACGGGGAAAACCAGAGCGAAGGACGGTGGTAGCACAGTTGGCTATTTTCTGACTGTGTTTGTGTGTGTGTGAGATTCCAAACAAAAAGAAACATTCAATTATGTTCAGTACAACTTACACCCCCAACAGTTATACATTGGGACCTATTATTAAAAAACATTGGCACATACTATCATCAGATCCAGCCACATCAGCAGATCTGAAAGATCCACCTCTGATAGTGTATAGAAGAGGTCGCAACCTTAGAGATAGCCTTGTACATGCCAATATAAAATCAGACAAAAAAAGTACACAGACTTTGTTGAAACCTCTCCCGAATGGCTGTTACAAGTGTAGAGGATGTGCCCAATGTAACAATATGGTCAAGGGTAACCAGTTTTCTCATCCCCATACGGGGAGAAAATATTCTATCAATGATGTCATCACTTGTACTACTACTCATGTCATATATCTGATCAAATGCCCATGCGGGCTAGTCTATGTTGGTAAAACATCACGCCAGTTAAAACAAAGAATGAGCGAACATAAAAGCACCATAAGGAGAAATGATAGGAACTATCCAGTAGCAGTACATTTCAATGACTTCAAGCATGATATCTCATCATTCAAGTTCCAGGGGATTGAAAAAGTGACTCTACCAGAGAGAGGGGGGAATATAGATGACATCCTCAACAAAAGAGAAGTATATTGGATTTACACCTTACAAACACTAACCCCTAAAGGACTGAATGATGAGATTCCATGGCATGTAAAGCTGTAAAGAAATGTGGGATTATTGAAGATTATGGAGAATATGTTTATAGGTGGTGCATCCAAGATACACTTGTTGATTATACTGCACAGTTAGGAATGTTTTATGAAAGCTGTAAAGCCGATGTTCACATTTCTGAAATGTACAGTTTTTGAAACTTTTTGTAAATAATGAAAATATAGACCTAATTGTGTGTATAAGGGTTGTCATCAACCACACACAGGTGAGAGACAATCACTGAGAATCACTCCTCGAGAGGAGTGAGATGATTGTCTCACACCTGTGAACAGGAAGGGGAGTGTATATATATGAGAGGGGTGCACAATGGCTGTAAGACACTTTTGAAGAAGGTCCAGGGGGACCGAAACGTCTGTCAATTAAAATAAAGATGAGCAGCTGAGCAAGAGCAGAGTGCGGGAGTTTTTGTTCATGAAATATCTTTTCATGATTTCTTCTGTGTGTGTGTGGTGACAGTGCGCACACACACATGAATACACAACGTTCACATGAACGGATTTCGCGGCACGTTGTGAGCTTGTAGATCGGCTATTTTTTTTACTTTTACTAGTACATTTTGAAATCCGGACGTTTTCTTATAACAGGGTGTTTCTACATCGCAGTATTGATACTTCCAACATGTGACCAGTGTTTCCACCACTGAGTCGAACAGCCCTGCCCCACGGTCGGGGACAGCAGCAGCAGCTTATCCTCCATAACAGTGTTCTCTCACGGGCCACGGCATGTAAACACGGTGGTGATTCGGCTCGGGACGAGTCAACGACCATTGAAAATACTTATACCATAAAACACCAAATATGAAGAAACTGCTTTAAAATCTAAAGAACTGTCTGACTTGTGAGAGAGAACCAGGAAACACAGACACCACAGTGTGGGCGGTCTGTGGACGGAGTCTCTGGCTCTGCTCTCTGGCTGCAAGTAGCCTACAGTGAAACCACGCCCCCCTGATACAAATCTACTTAAAACAAATGTTAATATTAATTAGATAAGCCACGTCACGCCGAGCAAATATGTAATGAGTGGTGCAAAATATCTATTTTCTACCCAGGAACCAGAAGTACCGGTACACAGAAATAGCTACAGAAAGAGGAGAAAGCTCTGAATCCACAAGCCTATAGGTAAACTGAATGATGTCATTGCTCCCTATCACAAGTGACTCATCGATAAAATATATATATTTATAGAAAAAGTGATTTTGGGTTTCATATCCCATTAAACACAAGGCGGTGAATCTAATCTCTAATAAAGACAGTCTTCTTCAAGGTTAGTCGTTTGTATCAAACAATACAACTCATTGACCATTACTATGGTAAAGTCTCAACCAGACAATTCCATTGTGTTACCTTCTTGTTCAGTTGTTCCTCGAAGTAAAATCCTTGGAAATGGAATGGTTCACTGTCTTGTCTCTGAATTTGCAGAAAGCACAAACAACGTTATATGGTACTTATACGGTATATCGATGAGGGTTTCTTCGCACTCTTAATTCAACCAATCAGAGCAGAGCAAAGTAGGTGGGGGGAGCCAAGATGCTTCCAATAGCCCTGGGCTGTCATGAACATTAATAGTCAGGGACCCAGTCACCCAGAATGTGAGATGACCTGTGATGTTATGCCGTTTTTTTAATTCTTTTTATCATTAGTTTTTATTCATTAAGGTCCACAGAATGAGAGGCCTGCTATGCCGGAAACATTGCCAAAAAAGATTTGTTTTCCTTTTCCTATGTATAGTAAAGTAGTAGACTGTGAATATACAAATGGCCATAACTTTTTTTCGCGATGTTTCCAGCAGAGCAGGTCTCGCATTCTGTGGACCTTAACTCATACTCTGCGATCCCCGTAGAAACCGTTGATTTCCCGCTGTACCACGCTGCGATGCCCGTTGTTCCCGGAAATTTAATTAGCTTTAATCATTATGAAACAATGAAAAGTATGATCGCTGTATATTGCCGTTTCGGAGTCTTAGGCCCGCCCCCTAACTGTATCCGGTCGTATTTCCTGTTTAGACCGGATCTAGGTTTCCTTATCCGGGTCTGAGAGCCCATCGCAGCTGCCGTCCAATAGGTTTACGTTGTAAACAGAGCTGCGAGCTGCCATATCTTCGTCTTTTTTCACGCGTGTTTTTATATTTGATTGTTGTTTGATTCTTGTGCCCGCCTGGCCTATGATCCGCGCACATATCGTCTGCTATGTGCGCGAACGTGCCCATGTGTTACCATAGCACACAGCTGCTGTTTCCAACGTGTTCTTATGTAAATACTGGCGGATTCAGCAGGATACTGCCTGGTAACGGATTTGTCTATTCCAATGGATTTTTTTTTATTCGAAAGCTTGTCTCTTGTCTACCAGTCTACTACATGAGTCGCGCACAGATCATGCATTTTGCGTGCACGTGCCCACATTAAAAGGTAAGGACAATTTGGCAGCTGCTTACTACAGCTATGTTTAAAATGGCAGCAAAATTGTTAATGACCAAACTAAAAAAGTACGGCATTACATCACAGGTTCAACCCTATTCCTTGAGCTTTTGGGCTTGTGGCTCCCTGACTATAACATAGCACTTCAACTATCTGGAGACATTTCAGTATGCAGTCTGACATGCCTTGCACATTTGCTTGAAACCATTTAAATTGTGTTTAATGTCTAAAAACAAACTTTTGTTAAACGGTTAAAGCCCTATGCCTATTGGTTAAAGCTCTAATAGTAACTATTGCTATAATGCTTGTTCAGTAACAGAGCCAGGAGTCTCCCCAACTCTTGAAGTAACATAAAATATAGTTCCAAGTGGGTACACAATTTAACTCATTAATCACCATCAATTTGATCAATTGTCCCAGTTACCAATGTTTTCTGTTTCATCACTTCCATTGTGCTTGTTTATCCTGCATGAATTCTGTCTCCTGATTGGTTATAGTCTGTTTGATACAGAGCTGGGGTAACACAGAAATCCCAGTTGATGAACAAACACTCGATGAAATTGATTACTATTGGAATATAGATCTATTTAACACTTATTTTAGCAAAACATATCCCTTACATGCCCTTTAAATACATCAGTGCTAGTTTACACAAATGTAAACATTTCTGGTTTCAGGGTTTGAAACTATGTTTCTAATCAGTTAGAAGAGACAGGTTTATGAATGTTTTCATGTTGAATGGTTTGGAGGATGCTGTGTCCCATTGTTAAAGGACAGGTGAGAATTAGTTTAATAGTGTTTCTCAAATGGGGAGGTACGTGTATCCCTAGGGGTAGGCGGAGGTACTGCAGGGGGTACTCAAAAAGACCCCCAAAAAGAAGAATTATAATACAAGTCATGATGATAATATACATAGTTAAATGATTAACTACAATTGAATTAGAAGGAGAACAAAATATTTACCGTTATGTTTAATGATAATACACTTGGAGAAACCTATTGTAAGACTGACAGTTGCTAACCCAAATGACATGGTACCAGGCAACTGGGATGTGTTTGAATGATGTTTGAAACTTTGAATGTAAGTTATTGACATGAAAACTGGACTGAAATGTCATGGCCACAGTGTTGAAAATACATCTGTTCAGGAGGCACCGTCTGAAACTCTCACTCCCCAATGTATGTGATGTTATGCTTGAAATGGGGGTTAGCATTAGCTCCTTTCGGAACCCCTCACTCAACTGCTACGCAGCTCCGAGATGGGGTTCCTACTGGTCGGCTGCCGAAATCTTGTTGTTGGATCCACGATCCGCCATTATCGATCACTTCTTACCTTTGATGAACACTCTATCCAAAAAGTGACGGGCCTCTGTGAAAGTATAATCGTTTTACTTCTTTACTGTGGAACAATCTCGAAGCACTGGGGTAAAATGAAGACTTTATATCGCTCAAAAGACCAGCCGGCTCTGTGTTTTCCGAGTGTTTTCCCCGTTGTAGTCTCGCGTGGCCAGACTGTTGCCTCCGCGATTTGGTCAAATGCTCACAGCCACGCGAGACTACAACGGGGAAAACACTCGGAAAACACAGAGCCGGCTGGTCTTTTGAGCGATATAAAGTCTTCATTTCACCCCAGTGCTTCGAGATTGTTCCACAGTTATGGTTTTAATTCAATAATCAGGGAAAGGGGGTTAGCATCATATACCACTAGTTATGGTTTTAATTCAATAATCAGGGAAAGGGGGTTAGCATCATATACCACTAGTTATGGTTTTAATTCAATAATCAGGGAAAGGGGGTTAGCATCATATACCACTAGTTATGGTTTTAATTCAATAATCAGGGAAAGGGGGTACTCTACTCTACTCAAGACAAAAAAGATTGAGAAAACACTGGGTTAGGGTGTGTAACCCTATTGCAGAATGAAGGGACAACTCATTTGCATGTATTCCTTTTAGTATAAGTAGTGAGTAAATAAAGCCCCCAACAGTATTGTGTGAAAATTTTAATTAGACAGAGACATTATTGTGCGCCACCATTGTTTGGCTCATGTCTCAGACAAGGTGTTAGGCATGTCAACCTACGCCCCCTGTGTCGCGCCACACAATCACCCAGACAGGCTACCAACTTTAAAATGGCCCTTTTTAATGTAAGAGCTATAGGCCCCGCACACAAAGGACCCTGGCTAAAAGATCTTGTCACCACCCATGATCTTGACTTCCTCCTCCTGACAGAAACTTGGGTTACTCCCGGTGACTGTTCATCTTTCACTGACCTCCTCCCCCCCCACTGCTCATTTTTTAATTCACCTAGATCCTCAAGCACCGGCGGAGGCCTAGCCTCTGTGTACAACTCTAAGTTCCAGTGCCGGTTAATCACCCCCGAGGCTATTTTCTCCAGCTTTGAGCTTCAATTATTCGAAATAAATGCGTCACCTCCCGTTCTATGTGCACTGGCCTATCGCCCCCCTAAACACAATAAGGATTTTATTAATGATTTCGGGGACTTTTTATCCGGAATCATGGTCAAATATGAAAATGTTTTAATAGGTGGAGACCTGAACGTCCATGTATGCTGCTGCGACTCGAACCCTTTTGCAAGGGACTTTTTACATCTCACTGAATCTTTTAATTTCACACTAGCCATAACTGGTGCCACTCACGAAAAAGGACACACATTGGATATCCTGCTGTCACATGGTGTGACCGTCTCAGTAACTGACATTTTTCCAGCCCCGCACATTTCTGACCACTTCCCAATCATATTCACAACCTCAACTCCCTGCTCTATAATTAAATCTGGCCCACTCGTTCGCCGCACACGTAATATTAACCCCCAAACTGCATCTCTGTTTTCACTAAGCTTTAACGATTCGGCAATTCACGCCCTGGACGCAACTAATGCTTCAAGCCCTGATATAATCCTCAATATGTTCAACTCTACATGCACTGAAATCCTTGATTCTGTTGCACCCCTCAGGTATAAGCGCAAAAAAGCCCTCCCCGAACCATGGCTAAACTCTTCCACGCGCGCTCTCAGGCGCACGTGTAGGTGCGCAGAGAGGAAATGGCGCAAGGACCGACTTCATGTCTCACTGGATATATTACGCAATAGTCTCTCTGACTATCAGAAAGCAATAAAAATGGCTAAAGTACAATACATCTCCAATTTAGTCAATAACAACAGTAATAAACCACAGGTGCTTTTCAATATTCTCAACTCCATCACAAATCCACGTGATGCACCTGCTATCGTTCCCTCCTTAAGCCTCTGTCTAGATTTTCAAACATTTTTTATTGATAAAATCCATAATCTTAGGTTACTACATAATTACACTGCTCCAGATCCAGTCACACCCACCCGTACTGTCAATTTCTCCCAATTCGAACCCATCACTCTCCCTTCACTTTCCGAAGTGATCTCTCGCCTAAGACCCACAAACTGTCCCTCAGACTGCATCCCCTCCCGGCTCCTTATCGAGGTTTTTGGTACGGTTGGCCCAATTGTTTTAATGCTGCTAAATGTGTGTCTTACCTCAGGCTGCGTCCCTACTGCTTTTAAACACGCCGTCGTACAACCGCTAATAAAAAAGAAAAACCTTGACCCCACAGTTTTATCACATTTTAGGCCCATTTCGCAACTACCATTTTTATCCAAAGTTTTGGAAAAAATAGTTTACAACCAACTACAGAGTTTTTTAATTTCACAAGGCATTCATGAAAAATTTCAATCTGGCTTCAAACCTGGCCACAGCACAGAAACAGCTCTTTTAAAGGTTTTTAATGATCTGATTTTAACAGCCGACAACGGAAACCCCGCCGCCCTGGTGCTCTTGGACTTATCAGCCGCATTTGATACCGTGGATCACAGAATCCTTTTACAGCGCCTGGAGCATCAGGTCGGCATTACTGGTACGGCCCTAACATGGTTCCTTTCCTATCTGTCTGACAGGAGTTTTTCAGTACAATTAGGCCCATTCTCCTCACCTCCGGCCCCCCTCACATGTGGGGTGCCACAGGGCTCCATACTAGGCCCTATCCTCTTCCTGCTCTACATGCTCCCCCTCGGTCCCATCCTGTCCAAACACAACATTTCCTTCCACTGCTATGCCGATGACATCCAACTATACCTGCCCCTTAAACCAAATTCTAACAATTCCAACAATTCATTTCAGCCATTACTCAACTGTCTACAAGACATCAAAATCTGGATGGATGCCAACTTTTTAAACCTCAACCAAAGCAAAACTGAAATAATTATATTCGACCAACACATGGCCCCACCACTCATTATCCCAGACACCCTTCTCTCAAACATCCGCACATCCGCCAAAAACCTTGGTGTCACCTTAGATAGCACATTCAAATTTCACAAACAAATTAACTCAGTTGTCAAAACCAGCTTCTTCCAACTCCGCCTCCTAGCCAAGGCCAAGCCTTTTCTACCCAAGAAACAACTAGAAATGGCAACACATGCCTTCATCACCCAAAGGCTTGACTATTGTAACTCCTTATATAGTGGCATAGACCAGTCGTCCCTCAGACGACTACAACTGGTCCAAAACGCTGCTGCTCGCCTGTTGACTGGCACTAAAAAACGCGAACATATAACCCCGGTCTTAGCTTCACTCCATTGGCTTCCCGTAAAATTCCGCATTGATTTCAAAATTCTCCTTTTCACATTCAAATCCATAAATGGTCTAGCCCCTAAATACCTCTCAGATCTCCTGGAACCCTATGTCCCCGCCAGAGTCCTCAGATCTGCCGACAAACAGCTACTGGTCGAGCTGATTCCTAAAAAAACTACTAGAGGGGCCCGCGCTTTCGCGGCTGCAGCCCCTAGGCTATGGAACGGCCTGCCTTTTTCGATTAGGACTGCTCCATCCATAAGTGTTTTTAAATCTCAGGTTAAAACTCACCTATTTTCTTTAGCTTTTAATGTCACCTAAGTTCCTTTTAATGTACCTATGTTCCTTTTTAATGTCTGCTTGTACTGCACATGTGTTGTGCTCTTGTTGCCTTTGTTATAATGTACATATGCTTGCTTTTATTGTTTGCTCCTGCTCTCACTGCTCTGACTGTACAGCACTTTGGTCAATCTCGGTTGTTTTAAATGTGCTTTATAAATAAAGTTTGATTTGATTTGATTTGAAAGGTGTGGAAGGAGTGTAATAATAAAGGTTTACCAGAGGACAGCCATGAGTTATCCAAAGATTGTGATGATGATTTTGAGCAACCAACAACCTCCCGTTGCTCCGAAGTTGGTCGTTTGACTCAATTCAATGACTCAAATTGACTCGTTTTTTATAGTCACTCGATCAAAGCTCTACTTTCGCAGTCAAATTGCTCCCCTGAGCCTTTATTATTTCAAGGTATTATAGTCTAAAGGATTTTAGTATCACCGCTGTTTGTTTACATCTACACTTCCGCATGAAGCGACGTGCCTGGGTCACGTGACCACAGAGAGAGAGAGAGAGAGAGAGAGAGAGAGAGAGAGAGAGAGAGAGAGAGAGAGAGAGAGAGTGTGTGGTTTCCAGTGGAAATAAGCTTAGTCTTTTCATGGATCTCCTTTTAGTAGACCTTGTACCAGTGAACTGTACCGTCATGAAACTGTACCTTTTCCTATGCAAACTTCTAATAAAGTCTTCAATCAATCAATCAATGTGTGTGTTGAATATTTGCTGCCCAACAGTAATGCATAAAATGTGGGAGCGCTAATCCTCTATTTGGACGGTCTCTCTGGAGTAGAAATGTATTTATTCTTGGAGTACAACCGTTCGATATAAAAAGGTAGAAATTAGGCTATCAATTGATTGAAAAGTGTCAAACATTTGCCTTGTGCAACATGGCCTACTTGTGCGCCAGCAGAGCGTGTCATAAGGCAGGGGTTTTCAAAGTGGGTGACGGGGCACCCTGGGGTACCGTGAAGGCAGCCCAGTGGTGCTGCGAGATAATTTGATAACTTGGAATTCATCTGGACGCTTGAAAAAATATTTAGTATCATTTGTAAATGTAAATGTACTACTAGGCCTACTATTAAAGTACAAAGTTATTTTCAGTCAGTTTTAAACACAATGGAGATTATCTCAACGTTTTCCTCGTAAACATAATCACTAAAATATTGTCACTGTCGGGCAGAAATCTCTATTATTTCCAATAGTTTCAAATGTGTACGTCTTTTGGTAAAGCGAAGCCCTGCTTCATCATACAAGACCGTCACACAAAACTAGTGAAAACAGCCGCAAGCACACAACGCCTTGCGATGTGAGGCGTTACGTGTGCTTGTAGATCTGCTGTTTTCACTAGTTTAGTACATTTTATAGATGATAAATACAAAATGAACGGTTTTGGACATACAAGGTTTCCATCCGACAACGACGATATGCTATAAGGTGCTGGGAGTGAAAATTATAATGTAGGGGTGCCTCAGATTAAAAAAATAAATATTTATGGGGTGTCCTGAGACAAAAAGGTTTGGGAACCCCTGCCATAAGGTGCGCTCACCACCGGCGATGCCAGTGACATCACACTGTCAATCAATGCCAGTGTAACATGGTTAAAAATGATTCCACTTGCCCATCCATAAGATGTATAGTGTTCCACCTTAAGAGTGTCCTGCCACCTTAAGACAATTGGCACAACTGCCTTTAGACAATTAAGTTGTTTAGAGCGGTAGGTTGTGTTTATTGTGCTCTGGAGATAATTGAGTTTATTTTATTATTTTCGTATGAATATATCAATAAATATGTACACAGAGATATTATGACATATAATGATGTTCTAATTTCACTGTATCTGCTCTATGTCCAGCCTGTGTTCAGCCATTCTGTGTATGTCCAGAGCAGACCAGTGATGCATTGTCTCTGTTTATCAGAATAAATCCACTGAGCTGAGAATCCTGGTCTGTGGTCCATTCTACAAAGGTTACACAAGACGCACAATCACGTCTGTTACACTAGTGTGCCACATCACCACTGGCATCACCAGTAATGCTGGTCAGAAATGCTGGTAGTAAATATATTTATTAAAGATTAATAGAACAATACCTTGCAAAAAATAAATACAAATTAGTATGTAAGGGTAACAATACAATGAATAATAGTATCCTGATTCCAAAGTTTTATTTTCAAAAGAATTCACAAAAGAAGACTTTCCTCACTTTCACTTACTACGCACTATATAAACATTGCAAAAGTGTACGTCATAAAAAGTGGAAAACATTGACATTGTTATCTTATCAGTTTAAAACATAAGAAGGGAAGCGCTGCCTGGTTTCATTCACAGTGGCTCTAAACCCTCATGCCTATACCTATATGCAATAGGCATAATTATGCATAGAATCAAAGGAACCAAAAGTTCCTTTGCTTGTGGTGAGGAGGACTGTGGCTTCTGTGGCTTGTCATACTGTGATTAGAATGAATGTTCCTCATGCACATATCCAGACTTCAGAAAAAAAAAAGCTTCTGCTTACTGTAAGGTGTCCCCCCCTAACTGAACCCTCAGTTTGATTTAGACGAAAGCTTCAACAAAGTGTACAACTAGGGTTTCCCCCTGTATGAATCTGCATGTGCATCTTCAGACCTTTTTAGCTTAACCCTGCAAGGCCCGAATTAATTTCTACTGGCCATTTTTTTTTTTATCATATGGTGTTGTAGGAGTCCTAATCACAGGAAAATGTAATTAAAAAAAATGTATAATGTTTTTGTAAGGTTTTATAGCCATAAATCATAAATCATGCTCTAATTTGCATTTTGGGGATATTTCTCACAATATTAACATATGCACGTGTTCTAGACATTCTAATGATCACGAAAAAAATATATTACAGGCATTTTACTTATGTTTTAGTGAGGAATAGCTTCAGTTAAAAAGTGAGATGTTGTTCGTCCAGACACTGGAACTTCAACTTCTCTGGGAGGTGTGAATGTTAGTCTCTGTGGGGGGTATTTATATGCAAATATGGTGGCCAATGGCATTGTAATACTAAACAATAGCATTTAATGGTGATGTTAATGTGAAACAAGAACAGGAAAACTAATTATATATATATTTTTTAAATGATTAAAAAATGTTGCCAAAAAGCAACGCTGGGCCTTGCAGGGTTAAAGCCGTTGCCACAACCTGTACAGATGTTCTGTGTATGAATTCTCATGTGGCTTTTCAAAGTCCATAAATGACTAAAGCTGCTGCCAAAAGCTCCCTTTCCACTGCAAGGTGGAACCAGAACTTTCAGGAACCTGAACTTATTTTTTTTTGGTTCTGGTTTTGTTTCCATTGCACACGGCCCGGTTTCAGACGAGGTTCCTGGAACCTTTTTTGGGTCCTGCTCCTGAAGTAGAACTAAACTAGAATTCTGGGAACCTATGGGCGGGGCCAGCAGCGCTGCTGCTCTTTTTTGGGACCTTCCCAGTTAGTTCTGGTTATATGGAAACGTAAGCAGAACTTGGTCCCGGAACCTCACAGGTTCTTGAAAGTTCTTGGTTCTGGAAAGTTCTGTCTCTTGTTCTGGGTCGACCCTACCGTGGAAATGGGGCTATACATAGTACAGCTAAAGGGCTATTCCCCTGTATGAATCCTCATGTGTTGCTTCAGATTACTCTTTACACTAAAGCTGTTGCCACAAACTGTACAGCTAAAAGGCTATTCCCCTGTATGAATCCTCATGTGCTGCTTCAGAGTACTATTTTTACTAAAGCTGCTGTTACAAACTGTGCAGCTAAAAGGTTTTTCCCCTGTATGAATTAGCTTGTGTTGCTTCAGACTACTCTTTTGACTAAAGCTGTTGCCACAAACTGTACAGCTAAAAGGTTTTTCCCCTGTATGAATTAGCATGTGTTGTTTCAGATTACCCTCTTGACTAAAGCATTTGCCACAAACTGTACAGCTAAATGGCTTTTCCCCTGTATGAATCTTCATGTGTCGCTTCAGATGACTGTTGTTATTAAAGCTGCTGTCACAAACTGTGCAGCTAAAGGGTTTTTCTTCTGTATGAATTAGCATGTGTTGCTTCAGACTACTCTCTTGACTAAAGCTGTTCCCACATAGTGTACAGCTATAGGGTTTTTCCCCTGTATGACTCCTCATGTGCTGCTTCAAAACACTATTTTGACTAAAGCTGCTGCCACAAACTGTGCAGCTATAGGGTTTTTCCCCTGTATGAATCCTCATGTGTTGCTTCAGACTACTCTCTTGACTAAAGCTGTTCCCACATAGTGTACAGCAATAGGGTTTTTCCCCTGTATGACTCCTCATGTGCTGCTTCAAAACACTATTTTGACTAAAGCTGCTGCCACAAACTGTGCAGCTAAAGGGTTTTTCCCCTGTATGAATTAGCATGTGTTGCTTAAGATTACCCTCTTGACTAAAGCCTTTGCCACAAACTGTGCAGCTAAAAGGCTTTTCCCCCGTATGAATTAGCATGTGTTGCTTCAGACTACCCTTGTGACTAAAGCTGTTACCGCAAACTGTGCAGCTATAGGGCTTTTCCCCTGTATGAATCTTCATGTGTCGCTTCAGATGAATGTTGTTATTAAAGCTGCTGCCACAAACTGTGCAGCTAAAGGGTTTTTCTTCTGTATGAATTAGCATGTGTTGCTTAAGAGTACCCTCTCGACTAAAGCTGTTCCCACATAGTGTACAGCTATAGGGTTTTTCCCCTGTATGAATCCTCATGTGCTGCTTCAAAACACTATTTTGACTAAAGCTGCTGCCACAAACTGTGCAGCTAAAGGGTTTTTCCCCTGTATGAATTAGCATGTGTTGCTTAAGATTACCCTCTTGACTAAAGCCTTTGCCACAAACTGTGCAGCTAAAAGGCTTTTCCCCCGTATGAATTAGCATGTGTTGCTTCAGACTACCCTTGTGACTAAAGCTGTTACCGCAAACTGTGCAGCTATAGGGCTTTTCCCCTGTATGAATTAGCATGTGTTGCTTCAGACTAACCTTTTGACTAAAGCCTTTGCCACAAACTGTACAGCTAAAGGGTTTTTCCCCTGTATGAATTAGCATGTGTTGCTTCAGACTACCCTTTTGACTAAAGCCTTTGCCACAAACTGTACAGCTATAGAGCTTTTCCCCTGTATGAATCTTCATGTGTCGCTTCAGATGAATGTTGTTATTAAAGCTGCTGCCACAAACTGTGCAGCTAAAGGGTTTTTCCCCTGTATGAATTAGCATGTGTTGCTTCAGACTAACCTTTTGACTAAAGCCTTTGCCACAAACTGTGCAGCTAAAGGGTTTTTCCCCTGTATGAATTAGCATGTGTTGCTTCAGACTACCCTTTTGACTAAAGCCTTTGCCACAAACTGTACAGCTAAAGGGTTTTTCCCCTGTATGAAGTCTATGAACTCTCATGTGCTGCATCAGAAGATATTTTCGATTAAAGCCGGTGCTGCAAAGTGTACATACAAAGGGATTTACCCCTCTATGAGTCTCCGTGGATGGACACTGTTTTGATGATTTCACAGCGTGGAAAAGCTTATTGCTCATAGACGGTCTTTGTCCTTCCATGTGTTGTGTATCGTTTGATTTTTTTGTGTTTAGCATTGACCAGGCTTCCCTGGTCTCCTCCCACTCATCACTGTCTTCAGTGTCAGATTCAGAACAGTGTGAAGAGAGGAGCTGAGCATCACTGGTTCCTTGTGATGTTTCACCATCATCTGCACCAGCTTGCATTTGTTTGTATGTGTAGGAGGTGCTGGCTGGAGGGTCTGTTTCTCTGTTTTCATCAGTTTCATCACTTTTCACTGTTACTAAAGTCAACATTGTCCCATCAGCCTCTAATGGGACATGCTCTTGTGTTTGGAACAGCTCCTCCTGTTCCTCTTTGATGTGTGGAGGTTCTGGTTCTTTCTGGATCAGTCTGGAACCCTGCTCCTTCTGTTCTGGTGAAGACTCCTCTTTACAAAGAGGGACACCGTCTAGCAGGAGGAAAATGAAGCAATAAGCCACAAGAGAAGACGCTGCGCCTCGTGTCTCACCACGCTTCTCAGCCGTTATAAAATACCAGGTAACTACATGCCTCGCTTGGCTTATTGCTTTTCTAAAACAGTTACAATATGTTAACATGAAAAATCATCGACATGTACCAATTAAAACTGTTCTATTTCACTAATAATTCACTACAACGTCTGCAAGAAAGTTCCCAGCTACAAGAAAGTAGTTCCCAGCTTTTTCTGCCAACAACACAGGTGCAGATAATCGGTGCACTGTGGAACACTGTGGAAAGAAATAACGCACCTGGGTTTGATATAAACTGATTCAAGGTGTGGATTATAGTCTAATATATGGAATGGAACTAGCCGTTTTAGAATGAATGATAGTTCAGTCAGGACACTCTTCTTCTGAGCACAAGCAAGCATTAGGATCATCATCGCTCTCACCTTTAGTGTCTATTGTGCACGGCATACAAAGACCCTCTTCCTTTATGAGTGGTTTCACATCCCTGTCAGGTGATGGCTTTGAGGACACTGCCACAACACCTGGTTTTAACTCCACCTACAAAAAAATACATGAATCCATAAATGCATGTGGTACAGTCTCTTCTTGGAGGTAGCAGAGTTCTGTTCATCTTCTAACATCATTATAGGCAACAAAATATGTATTTCCTTCACTGATTTGATCCAGCTATTATTGTCCCTCTCCTTTTATCACCAATACCTCAAATCTATTGACCAAAACCAATTGATCTACAAGCTCTGGATACAACACCGCATCAACACTGTGTTGTTTTGCTAGGGTTCAATGTGGTGTAATAAGGCCTCAACCAACAGAGATATGTATAATCTCAAATTACCTTTTTAGTAATATCCAATGGATCCATTTCATCCTTCACATCCAACAGTCCACTGTTAAACCTTACACGTGACAGAGGGACGAAACAGGCCTTCAACACTACCGCTGTTACGTTCACCTGTAAAATGACATGCAGAAAATACACTTCATGAATATGTGAATTTTGGAAAAATAAAAGGCAATATAACACAAAAGATGATCATGACCATGGTTTAATTGTTATATTTTAATAGTTATCTATTAAAACGGGGGAGGGGTGGAAGCCCCCATCAACACTAAGCTACATTAAATGTAAAAACTATTTGTGACCAAAAACACAACAAACACCAAAGACAAAGATAATAGATAATAGATGGTAATAAAATGCAATAAAACAAACATAACAAACCTGATGCTCAATCTTCCTCCTTTTGGGTTCTCTACAGGACTGCTCAACTTCCCCCGGTTGGTTCATCTGTAATGATGAATGGATTGGTATTAAAGGAGCGAGAAACCCTGCCTCTTTATTTGTTTTATCAGAATTCAGATTATGATAAGAAATCTAAAATGTAGGTGTGGTTATCTGTTGTTGTGGGAGGAGGGGGCGGAGTGTAGCGTGCATATCATTATACAAGCTGTCCACTATTAATGTCTGCATTACAGAAACAATAAATAAAACAAGCCATTGCAGGTGGAAAATTATAAACATTCTGCAACTCCATTGTATATTTACTGGTAAAAATGTGCAAGTCTTTTATAAACAAACAAGCTGTCTGGGATTTTATCCATGGTTTTAACTTTCTCCACCCGTGCTCTGTGGACTGTCTGACTTGTGAGAGAGAACCAAGGAAGATCAAAGAAGGAATGGACACCGACGTCATTTTAGGCTCCATGGCCATCCGCCATGACACTTTGGCCACCCAAAATAACATTAGCGTCTATGAGCACTTCGTCACTTCCGCCACCCAAAAGTGTCATGGCGGCGTCCCATGGTGTGCCAACTTCCGGGTGTTGTCTGTTCCTGCCTAACCTTCCTTGGAGAGAACCAGGAAACAGACACCACAGTGTGGGCGGTCTGTTGACGGAGTCTCTGGCTCTGCTCTCTGGCTGCAAGTAGCCTACAGTGAAACCACGCCCCCCTGATACAAATCTATATAAAACAAATGTTAATATTAATTAGATAAGCCACGTCACGCCGAACTAATGGAATGCAGTGAGCAAATATGTAATGAGTGGCGCCAAATATTTATTTTCTACACAGAAACCAGAAGTACACAGAAATAGCTACAGAAAGAGGAGAAAGCTCTAAATCCACAAGCCTATAGGCAAATTGAACCATATTTTTGCTCCCTATCACAAGTGACTCATTGATATAATACATATTTATAGAAACAGTGATTTTGGGTTTCATATCCCTTTAAACACAAGGTGGAGAATCTAATCTCTAATAAAAACAGTCTTCTTCAAGGTTAGTAGTTTGTATCAAACAATACAACTCATTGACCATTACTATGGTAAAGTCTCAACCACACAATTCCAGTGTGTTACCTTCGTGTTCAGTTGTTCCTCAAGGTCAAATCCTTGGAAATGGTTCACTGTCTTGTCTCTGAATTTGCAGAAAGCACAAACAATGTTATATGGTACTTATACGGTATACAAAGGAAGGTTTCTTAGCACTTTTAATTCAGCCAATCAGAGCAGAGCAAAGAAAGGATTGTTTTTCATGCAAAAAAAAAAATACATAAATGCTTACAATGGATTTGGAATCATGAAGAACCCCTAGTTTTACCCCTCACATGCTACTTAAAGCAGATTAATTTTTATATGTTTCTTTTCCTGTATAGTGAAGTCGATGGGACAGTGAATATACAAACGACCCTAACTTTTTTTTCGCGATGTTTTCGGAAGAGCAGGAGCATTCTGTGGACCTTAATGACCAAACTAATAGATGAAACAGAAACAAAATGTACGGCATGACACCACAGCTTTTGGGCTTGTGGGTCCCTGACTATAACATACCGGTAGCACATCAACTATCTGGAGACATTTCAGTACGCACAGTCTGGTGATTTAACAACATGCCTTGCACGTTTGCTTGAAACCATTTTAAATTGAGTTTAATGTGAAATCCATATGATTCCCATTTGGTAGGCCACGTATGAATTAATTCATTATTTGGACACACCTGATTCCAATAACTATCTGCATTGATGTGCATAGCCTTTTTGTGTTGTGTAATGGTCACCGTTTGACAGGTAACACCACTGTCACAATCACTATAATATTTAAATGACAAGGGATAATATGCAAACATGGACAGTCTGACAGCAGAATTGAGCGTAGACATACAGATTAGAGCTTTGGAATCAGGTGCGTCCAAATAATAATTAATTAATTGATACATGTGCACTGCGCAAATTAGCCTAATTCACGGCCCGCCCACTAAGCATCCCACAGGTGCTGAAGTCACATTTTGAAGGGGTAAATCCTACCATAGCCTATGGAGTTGGCACAGAAATCGCAAATTTAATGCAATTTCCGAATAGTAAAGTATAAAATACGGCTAGCATGATCAAGAACACAAGATACTAAACGGCACAAAGCACTATAATTTACTTTACTGTTAGAAATAATGATTTGTTGGCTTTAAGTCCAGTATAGTTTCCCCTTCTAAATTGAAGTCAGCACCCGGGGAAAACTGAGAAACGGAAGTAGGTGGGCGGGCCGTGAATAAGGCTAATAGGTCATGAGTCACGATGTCCCAATATACATCATAGCATTTGATTTGGAAGATTATCATAGGCCTACTGCTGCTATGCTTTATGGTGAATAAGGTTTGTAAAATAGCCTATAGGATATGCAGCAAAATTGTTCTGGTGGGAGGCGCAGAGATCAACCCCGCAAGCATGAACTTTCTGTGTCTGGTTCATGGTGCACTCTCCTCTACTCTGTGCCAAATTCTGTCTGTCTGTCTGACACACGGACAGACATGTGGCAGCCCGGCCAGTGCGCTGCATCGCGTGTCATCGTTGCCTAGTTAAAGACACTCGACTTAACATTTTAAGCCAGGCAAAATGAAATAAAAAAGCCGGACCCTTGAACATTTAGGTGAAATGGCTCTTCAACGGTGGAGAAGACTAGGCGAAAGTGCCAGGCGAAAGGACCAAATGTGTTGAGGAAAATACGTTTTAGGCGAATGGGCTGGTGACCCTCAAAATGCCCCCCAAAAAAAGAAAAATAGAAGTATAAGTCGATCATGATAATAATATACATAGTTAAATTATTAACTAAAATTGAATTAGAAGGAGAACTAAATATTTACCCTTATGTTTAATGATAATACACTTGGAGAAACTTATTGTGAGACTGACAGTTGCTAACCCAAATGACATGGTACCAGGCAACTGGGATGTGTTTGAATGATGTTTGAATGTAAGTTATTGACATGAAAACCGGACTGAAATGTCATGGCCACAGTGTTGAAAATATATCTGTTCAGGAGGCACCGTTTGAAACTCTCACTCCCCAATGTATGTGATGTTATGCTTGAAATGGGGGTTAGCATCATATACCACTAGTTATGGTTTTAATTCAATAATCAGGGAAAGGGGGTTAGCATCATACAGGGGTTGACAGTAAGGTCTCAGAGGCACTTGCCCGTCGGGCAAGTGCAGGCCATATTCTACTTGCCCTCAGGTCTTGGCCACTTGCCCCCCCGCAGCGATGGAAAGTATATTTACTTAAATACTGTACAATACGTTTACTTCTACTCCACATCTTGGATCCTAATATTGTACTTTTACTCCACTACAATTATTTGAAAACTTTAGTTACTAGTTACTTACTGCAGATATACATTTATAATATTATAAGACATATGTAAACCACTTTAGCACTTTTGCTTTTACTTTAGTACTTTTACTTGTAAAAGAGTATTTCTATATTGCAGTATTGATACTTTTACTTAAGTAAAACCTTTGAGTACTTTTTTCTACAACTACCCCCCCCCCCCCAACACACACACACACACACACACACACACACACACACACACACACACACACACACACACACACACACACACACACCAAAAAAGGAAGAAGAAAATAAAATAGTCTTGCTTGTTTCTCTCTCACAAACAAAACCTGGCAACGCTGGACAGCAGACCATCAGAGTCGGAGATGTGTTTATGTTAGTTGTTAGCACAGAACGCTAACAAGCAGGCTGCCCTGCAGTGCACATGCATGCTGCTCATGATTAAATACATTATGTAGCGCAATACAGGGAGGGAAACATCGGGAAAGCACTGTTGATAGCATGGAAAATAGACGCTTCACTCGTAAAATAGACGCTTCGCGCCGTTCGCGGACATGTCAATGTTTTAGCGACTTTTGCGGTAATAGTTCTGTCTTCTTTCACTTTCTCCCCAACGTTTGGTGACCTGTGCTTCAGCACGTAAAGTGCGTGCATTAATCTGGCCATGCTGTAGCATAATGTGAGTGTGTATGCCTTGTAGATTAGCTGTTTTTGACGGAGCTCACATAGCCACTGGCTGGCGGCTGCCTGCACGCACGTTCGTTCAGTGTGTGTGTGTGTGTGTGTGTGAGTGTGTGTGGGGGGCGTGTGGAGGGACTTCGGAGGGAGAGAGAGACGGACAACTAGCCCTGTAGCCCCTGTTCAAGTATAGGCACACATCTCATTATTATGTTGCTCAAAATGTGCACTTGCCCGTTCGGGCAACCCAGTAGCACAATTCACCTGCCCGACCTTTTTATTTACTTGCCCCGGGCAGTCGGGCAACCGTTAGTGTCAATCCCTGATCATATACCACTAGTTATGGTTTTAATTCAATAATCAGGGAAAGGGGGTTAGCATCATATACCACTAGTTATGGTTTTAATTCAATAATCAGGGAAAGGGGGTTAGCATCATATACCACTAGTTATGGTTTTAATTCAATAATCAGGGAAAGGGGGTTAGCATCATATACCACTAGTTATGGTTTTAATTCAATAATCAGGGAAAGGGGGTACTCTACTCTACTCAAGACAAAACAGATTGAGAAAACACTGGGTTAGGGTGTGTAACCCTATTGCTGAATGAAGGGACAACTAATTTGCATGTATTCCTTTTAGTATAAGTAGTGAGTAAATAAAGCCCCCAAAAGTATTGTGTGAAAAGGTGTGGAAGGATTGTAATAATAAAGGTTTACCAGAGGACAGCCATGAGTTATCCAAAGATTGTGATGATGATTTTGAGCAACCAACAACAAGCTCCCGTTGCTCCGAAGTTGGTAGTTTGACTCAATTCAATGACTCAAATTGACTCGTTTTTTAAAGTCACTCGATCAAAGCTCTACTTTCGCAGTCAAATTGCTCCCCTGAGCCTTTATTATTTCAACGTATTATAGTCTAAAGGATTTTAGTATCACCGCTGTTTGTTTACATCTACACTTCCGCATGAAGCGACGTGCCTGGGTCACGTGACCAGAGAGAGAGAGAGAGAGAGAGAGAGAGAGAGAGAGAGAGAGAGGGAGAGAGGGAGAGAGAGAGAGAGAGAGAGAGGGAGAGAGAGAGAGAGGGAGAGAGAGAGAGAGAGAGAGAGAGAGAGAGAGAGAGAGGGAGAGAGAGAGAGAGAGAGAGAGAGAGAGAGAGAGAGAGAGAGAGGGAGAGAGGGAGAGAGAGAGAGAGAGAGGGAGAGAGAGAGAGAGAGAGAGAGAGGGAGAGAGAGAGAGAGAGAGAGAGAGAGAGAGAGAGAGAGAGGAGAGACGGACTCCGGTGTGTGACGTCATGTTTCAGTTTCCTTCTTGAAACAGAAATGAGAAAACATTTCATTCATAACTTTATTCAAATAGCTGTAGTAGTTCTATGATGTCATGACTTGATGTGTGATTGCATCATATGTGGCTTTGTGGGAACTAGTTATGATTGAGTCTATAATAGTTATAATATATAATATATTTTTTTATAAATAATAAAAAGGATGTTTTTGTTTTCTCTCACAGAGTTAATTTATTGATTTACAAAATATCTAGATATAATTCAGACCTTATCTTATTTATACAAAAAAGGGGTGTTTCCTTCTGAAGTTGAATTCTCAGTAGGCCTATAAACAAATAAAAATGTGTTTTAATTTAATCTGATATTCTCTTTTTTCCCTCTAATGGAAATATACATTTGTTCATTTTATTCAATGTTGCCCCCCACCCCCCCACCCCCCACCAAACAAAAATAAAAACACAACACATGAAATAAAACATAAGGATTAATGAACAGTGAGGATCTTACTGTCAGAATATACTGCATACTGCTTATCAGTCACATTCACACCATTCCACAACTTTTGATCTTCTTCATTGAGAAAGTTTGACAACTCTTGAAAGGTGTCTTCCTCCCCAGGCCAGCAAGCGGTGGAATTCTGAGATATTTGAACATTACTTGAGGTTACATCAAGTCTCCATTCCATGCCCCATGCATAAACTTTGGGAGCGCTAATCCCCCATTTGGACGGTCTCTCTGGAGTAGAAACGTATTTATTGTTGGAGTACAACCGTTCGATATAAAAAAGTCGAAATTAGGCTATCAATTGATTGAAAAAGTGTCAAACATTTGCCTTATGCAACATGGCCTACTTGTGCGCCAGCAGAGCGTGGCATAAGGCAGGGCAATAATGAAAAAGTCGACAAGTCGACTTCATTACACAAGTCGACTCCCACCAGAGAAAGTCAAAAGTCGAAGTTGAAGATATAATAATAATAATACTTTCTATTGTGAAAATAGCAGATATATTTTCACAATTTCCGCCTCCATATATGTGACAATTTGGACAATGTTTAATTTGTCATTTTAGAGGTGTTAAAAAGTCCTTAAATTGTCACTTTAGAAATGTGCAGATACCGTCTATACACTTAAACGTTATGTTGGTTTGTTTACTGTTGAGTGAGAAAACAATGTTGCACATTAAGTTAATCATCTGGGGACCCACCCAAAATAATTTGGGGATCGTGTGTGATGTGATGACGTCATCAAACGATAAAGTCGACTTCAACTCAACTTTTTACTGAGTCGAGTCGACATGCAAAAATCACAAGTCGTTAATGCCCTACCATAAGGTACGCTCACCACCGGCGATGCCAGTGACATCACACTGGCGATGCCAGGGTGCCACATCACCACTGGCATCACCAGTGCTGGTCAGAAAAGCTGGTAGTAAATATATTTACTAAAGATTAGAACAATACCTTGCAAAAAATAAATACAAATTATTATATAATTATAATAATAAAATGAATAATAGTATCCTGTTTCCAAAGTTGTATTTTCAAAAGAATGCACAAAAGAATACTTTCCTCACTTTCACTTACTACACGCTATATTAACATAGCAAAAGTGTACGCATCTCTTAGTTGTTTTTTTTACATCATAAAAAGTGGAAAACATTGACATTGTTATCTTATCAGTTTAAACCATAAGGATGTAAGCGCTGCCTGGTTTCATTCACAGTGGCTCCAAACCCTCATGCCTATACCTATATGCAATAGGCATAATTATGCATAGAATCAAAGGAACCAAAAGTTCCTTTGCTTGTGGTGAGGAGGACTGTGGCTTCTGTGGCTTGTCATACTGTGATAAGAATGAATCAGTGACAACTCCAGGGAATAATCAGCAGGGGAGCATTCAATTTTCCAAAGGGGGCACTTTATTTTTCAACAAACCCCTATCCTATATATAGCAAGCCAGCGTTTTGCAAACTAGTAAAGTCCATTAATTTACACATTTTCTCAATGAAAGGATTTGAATTTCCTGTGCTACATGCACAACACATGAATAGACATCAAAACAAAACCAACTGGTGCAGTGCTAGTGTAGGCTACCTTTTATCATTGAATTTTCATTAAACTATTCACTATGTGAAGATATATATTTTATAATAATAATCACAAAGAACATAAAGAGAACACATAATTAACACATGTAAAACATCTTAGAAATAATAGTGGGGTAGGGTAATACCCGTCAATCTGGACTGGGGGGCACAATGTCTAATCTGGGTGGGCATTGCCCCCCTATGCCCCCCTGTGGAGCCGCCTATGGAATGATTGTTCCTCATGCACATTTCCAGACTTCCGAAAAAGGCAAAGCTTCTGCTTACTGCAAGGTGTTCCCCCCCTAACTAAACCCTCATGTTCTGCTTACTGCAAGGTGTCCCCCCCAACTGAACCCTCATGTTCTGCTTCAAAGTTTCATTTAGACGAAAGCTTCAACAAAGTGTACAACTAGGGTTTCCCCCTGTATGAATCTGCATGTGCATCTTCAGACCTTTTTAGCTTAACCCTGCAAGGCCCGAATTAATTTCTACTGGCCAATTTTTCTTTTTTTAAATCATATGGTGTTGTAGGAGTCCTAATAACAGGAAAATGTAATTTAAAAAAAATGTATAATGTTTTTGTAAGGTTTTATAGCCATAAATCATAAATCATGCTCTAATTTGCATTTTGGGGATATTTCTCACAATATTAACATATGCACGTGTTCTAGACATTCTAATGATCACGGAAAAAATATATTACAGGCATTTTACTTATGTTTTAGTGAGGAATAGCTTCAGTTAAAAAGTGAGATGTTGTTCGTCCAGACACTGAAACTTCAACTTCTCTGGGAGGTGTGAATGTTAGTCTCTGTGGGGGGTATTTATATGCAAATATGGTGGCCAATGGCATTGTAATACTAAACAATAGGATTTAATGGTGATGTTAATGTGAAACAAGAACAGGAAAACTAATTATAACATTTAACATTTAAAAATGTTGCCAAAAAGCAACGCTGGAACTTGCAGGGTTAAAGCCGTTGCCACAACCTGTACAGAATTTCTGTGTATGAATTCTCATGTGGCTTTTCAAAGTCCATAAATGACTAAAGCTGCTGCCAAAAGCTCCCTTTCCACTGCAAGGTGGAACCAGAACTTTCAGGAACCTGAACTTATTATTTTTTTGGTTCTGGTTTTGTTTCCATTGCACACGGCCAGGTTTCAGACGAGGTTCCTGGAACCTTTTTTGGGTCCTGCTCCTGAGGTAGAACTAAACTTTTTTGGGACCTTCCCAGTTAGTTCTGGTTATATGGAGACATAAGCAGAACTTGGTCCCGGAACTTCACAGGTTCTTGAAAGTTCTTGGTTCTGGAAAGTTCTGGTTCTAGTTCTGGGTCGGCCCTACAGTGGAAATGGGGCTATACATAGTACAGATAAAGAGCTATTCCCCTGTATGAACCCTCATGTGTTGCTTCAGACTACGTTCTTTACTAAAGCTGTTGCCACAAACTGTACAGCTAAAAGGTTTTTCCCCTGTATGAATTAGCATATGTCGCTTCAGACTACTCTCTCGACTAAAGCTTTTACCACAAAGTGAACAGATGAAGGGTTTTTCCCCTGTATGAACCTTCATGTGCCGCTTCAGAGCACTATTTAGACTAAAGCTGCTGTCACAAACTGTGCAGCTAAAGGGTTTTTCCCCTGTATGAATTAGCATGTGTTGCTTAAGATGACCCTCTCGACTAAATCTGTTACCACACAGTGTGCAGCTATAGGGCTTTTCCGCTGTATGAATCCTCATGTGCTGCTTCAGAGTGGAACTTGTTCTAAAGCTGCTGCCACAAACTGTGCAGCTAAAAGGTTTTTCTCCTGTATGAATTAGCATGTGTTGCTTCAGACTACTCTCATGACTAAAGCCATTGCCACAAACTGTACAGGTAAAGGGTTTTTCCCCTGTATGAATTAGCATGTGTTGCTTCAGATCACCCTTTTGAACAAAGCTGTTACCACAAACTGTACAGCTAAATGGCTTTTCCACTGTATGAACCTTCATGTGCTGCTTCAGAATCCAATTTTGACTAAAACTGCTGTCACAAACTGTACAGCTAAAAGGTTTTTCTCCTGTATGAATAAGCATGTGTTTCTTCAGATGATCCCTTTGACTAAAGCCGTTGCCACAAACTTTACAGCTATAGGGTTTTTCCCCCGTATGAATCCTCATGTGCTTCTTCAGATTACTATTTTGACTAAAGCTGTTATCACACAGTGTACAGCTAAATGGCTTTTCCCCTGTATGAATCCCCATGTGCCGCTTCAGATGACTGTTTTTACTAAAGCTGCTGTCACAAACTGTGCAGCTAAAGGGTTTTCCCCCTGTATGAAGTCTATGAACTCTCATGTGCTTCTTCAGAAGATATTTTCGATTAAAGCCGGTGCTGCAAAGTGTACATACAAAGGGATTTACCCCTCTATGAGTCTCCGTGGACGGACACTGTTTTGATGATTTTACAGCGTGGAAAAGCTTATTGCTCTTAGACGGTCTTTGTCCTTCCACGTGTTGTGTAACGTTTGATTTTTTTGTGTTTAAAATTGACCGGTCTTCCCTGGTCTCCTCCCACTCATCACTGTCTTCAGTGTCAGATTCAGAACAGTGTGAAGAGAGGAGCTGAGCATCACTGGTTCCTTGTGATGTTTCACAGTCATCTGCACCAGCTTGCATTTGTTTGTGTGTGTAGGAGGTGCTGGCTGGAGGGTCTGTTTCTCTGTTTTCATCAGTTTCATCACTTTTCACCATTACTAATGTCAACATTGTCCCATCAGCCTCTAATGGGACATGCTCTTGTGTTTGGAACAGCTCCTCCTGTTCCTCTTTGATGTGTGGAGGTTCTGGTTCTTTCTGGATCAGTCTGGAACCCTGCTCCTTCTGTTCTGGTGAAGACTCCTCTTTATAAAGAGGGACACCGTCTAGGAGGAGGAAAATAAATGACAGTTCAGTCAGGACACTCTTGACCGCCAGGTCGCAGTTACTATCAAAACCTCCACCAGTTTTAAGTCTGTCACGTCACACGTTACACTTTTCCCCTACTCATATCTACGCCACTGTTGCCCCTATCCATGCCAAACTTTACACACACTCCTTGGCTACCAAACCACAACCTCCACCCTCATTTCTCACATGGCCCTCTTCTAGCGCCACCTTGAGGCCGATTCTTGCAAAACACATTTTTGGACACTGCTCCTACAGGTTTTGCCCTAAAATCACACAAAGCGGTGTATACAATGTGACCTGACAGACGTTTATCTCCCGATTAGGGAGTCTTACTGGTAGTTCAGTCAGGACACTCTTCTTCTGAGCACAAGCAAGCATTAGGATCATCATCGCTCTCACCTTTAGTGTCTATTGTGCACGGCATACAAAGACCCTCTTCCTTTATGAGTGGTTTCACATCCCTGTCAGGTGATGGCTTTGAGGACACTGCCACAACACCTGGTTTTAATTCCACCTACAAAAAAATACATGAATCCATAAATACATGTGGTACAGTCTCTTCTTGGAGGTGGCAGAGTTCTGTTAATCTTCTAACATCATTATAGGAATACGTATTTCCTTCACTGATTTGATCCAACTATTATTGTCCCTCTCCTTTTATCACCAATATCTCAAATCTATTGATCAAAACCAATTGATCTACAAGCTCTGGACAACACACTGCATCAACACTGTGTTGTTTTGCTAGGGTTCAATGTGGTGTAATAAGGCCTCAACCAACAGATATCATTTATAATCAAATTACCTTTTTAGAAATATCCAATGGA
Organism: Nannobrachium achirus; assembly: GCF_963921795.1. Taxonomy (NCBI): domain Eukaryota; kingdom Metazoa; phylum Chordata; class Actinopteri; order Myctophiformes; family Myctophidae; genus Nannobrachium; species Nannobrachium achirus. Next base: position 6,546,622 of record NC_137810.1, on the reverse strand, counting down.
ACAATTTCATCCTTCACATCCAACAGTCCACTGTTAAACCTTACACGTGACAGAGGGACGAAACAGGCCTTCAACACTACCGCTGTTACGTTCACCTGTAAAATGACATGCAGAAAAGACAATTCATGAATATGTGAATTTTGGAAAAATAAAAGACAATATAACACAAAAGATGATCATGACCATGGTTTAATTGTTATTAGGGCCCGAGCACACACAGTGTGTGAGGACCCTATTGTAATTGCAAAGATTATTATTATTATTATTATTTTCCCGAAAGTAAATTGCGTTTTTGAGGCGCCAAACGTACTCCAAAAGTTGCGCAGCTTTGCACGCACATCACAAGTGGCGAAAAATTACGTATTTAAAAAAAATCAAAAGGGGGCGTGGCCTAATGGCGCAACAGCGCCCCCTACAAAATTTCAACGCAACAGCCCCACTATACGGTTTCACCTACACGTACGAAAATTGGTACAAACCTGCATCATGTCCGGACTCACAAAAAAGTCTCTTGGCGCCACGTCCGAGACCAAACAGGAAGTCAGCCATTTTGACTAATTAGTGGCGTTTTGGCCGTTTTCACGTGTCGCACTTTAACTCCTCCTCCTAGGGGGTTAATCGGATCAACTCCAAGTTCGCTCGGCATACTCAAGACACCTTAACGATGAAGAGTTGTGCGAATCGTGAAAATCGTAAAACGGTGTGCCCGTGGCAAAGCGTCAAACTGCCTTCGCCAAACAGGAAGTGCCCTTCGCCAAACAGGAAGTGCCTCTATAAATCATGAACCGTTTGTCGTACAGACTCGTGGCTAGTGTCATATGACTTGATTAAGAGTCCTTTACCTCAATTGGTTTAACTTAGCCCCGCCCCCTCTTCTGATTGGCCGAAACTTGATTGTTCCTTTTTTTGGCCTTTATTCATCAACCGTTTATCGTAGAGAGTTGTGGCTGGTGTCATATGACTTGACTAAGAGTCCTTCACCTTAATTGGTTTAACTAAGCCCCGCTCTCTCTTCTGATTGGCCGAAACTTGATACTTAATTTTTTTGGCTGTTACTCATCAACCGTTTGTCATACAGAGTTGTTGCTGGTATCATATGACTTGATTAAGAGTCCTTCACCTTAATTGGTTTAAGTTCGCCCCGCCCCTCTTCTGATTGGCTGCTGCCCTTGTGACGTGGGTAGAGCTGCGAGGGCCCGGTCATCGCTGCTTGCAGCTTAATTAGGGCCCGAGCACAGACAGTGTGAGAGGACCCTATTGTATTTGCAAAGATTATTAGGGCCCGAGCACACACAGTGTGTGAGGACCCTATTGTATTTGCAAAGATTATTCTTCTTCTTCTTCTTCCGCCGAATGAATCGCGTTTTTGAGGCGCCAAACGTATTCCAAAAGTTGCGCAACTTTGCAAGCACATCACAACTGGCGAAAAATTACGTAATAAAAAAAAATAATTAAATGGGGCGTGGCCTAATGGCGCAACTGCGCCACTACAACATTTCAACGCATCAGCCCCACTATACGGTTTCACCCACAAGTACGAAAATCGGTACACACCTGTATCATGTCCGGACTCACAAAAAAGTCTCTTGGCGCAATGTCCGAAACCAAACAGGAGGTCAGCCATTTTGACTAATTAGTGGCGTTTTGGCACATTTTTGGCCATTTTCACGTGTCGCACTTTAACAAACTCCTCCTGGGGGTTAATCAGATCAACTTCAACTTCGCTCGGCATACTCAAGACATCTTAACGATGAAAAGTTGTGCGAATCGTGAGTTTTCGGAGAACGGCGTGACCGTGGCGAAGCGTCAAACATCCTTTGCCAAACAGGAAGTGCCCCCTCTTCTGATTGGCCGAAACTTGATTGTTCCTTTTTTTGGCTGTTAGTTACTCATCAACCGTTTGTCGTACAGAGTTGTGGCTGGTATCATATGACTTGACTAAGAGTCCTTCACCTTAATTGGTTTAAGTTAGCCCCGCCCCCTCTTCTGATTGGTCGATTATTGATAGTTCCTATTTGCTATCTTTTCAATGGTTTGTAATAAGTGCAATAGCGTAACTGTGTCTAGGTGTAATAACTGTAAGTGTAATAGTGTAATAGTGTAATTAGTGTAATAGTGTAATAGTGTAATAAGTGTAATAGTGTAATAGTGTAATAAGTGTAATAGTGTAATAGCGCAATAAGTGTAATAGTGTAATAGGTGTAATAGTGTAATGGTGTAATAAGTGTAATAGTGTAATAGTGTAACAGTGTAATAAGTGTAATAGTGTAATAGTCTAATAGTGTAATAAGTGTAATAGTGTAATAGCGCAATAAGTGTAATAGTGTAATAAGTGTAATAGTGTAATAGCACAATAAGTGTAATAGTATAATAAGTGTAATAGTGTAATAGTGTAATAGTGTAATAAGTGTAATAGTGTAATAGCACAATAAATAAGTGTAATAGTGTAATAAGTGTAATAGTCTAATAGTGTAATAAGTGTAATAGTGTAATAGTGTAATAAGTGTAATAGTGTAATAGTGTAATAAGTGTAATAGTGTAATAAGTGTAATAGTGTAATGGCACAATAAGTGTAATAGTGCAATAAGTCTAATAGAGTAATAGTGTAATAGTGTAATAAGTGTAATAGTGTAATAGCGCAAATAGTGTAATAGTGAAATAAGTGTAATAGTGTAATAGGGCAATAAGTGTAAAAGGGCAATAAGTGTAATAGTGAAACTGCTACCCCTTGTGACGTGGGTAGAGCTGCGAGGGCCCGGTCATCGCTGCTTGCAGCTTTAATATTTTAATAGTTATCTATTAAAAAGGGGGAGGGATAAAAGGCCCCATCAACACTAAGCTACTACAATAAATGTAAAAACTATTTGTGACCAAAAACACAACAAACACCAAAGACAAAGATAGTAGATAATAGATGGTAATAAAATGCAATAAAACAAACCTCAATCTTCCTCCTTTTGGGTTCCCTACAGGACTGCTCAACTTCCCCCAGTTGGTTCATCTGTAATGAGGAATGAATTGGTATTAAACACAAGGTGGAGAATCTAATCTCTAATAAAAACAGTCTTCTTCAAGGTTAGTAGTTTGTATCAAACAATACAACTCATTGACCATTACTATGGTAAAGTCTCAACCAGACAATTCCAGTGTGTTACCTTCTTGTTCAGTTGTTCCTCGAAGTCAAATCCTTGGAAATGGTTCACTGTCTTGTCTCTGAATTTGCAGAAAGCACAAACAACGTTATATGGTACTTATACAGTATACAAAGGAAGGTTTTTTAGCACTTTTAATTCAGCCAATCAGAGCAGAGAAAAGAAAGGAATGTTTTTCATGCAAACATGCTACTTAAAATGTTTTATTTTTATTTTCCTGTATAGTGAAGTCGATGGGATAGTGAATATACAAACGCTAGGGATGGATATTGGCAAGAATCGCGCGATGCAACACGATACTTGGGTCAGGATGCAGTAGTATCACGATATATTGCGAATCTTTGCGATACGATACAATTGCGATACTATTGTGATATATCAACTTTAAAAGCTGAAGACGCTGCTCTAATGTTGTTGTTTTTGTTGTTCGCAGCCATTTTCTCGAGAGACCTCACTCACTGATCTGTGGGAAGGGGAAGTAGCTACTATAGTAAAGCGACATCTAGAGGCAGCGGAGTGTCAGGACCAGACTTCTACCATTGGTTCCTATGCATGGGAACATATTTTATTTTCCTCGAAGTATTGCGATACAACAGCCTGAAGTATCGATACAGTATTGGCAAATAAACCATCGCAATGTATTGCCATATAGCGATTATATTGCCCACCCCTAACAAACGGCCATAACTTTTTTTCGCAATATCTTCGGCAGAGCAGGCCTCGCATTCTGTGGACCTTAATGACCAAACTAATAGATGAAACAGAAACAAAAAGTACAGCATGACATCACAGGTTCAACCATATTCCTTGAGCTTTTGGGCTTGTGGCTCCCTGACTATAACATAGCACAGTCTGGTGATTTAATAACACGCCTTGCACGTTTGCTTGAAACCATTTTAAATTGAGTTTAATGTCTAAAAACAAGCTTAACTTTTGCTAAAAGGTTAACGCCCTACATTCTAATCTAATAGTAACCATTGCTATAATGCTTGTTCAGTAACAGGGCCAGGATAGTCTCCTCAACTCTTGAATTAACATAAAATATAGTTCCAAATGGGTACACTATTTAACCCATTAATTCACCATCAATTTGATCAATTGTCCCAGTTACCAATGTTTTCTGTTTCATCACTTCCATTGTGCTTGTTTATCCTGCATGAGTTCTGTCTCCTGATTGGTTATAGTCTGTTTGATACAGAGCTGGGGTAACACAGAGATCCCACTTAATGAACAAACACTCAATGTAATAGATTACTATTGGAATATAGAGCTATTTAACACTTATTTTAGCAAAACATATCCCTTACATGGCCTTTAAATACATCAGTGCTAGTTTACACAAATGTAAACATTTCTGGTTTCAGGGTTTGAAACTCTGTTTCTAATCAGTTAGAAGACACAGGTTTATGAATGTTTTCATGTTGAATGGGTTGGAGGGTGGGGTACGCCGAGGTACTGCAGGGGGTACTCAAAATGGTGTCAGGCATATTTGCCTCAAACGTATTCACCTAAACGCATTTGGTCCTTTCGCCTGGCACTTTCGCCAGCCGATCCGCCGCCGTTGAAGAGCCATTTCGCCTACAGACTGTAGGTCTACATGTTTGCATCTCTCTCTCTCTCTCTCTCTCTCTCTCTCTCTCTCTCTCTCTGCATCTTTTGTGTGAGGGATGCTGCGTGCATTTACACACACAGCTGCAGGAATGCATTTAATTTTTGTCATCTCTGATTGAATCCCCACACCAATTGTCAAATAGTCGAGGCAGAAATTGTGAAAATAGCCGATCTACATGCTCACATTGCAAGGTGTTGTGAGCATGTAGATCTGCTATTTTCACAATAGAACCATGTTATACAAAATATAATGCCTCAACTCTTAGTGCTTGTCAGGGGGGGGGGGCAGTTAAAATATGCATTGCACTTGCATAGGGCATAACTGAGATAAAAGCCATGCAAATGCTTCACATTCTTCCGTATGAAATCATATGATTCCCATTTGGTAGGCCACGTATGAATTAATTCATTATTTGGACACACCTGATTCCAATAACTATCTGCATTGATGTGCATGGCCTTTTTGTGTTGTGTAATGGTCACCGTTTGACAGGTAACACCACTGTCACAATCACTGTAATATTTAAATGACAAAAGGGATAATATGCAAACATGGACAGTCTGACAGCAGAATTGAGCGTAGACATACAGATTAGAGCTTTGGAATCAGGTGCGTCCAAATAATAATTAATTAATTGATACGTGCACTGCGCAAATAGGTCATGAGTCACGATGTCCCAATATACATCATAGCATTTGATTTGGAAGATTATCATCATAGGCCTACTGCTGCTATGCTTTATGGTGAAGAAGGTTTGTAAAATAGCCTATATAGGATATGCAGCAAAATTGTTCTGGTGGGAGGCGCACAGATCAACCCCGCAAGCATGAACTTTCTGTGTCTGGTTCATGGTGCACTCTCCTCTGCTCTGTGCCAAATTCTGTCTGTCTGTCTGTCTGTCTGTCTGTCTGTCTGTCTGTCTGTCTGTCTGTCTGACACGGACAGACATGTGGCAGCCCGGCCAGTGCGCTGCATCGCGTGTCATCGTTGCCTAGTTAAAGACACTCGACTTAACATTTTAAGCCAGGCAAAATGGATAAAAAAGCCGGACCCTTGAACATTTAGGCGAAATGGCTCTTCAACGGCGGAGAAGACTAGGCGAAAGTGCCAGGCGAAAGGACCAAATGTGTTGAGGCAAATACGTTTTAGGCGAATGGGCTGGTGACCCTCAAAATGCCCCCCCAAAAAAAGAAAAATAGAAGTGTAAGTCGATCATGATAATAATATACATAGTTAAATTATGAACTAAAATTGAATTAGAAGGAGAACAAAATATTTACTGTTATGTTTAATGATAATACACTTGGAGAAACTTATTGTGAGACTGACAGTTGCTAACCCAAATGACATCATTGGTACCAGGCAACTGGGATGTGTTTGAATGATGTTTGAATGTAAGTTATTGACATGAAAACTGGACTGAAATGTCATGGCCACAGTGTTGAACATATACCTGTTCAGGAGGCACCGTCTGAAACTCTCACTCCCCAATTTATGTGATGTTATGCTTGAAATGGGGGTTAGCATCATATACCACTAGTTATGGTTTTAATTCAATAATCAGGGAAAGGGGGTTAGCATCATATACCACTAGTTTAGCCGCAAATTGCAACACTAGATTTTTTTTTATAATCGGATGAATCTAGGGTTGCAATACCTCCCATAGGGATCCAATGCATCAAAACGTTTTTTTGCTATCTGATTGTGTTAAACGACGTCAAACTCACCAATATTGCGGCTCTATGGAAAGCTTGGAATTTACTCTTGCTATCTGCAAAGTGTTTGTTTCAGAAAAATCCACAGTAGACATGTTAGGAGCTACTTTCTATCCAAGAAATTTGGTTCAAGTGATAATTCTTTCTAAGTCCTGGAGTTTGGAAGCGCTCGTGGAAAATCCCTCAACGGTCCTGTGACCACCTGGTTCTAAATGTCACATTATGCAGGAGGCAGCGGGACATGGCGTTATAGAAGACGAGCGCTTCCGAAGTTCAACACTTAGAAAATAAACCATGTCTGCTCGGATTTCTTGACAGAAAATAAATCATAACAATTATACGGTGGATTTCTCAGAAACAAACACTTTGCAGATAGCAAGAGTAAATTCCAAGCTTTCCATAGAGCCACAATATTGGTGAGTTTGAAGTCGTTTAACACAATCAGATAGCAAAAAACTGTTTTGATGCATTGGATCCCTATGGGAGGTATTGCAACCCTAGATTCATCCGATTATAAAAAAAAATCTAGTGTTGCAATTTGCGGCTACCACTAGTTATGGTTTTAATTCAATAATCAGGGAAAGGGGGTTAGCATCATATACCACTAGTTATGGTTTTAATTCAATAATCAGGGAAAGGGGGTACTCTACTCTACTCAAGACAAAAAAGATTGATAAAACACTGGGTTAGGGTGTGTAACCCTATTGCTGAATGAAGGGACAACTCATTTGCATGTATTCCTTTTAGTATAAGTAGTGAGTAAATAAAGCCCCCAACAGTATTGTGTGAAAAGGTGTGGAAGGATTGTAATAATAAAGGTTTACCAGAGGACAGCCATGAGTTATCCAAAGATTGTGATGATGATTTTGAGCAACCAACAACCTCCCGTTGCTCCGAAGTTGGTCGTTTGACTCAATTCAATGACTCAAATTGACTCGTTTTTTATTAGTCACTCGATCAAAGCTCTACTTTCGCAGTCAAATTGCTCCCCTGAGCCTTTATTATTTCAACGTATTATAGTCTAAAGGATTTTAGTATCACCGCTGTTTGTTTACATCTACACTTCCGCATGAAGCGACGTTCCTCACTGGGTCACGTGACCAGAGAGAGAGAGAGAGAGAGAGAGAGAGAGAGAGAGAGAGAGAGAGAGAGAGAGAGAGAGAGAGAGAGAGAGAGAGAGAGAGAGAGACTCCAGGGAAAGCCTGGTGAGGCGAGGTTACCATTTGGGCGGTCACTCTGGAATCACCAGGAATGCTGGTCAGAAATGCTGGTAGTAAATACATCTACTAAAAATTAGAACAATACCTTGCAAACAATAAATACAAATTATTACATGACTAGAATTGAAATATTTCATATTAAGCTGTGTCGCTTGTCGTTTTCTTTAGCATAACGAAGAATATTACATTCGGCTACACCATTGTACTTGACTGTTTTGCATTTCTGTCTAATACATTATTCAGTCAGTCAATTGCTAAGCTATAATCGCGACCCACCCGTGGCCGTGGTTCAAACATTTTGCACTTTTAACATCAAAACATCTATTGTTTAAAGTACCCGGAATGCAAGTAGGCTTAGGCTAGTAGCCTACTTTTAAATGTACGGTAGGCCTACTTTACACCACTGATGACTGGCCATATCACGCCAACAACAACTGTTTGTAAATACTCAAAATGCAAATATTGTACTTTTACTCCCCTACAATTAATTGAAAACTTTATTTACTAGTTACTTTGCAGATATTATAATAGTAAAAAACATACATTATTCCACTTTATAGCCCCATGTATACCTAGGCCAGGGGTGGGCAACTTTGATGATGGAGGCCACTATATTTTCACATTCACTCCAGAGGGCCACAATGCATATACTGTAAAAAATAGCAGATCTACAAGCTCAAAACGTGTCGCACTGCGACGCGTTTTGAGCTTGTAGATCTGCTATTTTTTAAATGGAATTCTGAATCTTGTATTTAATTTCAAATGCATTACATTTACTTAACACAGAGGCCGGACGGTGCAAGTTGCAAAGGACCAAGAAATAGTTTGTGCCCCATGCCATCACCCTCCTAAACAAGAAGAAGTGTGGTAGATAGGTAAATGAACTTTTAGAATTTTGGAATTTTGGAATTGGACAATTTCCAGGTGGATTTGTTTTATTGCTGGTCTTGTGTTGTTGTCTGTATGTGTTTTTATTGTGGTGTATTTGTTTTTAGTAGGCACATGACTACAAATTACTGTGTAAACAGACAATAAACTGACTTGAACTTAAATACTTGAATACAAATACATTGGACATAAAAAGGAAAAGTGCTAAACAAACTACTAATATGGACTGAAGTAATTAAAACGAGTCATGTTTGCATGGTTGGAATTCAATTCATTGGTTGGAAATCAATAATACAGTATATCACTATTCCAATATTGACCTGCAGGCCGCATTAAGTGAAGGTGAGGGCCGCATGTGGCTCCCGGGCCGCCAGTTGCCCATGTATGACCTGGGCTATTTGAAAATAGCCGATCTACAAGCAGTCACAACGCATGGGTCTTTGATGCTAATACTTTTGTACTTTTGGAATTCCACACTTTTACTTGTAACAGTGGGCTATTTCTATTGCAGTATTGATACTTTTACTTAAGTAAGTCATCTGAGTACTTTTCCCCACCACTGCGTTTGTTTTTAACCCACCGAGCGGTCAGCGCGGTGAGCGTGAAACGGATCTGTTACCAAACAGCATAGTGTGGAGGGACACTTATTCAAACCACATTGTCCCCCAAATAGCCCAGTAGAACAACATAGTGTGTGGAGGGACACTTATTCAAACCACATTGTCCCCCAAATAGCCCAGTAGAACACCATAGTGTGTGGAGGGACACTTATTCAGACCACATTGTCCCCCAAATAGCCCAGTAGAACACCATAGTGTGTGGAGGGACACTTATTCAAACCACATTGTCCCCCAAATAGCCCAGTAGAACACCATAGTGTATGGAGGGACACTTATTCAGACCACATTGTCCCCCAAATAGCCCAGTAGAACACCATAGTGTGTGGAGGGACACTTATTCAAACCACATTGTCCCCCAAATAGCCCAGTAGAACAACATAGTGTGTGGAGGGACACTTATTCAAACCACATTGTCCCCCAAATAGCCCAGTAGAACAACATAGTGTGTGGAGGGACACTTATTCAAACCACATTGTCCCCCAAATAGCCCAGTAGAACACCATAGTGTGTGGAGGGACACTTATTCAAACCACATTGTCCCCCAAATAGCCCAGTAGAACACCATAGTGTGTGGAGGGACACTTATTCAAACCACATTGTCCCCCAAATAGCCCAGTAGAACACCATAGTGTGTGGAGGGACACTTCAGACCACATTGTCAACCAGTCTTCTCTTCTGCCTACAAACTAGTGGATAAGAAAGGAGGGGCTGCCAAAAGCAACTAGAGGGGGAAATCTCTCTCAGAGCGTGTGATTTCCACATCTTTGCAGCGCGAGTGTGCCATCCAATAGAAATGAACGTGCTGTGAGCCCAGCTCCGACCTGCCCAAACCTCTGTCGGAATTTTCGAGCACTTCATGATTACGTCAACTTTAGGACAGTTTTGGAACCTGTGTTTTGCCTGTGTAACTTTCAGCTCCAAAGCAATAATAATAAAATGAATAATAGTATCCTCATTCCAAAGTTTTATTTTCAAAAGAATGCACAAAGAAGACTTTCATCACTTTCATTTACTACACACTATATAACATTGCAAAAGTGTACACATTTCTTTAGTTTTTTTACATCATAAAAGTGGAAAACATTGACATTGTTATCTTATCAGTTTAAAACATAAGAAGGGAAGCGCTGCCTGGTTTCATTCACAGTGGCTCTAAACCCTCATGCCTATACCTATATGCAATAGGCATAATTATGCATAGAATCAAAGGAACCAAAAGTTCCTTTGCTTGTGGTGAGGAGGACTGTGTCTTCTGTGGCTTGTCATACTGTGATTAGAATGAATCAGAGACAGCTCCAGGGAATAATCAGCAGGGGGGCCTTCAATGTTCCAAAGGGGGCACTTTATTTTTCAACAAACCCCTATCCTATATAAAGCAAGCCAGCGTGTTGTCCATTAATTTACACGTTTTCTCACTGAAAGAATTAGAATTTCTCGTGCTGCATGCACAACACATGAATAGACATCAAAACAAAACCAACTGTTGCAGTGCTAGTGTAGGCTACCTTTTATTATAGAATTTTCATTAAACTATTCATTATGTGAAGATGTATATTTTATAATAATAATCAAAAAGAACATAAAGAGAACAAATAAGTAACACATGTAAAACATCTTAAAATAATAGTGGCGTAGGGTAATACCCGTCAATCTGGACTGGGGGGGCACAATGTCTAATCTGGGTGGGCATTGCCCCCCTATGCACCCATGTGGAGCCGTCTATGGAATGAATGTTCCTCATGCACATTTCCAGACTTCAGAAAAAAGACAAAGCTTCTGCTTACTGCAAGGTGAACCACCGCCCCCCCCCCCCCCCCCCCCAACTGAACCCTCATGTTCTGCTTACTGCAAGGTGTCCCCCCCTAACTGAACCCTCATGTTCTGCTTACTGCAAGGTGTCCCCCCCCCCCTAACTGAACCCTCATGTTCTGCTTACTGCAAGGTGTCCCCCCCTAACTGAACCCTCATGTTCTGCTTACTGCAAGGTGTCCCCCCTAACTGAACCCTCATGTTCTGCTTCAAAGTTTGATTCAGACGAAAGCTTCAACAAAGTGTACAACTATAGGGTTTCCCCCTGTATGAATCTGCATGTGCATCTTCAGACCTTTTTTGCTTAAAGCCGTTGCCACAACCTGTACAGATGTTCTGTGTATGAATTCTCATGTGGCTCTTTAACACAAACTCTGCCATCAAAATACCCCTTTGCACCCCTTCTCTGCCATGCCCGTAGAGCCCGTAAATGTAATAAAAATTAATTAAAAAACATTTTTTATCGAAGCGCAACTAAAATAGGCCGGAACTAATGCTCCGTGATCGGTTTCTACACGGACACATTATTGAGCGGACAACTTTAACATTGGAGTCCCTGAACCGGAAGCGGAAGTCCGTCCTCTATTTTGGCCCGTTAACATTCTGTCTGAACTCCGCGGCTTACAGATGGAGAACTTATTGATCAATTGAAAAAGTTTCAACGGATTTGAGAAGCTGATGGAATACGCGAACACATGATGCATAGCACGATCACGATCACGCACGATGGGAACTGGACGAGCGCCCACGTTAACAGGTAGGAGAAGCCGGCAGTGAAAGACATAGAGAAATTAACGGGCTTTACGGCCGTAAACTACGAATGAGTTAAAGTGGTAAAATGACTAAAGCTGCTGCCAAAAGCCCCCTTTCCACTGCAAGGTGGAACCAGAACTTTCAGGAACCTGAACCTATTTTTTTGGTTCTGGTTTAGTTTCCATTGCACACGGCCCGGTTTCAGACGAGATTCCTGGAACCTTTTTTCGGTCCTGCTCCTGAGGTAGAACTAAACTTGAATTTAGTTCTAAAAGAGCAGCGCTGCTGCTCTTTTTGTTGGGACCTTCCCAGTTAGTTCTGGTTATCTGGAAACATAAGCAGAACTTGGTCCCTGAACTTCACAGGTTCTTGAAAGTTCTTGGTTCTGGAAAGTTCTGGGTTGGCCCTACAGTGGAAATGGGGCTATACATAGTACAGCTAAAGGGCTATTCCCCTGGATGAATCCTCATGTGTTGTTTCAGATTACCCTTTTGACTAAAGCTGTTACCACAAAGTGAACAGATGAAGGGTTTTTCCCCTGTATGAATCCTCATGTGCCACGTCAGAGTACTATTTAGACTAAAGCTGCTGTCACAAACTGTGCAGCTAAAGGGTTTTTCCCCTGTATGAATTAGCATGTGTTGCTTCAGATGACTGTTTTTATTAAAGCTGTTACCACAAACTGTGCAGCTAAAGGGTTTTTCCCCTGTATGAATTAGCATGTGTTGCTTCAGACTACCCTCTTGACTAAAGCTTTTACCACACAGTGTACAGCTAAATGGCTTTTCCCCTGTATGAATCCTCATGTGCTTCTTCAGATTACCATTTAGACTAAAGCTGCTGTCACAAACTGTGCAGCTAAAAGGTTTTTCCCCTGCATGAATTAGCATGTGTTGTTTCAACCTACCCTTTTGACTAAAGCTGTTACCACAAACTGTACAGGTAAAGGGTTTTTCCCCTGTATGACCCTTCATGTGTAGTTTCAGAGTACTATCTAGACTAAAGCTGCTGTCACAAACTGTGCAGCTAAAGGGTTTTTCCCCTGTATGAATTAGCATGTGCCGCTTCAGAGTACTATTTTTATAAAATCTGCTGTCACAAACTGTGCAGCTAAAGGGTTTTTCCCCTCCATGAATTAGCATGTGTTGCTTCAGATTACTCTCTCGACTGAAGCTTTTACCACAAAGTGAACAGATGAAGGGTTTTTCCCCTGTATGAATCTTCATGTGCTGCTTCAGAGTACTAGTTTGACTAAAGCTGCTGTCACAAACTGTGCAGCGAAAGGGTTTTTCCCCAGTATGAATCCTCATGTGCTTCTTCAGAATACTAGTTTGACTAAAGCTGTTACCGCAAATTGTACAGCTGAAGGGTTTTTCCCCTGTATGAATCCTCATGTGCTGCTTCAGAAAACAATTTCGACTAAAGCTGCTGTCACAAACTGTGCAGCGAAAGGGTTTTTCCCCTGTATGAATTAGCATGTGTTGCTTAAGATGACCCGCTTGACTAAATCTGTTACCACACAGTGTGCAGCTATAGGGCTTTTCCACTGTATGCATCTTCATGTGTTGCTTAAGATGATGCTTTTGACTAAACCAGTTGCCACAATATGTACAGCTAAAGGGTTTTTCCCCCGTATGAATCCTCATGTGCTGCTTCAGAAAACAATTTCGACTAAAGCTGCTGTCACAAACTGTGCAGCTAAAGGGTTTTTCCCCTGTATGAATTAGCATGTGTTGCTTCAGATTACCCTCTCGACTAAAGCTGTTACCACATAGTGTACAGCTAAAGGGCTTTTCCCCTGTATGAATCTTCATGTGCCGCTTCAGAATACTATTTTGACTAAAGCTGCTGTCACAAACTGTGCAGCTAAAGGGTTTTCCCCCTGTATGAAGTCTATGAACTCTCATGTGCTGCATCAGAAGATATTTCCGATTAAAGCCGGTGCTGCAAAGTGTACACACAAAGGCATTTACCCCTCTATGAGTCTCCGTGGATGGACACTGTTTTGATGATTTCACAGCGTGGAAAAGCTTATTGCTCATAGACGGTCTTTGTCCTTCCACGTGTTGTGTATCATTTGATTTTTTGGTGTTTAAAATTGACCGGTCTTCCCTGGTCTCCTCCCAGTCATCACTGTCTTCAGTGTCAGATTCAGAACAGTGTGAAGAGAGGAGCTGAGCATCAATAGTTCCTTGTGATGTTTCACAGTCATCTGCACCAGCTTGCATTTGTTTGTGTGTGTAGGAGGTGCTGGCTGGAGCGTCTGTTTCTCTGTTTTCATCAGTTTCATCACTTTTCAGTGTTACTAATGTCAACATTGTCCCATCAGCCTCTAATGGGAAATGCTCTTGTGTTTGGAACAGCTCCTCCTGTTCCTCTTTGATGTGTGGAGGTTCTGGTTCTTTCTGGATCAGTCTGGAACCCTGCTCCTTCTGTTCTGGTGAAGACTCCTCTTTACAAAGAGGGACACCGTCTAGGAGGAGGAAAATGAATGATAGTTCAGTCAGGATACTCTTGACCGACAGGTCGCAGTTATTATCAAAACCTCCACCAGCTGTCAGTCTGTCAGTCAGTCACATGACTCACATCACACTTTTCCCCTACTCATATCTCCGCCACCGTTGCCCCTATCCATGCCACACTTTGCACACACTCCCTCCCCTCATTTCTCACATGGCGCTCTTCTAGCACCACCATGAGGCTGATTCTTGCTAAATACATTTTTGGACACAGCTCCTACAGAGTTTGCCCTAAAATCACACAAAGCGGTGTATACCACATGTGACCCGACAGACGTTTATCTCCCGATTAGGGAGTCTTATTGGTAGTTCAGTCAGGACACTCTTCTTCTGAGCACAAGCAAGCATTAGGATCATCATCGCTCTCACCTTTAGTGTCTATTGTGCACGGCATACAAAGACCCTCTTCCTTTATGAGCGTTTTCACATCCCTGTAAGGTGATGGCTTTGAGGACACTGCCACAACACCTGGTTTTAACTCCACCTACAAAAAAAAAAAATATATACATAAATCCATAATACATGTGGTACAGTCTCTTCTTGGAGGTAGCAGAGTTCTGTTAATCTTCTAATATCATCAGTGGTGTAAAGTAACTAAGTACATGTACTTAAGTCATGTACTTAAGTACAATTTTGAGTTATTTGTACTTTACTTGAGTATTTTCAATTTCCAGTACTTATTTCTAATTATTATATTGTAAAACATAAATTACTCCATTACTTCTCCATATGTGTGAGCTTGTAGAGCTGCTATTTTCAAACATTTACATGTACTTTTACTTTTGGTACTTGGTACTATATTTTGATGCCAATACTTTCAGACTTGTGTAAAAGCCATTGCACTGCTTATCTTTGTTAGTTTATTGTTATTATTTGTGTTATTAAAGTTGTGATTATTCAGTATTATTTGTCATTATTAGTTGTGTTAGTTATCATAGTTTGTTAGTTAATTGATTGATTAATTAGATGATTTGGTCACCAAGGGCTAACTGATTGGCAGGCACAGCAAGGGCTTCAGTAGGCCTGGGTAATGAGGGGAGGCATGCACCTGGGTGGACAAATGGTTTTTACCAGCACAGAGCGACCAGCACCTGAGAACAATGCCATTAGGAGAAGCTGTTGTTTGTACATATGCACTTTATGGAGAAAGTTAAGTAAAATATGCAACCTAAATATGAAGCTGTGGACATTGCTTTCTTTTTGCCTGTCTGCGTACAACTACAAGTCTGGGTGCATCAGTGCATTTGGTTGAGTTTGTTTGGAGCCGACAAACTGCACTTACAACTTGTAACAGAGTATTTCTACATTGCAGTATTGATCCTTTTACGTAAGTAAAACATTTGAGTACTTTTTCCACCAATGAACATTATTATAGGCAACATAATATGTATTTCCTTCACTGATTTGATCCAACTATTATTGTCCTTCTCCTTTTATCACCAAACCCTCAAATCTATTGATCAAAAACAAGTGATCTACAAGCTCTGGACAAAACACTGCATCAACACTGTGTTGTTTTGCTAGGGTTCAATGTGGTGTAATAAGGCCTCAACCAACAGATATCATTTATAATCAAATTACCTTTTTAGAAATATCCAATGGAACCATTTCATCCTTCACATCCAACAGTCCACTGTTAAACCTCACACGTGACAGAGGGCCGAAACAGGCCTTCAACACTACCGCTGTTACGTTCACCTGTAAAATGACATGCAGAAAAGACAATTCATGGATATGTGAATTTTGGCAAAAATAAAAGGCAATATAACACAAAAGATGATCATGACCATGGTTTAATTGTTATATTTTAACTAGACCTTACCCGTTTGAAGATAATGTGCTCCAATATATGTGCAGAGTGTGGGTTATGGAAAAAGTAACTGTAACTGGTGCGTGCGTGAGAATATGTGGGAGCATCATAATGTAAGGAGCAACCCATGGAGGAGTGTATATTTTTTGATGGATACAAATAATTTAACAGCTAAATTAGGTGAATAGAAGTATGGGGATGTATGCGCTTGCTCTACATAATTTTGCCATACCCGTCGGAAGATAAGACACACATCAAATGCACCCGGTGCATGAGTGACCCGTGCATGCAGGCAAACCACATGAGAGAGAGAGAGAGAGAGAGAGAGAGAGAGAGAGAGAGAGAGAGAGAGAGAGAGAGAGAGAGAGAGAGAGAGAGAGAGAGAGAGAGAGACACTGCAACATTCCTAACTGTGAGATTGGTGGGTGTGTGTGTGTGTGTGGGGCTACAGATCCCATAGCCTGGAGGAACAGACCGTAACCCTGACAACAGGCTGAAGTTGAGTTGAAAAGAAGTGGTATAAAAACGCTAAGAAATAGCTTGAATTTGGGAAAAATGGAAATCGGGCTCCGTCATCGTCTGTATAATGATAATGGCCAAAGCCATGTGAAAATTGGGATCAGTTGCTGAAGAGAGAAAGGTGGAAATGCATATTCTGACTGACTGACCTACTGACTGACCTACTGACTGACCTCCCTAATTATAGAATGGATAGTTATCTATTAAAAAGAGGGAGGGGTGGAAGCCCCCATCAACACTAAGCTACTACAATAAATGTAAAAACTATTTGTGACCAAAAACACAACAAACACCAAAGACAAAGATAATAGATAATAAATGGTAATAAAATGCAAAAAAACAAACATAACAAACCTGTTCCTCAATCTTCCTCCTTTTGGGTTCCCTACAGGACTGCTCAACTTCCCCCAGTTGGTTCATCTGTAATGATGAATGGATTGGTATTAAACACAAGTTGGAGAATCTATTCTCTAATAAAGACAGTCTTCAAGGTTAGTAGTTTGTATCAAACAATACAACTCATTGACCATTACTATGGTAAAGTCTCAACCACACAATTCCAGTGTGTTACCTTCTTGTTCAGTTGTTCCTCGAAGTCAAATCCTTGGAAATGGTTCACTGTCTTGTCTCTGAATTTGCAGAAAGCACAAACAACGTTATATGGTACTTATACGGTATACCGAGGAGACTGTCTTCGCACTTTTAATTCAGCCAATCAGAGCAGAGCAAAGAAAGGATTGTTTTTCATGCAAAAATAAATAAATACATAAATGCTTACAATGGATTTGGAATCATGAAGAACCCCTAGTTTGACCCCTCACATGCTACTTAAAGCAGATTAATTTTTATATGTTTCTTTTCCTGTATAGTGAAGTCGATGGGACAGTGAATATACAAATGAAACGACCCTAACCTTTTTTTCGCGATGTTTTCGGCAGAGCAGGCCTCGCATTCTGTGGACCTTAATGACCAAACTAGATGAAACAGAAACAAAATGTACGGCATGACACCACAGCTTTTGGGCTTGTGGGTCCCTGACTATAACATACCGGTAGCACATCAACTATCTGGAGACATTTCAGTACGCACAGTCTGGTGATTTAACAACATGCCTTGCACGTTTGCTTGAAGACATTTTAAATTGAGTTTAATGTGAAATCCATATGATTCCCATTTGGTAGGCCACGTATGAATTAATTCATTATTTGGACACACCTGATTCCAATAACTATCTGTATTGATGTGCATAGCCTTTTTGTGTTGTGTAATGGTCACCGTTTGACAGGTAACACCACTGTCACAATCACTATAATATTTAAATGACAAAAGGGATAATATGCAAACATGGACAGTCTGACAGCAGAATTGAGCGTAGACATACAGATTAGAGCTTTGGAATCAGGTGCGTCCAAATAATAATTCATTAATTGATACGTGCACTGCGCAAATAGGTCATGAGTCACGATGTCCCAATATACATCATAGCATTTGATTTGGAAGATTATCATAGGCCTACTGCTGCTATGCTTTATGGTGAAGAAGGTTTGTAAAATAGCCTATAGGATATGCAGCAAAATTGTTCTGGTGGGAGGCGCACAGATCAACCCCGCAAGCATGAACTTTCTGTGTCTGGTTCATGGTGCGCTCTCCTCTGCTCTGTGCCAAATTCTGTCTGTCTGTCTGTCTGTCTGTCTGTCTGTCTGTCTGACACACGGACAGACATGTGGCAGCCCGGCCAGTGCGCTGCATCGCGTGTCATCGTTGCCTAGTTAAAGACACTTGACTTAACATTTTAAGCCAGGCAAAATGGATAAAAAAGCCGGACCCTTGAACATTTAGGTGAAATGGCTCTTCAACGGCGGAGAAGACTAGGCGAAAGTGCCAGGCGAAAGGACCAAATGTGTTGAGGCAAATACGTTTTAGGCGAATGGGCTGGTGACCCTCAAAATGCCCCCCAAAAAAAGAAAAATAGAAGTATAAGTCGATCATGATAATAATATACATAGTTAAATTATTAACTAAAATTGAAATTAGAAGGAGAACAAAATATTTACTGTTATGTTTAATGATAATACACTTGGAGAAACTTATTGTGAGACTGACAGTTGCTAACCCAAATGACATCATTGGTACCAGGCAACTGGGATGTGTTTGAATGATGTTTGAATGCAAGTTATTGACATGAAAACTGGACTGAAATGTCAAGGCCACAGTACTGAAAATATATCTGTTCAGGAGGCACCGTTTGAAACTCTCACTCCCCAATGTATGTGATGTTATGCTTGAAATGGGGGTTAGCATCATATACCACTAGTTATGGTTTTAATTCAATAATCAGGGAAAGGGGGTTAGCATCATATACCACTAGTTATGGTTTTAATTCAATAATCAGGGAAAGGGGGTTAGCATCATATACCACTAGTTATGGTTTTAATTCAATAATCAGGGAAAGGGGGTTAGCATCATATACCACTAGTTATGGTTTTAATTCAATAATCAGGGAAAGGGGGTTAGCATCATATACCACTAGTTATGGTTTTAATTCAATAATCAGGGAAAGGGGGTACTCTACTCTACTCAAGCCAAAAAAGATTGAGAAAACACTGGGTTAGGGTGTGTAACCCTATTGCTGAATGAAGGGACAACTCATTTGCATGTATTCCTTTTAGTATAAGTAGTGAGTAAATAAAGCCCCCAACAGTATTGTGTGAAAAGGTGTGGAAGGATTGTAATAATAAAGGTTTACCAGAGGACAGCCATGAGTTATCCAAAGATTGTGATGATGATTTTGAGCAACCAACAACCTCCCGTTGCTCCGAAGTTGGTCGTTTGACTCAATTCAATGACTCAAATTGACTCGTTTTTCATAGTCACTCGATCAAAGCTCTACTTTCGCAGTCAAATTGCTCCCCTGAGCCTTTATTATTTCAACGTATTATAGTCTAAAGGATTTTAGTATCACCGCTGTTTGTTTACATCTACACTTCCGCATGAAGCGACGTGCCTGGGTCACGTGACCAGAGAGAGAGAGAGAGAGAGAGAGAGAGAGAGAGAGAGAGAGAGAGAGAGAGAGAGAGGGAGAGGGAGAGAGAGAGAGAGAGAGAGGGAGAGAGGCGGGGGGGGGGGGGGGGGGGGGGGTGTGACGTCATGTTTCAGAAACAGAAATGAGAAAACATTTCATTCATAACTTTATTCAAATAGCTGTAGTAGTTCTATGATGTCATGACTTGATGTGTGATTGCATCATATGTGGCTTTGTGGGAACTGGGAACTATGATTGAGTCTATAATAGTTATAATATATAATATATTTTTTATAAATAATAAAAAGGATGTTTTTGTTTTCTCTCACAGAGGTAATTTATTGATTTACAAAATATCTAAATATAAATCAGACTTTAATATCTTTTTGTATACAAATGGGCTGTGTTTCCTTTAGAATAGAATAGAATATGGTCCCGCGCCTTCGGGACGTTTTTTGTCGCATACATTTGCACATACGTGAGATTTATCTCTGCATTTTACCCATCCTATAACAACTAGGAGCAGTGAGCAGCCATATTCGGCGCTCGGGGAGCAATTTTGGGTTAAGGTCTTGCTCAGGGACACATTGACACATTGCTGCCTGACCGGGAATCGAACCAGGGACAACCAGGGGAACTGGTTCCCCAGGCAGGCTCCCTAACCACTCAGCTATGGTCACCCTGGACAATAGCTTACCTTTAGGCCTATAAACAAATAAAAATGTGTTTTAATTTAATGCGATATTCTCTTTTTTCCCCTCTAATGGAAATATACATTTGTTTATTTTATTCAATGTTGCCCCCCACCCCCCACCCCCACCAAACAAAAATAAAAACATAACACATGAAATAAAACATATGGATTAATGAACAGTGAGGATCTTACTGTCAGAATATACTGCATACTGCTTATCAGTCACATTCACATCATTACACAACTTTTGATCTTCTTCATTGAGAAAGTTTGACAACTCTTGAAAGGTGTCTTCCTCCCCAGGCCAGCAAGCGGTGGAATTCTGAGATGTTTGAACATTACTTGAGGGTTACATCATGTCTCCATTCTGACATGTCTCCTTTCTGACATGTCTCCATTCTGACATGTCTCCATTCTGACATGTCTCCATTCTGACATGTCTCCTTTCCGACATGTCTCCTTTCCGACACTAACCCTATATCTAACTCTAACCCTAAATCTAACCTCTATGGAAGTGTTGCCACTCCGACAATACGAAGTCAATGTCGGAGTGGCGACATGTCGGAATGGAGAGCGCCCCCCTTACTGGAGTATTTCCACTTTCCAATACTTTTACTTCTACTCCACTACATCTTAGATCCAAACATTGTACTTTTACTCCACTACAATTATTTGAAATCTTAAGTTTTGCAGATAATACATTATAATATTATAAAACATTCATGAACCACTTTAGGGCTGGAGGTGTAGTGTGGGGGAGTCAGTGGTAGAGGGGAACAGACGAGGTGTAGTGTGGGGGAGTCAGTGGTAGAGAGGAACAGACGAGGGCTTGAAGGGAGGTTGAGCAAGACTGTGGGATTCCATGCTGCACCAGACTTCTTCTGGTCGATGTAACCAGAAATGTATCTTTTGAATACTTGCTGCCCAATAGTAATGCATAAAATTTGGAAGTGCTAATCCTCCATTTGGACGGTCTCTCTGGAGTAGAAACTATTTATTGTTGGAGTAAAACCGTTCGATATAAAAAGGTAGAAATTAGGCTATCAATTGATTGAAAAAGTGTCAAACATTTGCCTTGTGCAATATGGCCTACTTGTGCGCCAGCAGAGCGTGCCATAAGGTGTGCTCACCACCGGTGATGCCAGTCACATCACACTGGCGGTGCCAGGGTGCCACATCACCACTGGCATCACCAGGAATGCTGGTCAGAAAGGCTGGTAGTAAATATATTTACTAAAGATTAGAACAATACCTTGAAGTTGCAAAAAATAAATACATAGAAATGATTGCACAATAATAATAAAATGAATAATAATATTCTGATTCCAAAGTTTTATTTTAAAAAGAATGCACAAAAGAAGACTTTATCAGTTTAAAACATAAGAAGGGAAGCGCTGCCTGGTTTCATTCACAGTGGCTCAAAACCCTCATGCCTATACCTATATGCAATAGGCATAATTATGCATAGAATCAAAGGAACAAAAAGTTACTTTGATTGTGGTGAGGCGGACTGTGGCTTCTGTGGCTTGTCATACTGTGATTAGAATGAATGTTCCTCAAGCAAATTTCCAGACTTAAGAAAAAGACAAAGCTTCTGCTTACTGTAAGGTGTCCCCCCTAACTGAACCCTCATGTTCTGCTTCAAAGTTTCATTTAGACGAAAGCTTCAACAAAGTGTACAACTAGGGTTTCCTAGTGTATGAATTCTCATGCAGCTCTTCAAAGTGGTAAAATGACTAAAGCTGCTTCCAAAAGCCCCCTTTCCACTGCAAGGTGGAATTAGCCTGATAAATCAGTCCGCATATTACCACCCCCTGTTGGTGGGTGGTGTGTAGTGTGGACTGACCCTGGAGATTTAATATTTTATTTCTCCTCGCCCGAGGAGCGGGGGAATTGAATGGGCCAATCAGGGTTGTATGCTTGAGGCACGTGGTTTGGCTTCTGGTGGATTCCCAATGCTGGTCCGGTCCCAGCCCCCCCCCCAGCCCCCTCCCTGCAGAGCTCTCCTGCCACGTGAGTCACTAGTGGACTCTGATTGGTGTCCTCTGCCCACGTGACAGTCGATAGTGGACTCTGATTGGTCCGTGAAAACTGTCATGGCGGCGTCAGACTCGACTCGAATTATTTTAATAAACTATACAATAATGCCGTTTCATTACGTTTTAATACCATTTTGCACTAACGTAAACATGCAATCATATAATATGTCATAAGAAACTAGTAAGACACCTGAGGGTGGAATGCGACCTCAGGGTGACATGCGACCTCGCACTTTAGGGCGAGGTCGCGTCAATTCTTGACCATCTGGCCAACCACAGCGTTTCTCTGACGATTCTAGTTGTTGTCATTCTGGGGGGAGTTTGTTCATGTTATTGTGAGGGTATCAACCCTAGGAGACACGGGGAAAACATGCAAACTCCACACAGAAAGACCCTATCGCCAACCCCACCTAGGGTGTGAGCGATAGGGCCTAAACATGGAGATGTGGAGAACACTATATATGGAGATAGTCCAGTCCATCATGTCATATGGGACTACCGTCATAGACAGTAGCCATTGTTCGGCCGTAGTCAATGGCTGTCTGTCTGTCTGTCTGTCTGACTGTCTGTACAGGAAGTGATGTCACATGACATACTTTTTATGCCCATATATGAGTAATTCTGTACCACATCTCCATGTTTAGGCCAAACAGGTTCGCTCCATTTCTCCATGTATAGGTCCAAATGCCCAACGTCGAGCTTGACAAGGAGGATACCGCACATTGTACCTCATCCACCCTTTCTTCTCTCTCCTTTTGGTATCTTTATCCTCCGCCTCCTTTTTTTCTTTTTTATTCTTCTCTTTTTTTCACAGCCGCCCCCATATTTACTTTAGAAAATATATATTAAATTCTAAGAACGTTTCGAGTACCAGTTTGATACAAGAGCGAATAAGCGCTACACTTCTGGAATCCTGTGCGTCGACTTAAAGGCGGATCCAGGCCTAATAACTTTATCTAGCCGCCCCGTTGCCACCTCCTTGTTACATTTTCTTTCCTGAGACACATTGTACCTCATCCACCCTTTCTTCTCCCTCCTTTTGGTATCTTTATCCTCCTCCTCCTTTTTTTTCTTTTTTATTCTTCTCTTTTTTTTCCTTTCTTAGTCTTGTGTATCCTTCTCTTTTGGCTACTGTCTATGACGGTAGTCCCATATGACATGATGGACTGGACTATCTCCAGTCCATTGGTCGCAATAACGTATTTTTGCAATGTCACGCCACGTCGCCGTCGGGGGCTCTAAGCGTGTGTGTGTGTGTGTGTGTGTGACGTCAATAGGCTTTAGCCCGCCCCCGCTGAAGTAGAATCTCCGTCCGAAGGTTCAGACTCTCTCCCTAAGCGAAGTGAAACGTAGTGTGTGAAGAGACTTGACGCTTGCAGCCAGGCAAAGGTGGAACCAGAACTTTCAGGAACCTGAACCTCTCTCTCTCTCTCTCTCTCTATATATATATATATATATATATATATATATATTGGTTCTGGTTTTGTTTCCATTACACACGGCCCGGTTTCAGACGAGGTTCCTGGAACCTTTTATGGGTCCTGCTCCTGAGGTAGAACTTAACATGAGTTCTGGTAAGCTATGGGCGGGGCCAGCAGCGCTGCTGCTCTTTTTTGGGACCTTCCCAGTTAGTTCTGGTTATAGGGAAACGTAAGCGGAACTTCAGAGGTTCTTGAAAGTTATTGGTTCTGGAAAGTTCTGTCTCTAGTTCTGGGTCGACCCTACAGTGGAAATGGGGCTTTACATAGTACAGCTAAAGACTATTCTCCTGTATGAACCTTCATGTGCCGCTTCAGATTACTATTTACACTAAAGCTGATACCACAAACTGTACAGCTATAGGGTTTTTCCCCTGTATGAATTAGCATGTGTTGCTTAAGATCACCCTTTCGACTAAAGCTGCTGCCACAATCTGCACAGCTAAAGGGTTTTTCCCCTGTATGAATTAGCATGTGTTGTTTCAGATTACTCTCTTGACTAAAGCCGTTGCCACAAACTGTGCAGCTAAAAGGTTTTTCCCCCGTATGAATTAGCATGTGTTGTTTCAGAATACTCTCTCGATTAAAGCTTTTACCACAAAGTGTACAGCTAAATGGCTTTTCCCCTGTATGGAAGGAGAAAAACGCCCGCACACTGTTCATATGCTCCAAAAAAACTTACTTTTATTATAGGCAACTGGCTGCAACGTTTCGACTTTACGTCTTCATCAGGCAAAAGTTGTAGTAACAAACAAAGAAACCCCTTATATACAGGACCATTACTTGATTGTAAGGCATAACACCTGGGAGTAGGGTGGTGCTCAAACCACCCTACTCCAATCACAGGGACTGGATACATAGCTCCACCCCTCAAAAAAGTACCTTTACTCAAATACTTAAACAAACTTACATACAGTGTATCAATGCAGTAGTACATGTTATGAACAATAAGATAATTATATACAAAACGTTAAAACCTTTAGTCATGAAAAAAGTTAAAGTTTACAAATAAGGTACAAAAACAACAAAATAATCAACATGACATGATTAGATGTTTAGGCCTATCCATGATAGGGTTTTAAGGTGAGTGTCCCTGGTCAAATTTGAACTGGGGACTTCTGCACAGGGGAATCTGTAGGCTAGATCTCTAGACCACTAACTGGCTTTTGAGAATCAGCCTAGAAGTACCAATGAGGGAATAAGGGGAAAAACAAATATAAACTAGAGGAAAGGCTTAACATCAAATTCCTCATTTAAACCATCTGGAGACATTGTATTGAGGAAATAAATCCAATATGTCTCACGTTGGAGGAGTAACCTTTCAAGATCTCCACCTCTTGGTGGCTTTTCAACCTTCTCCACACCAACATACCGCAAGTTATTGAGGTTATGACCAGCTTTTTTAAAATGTGCAGCAACAGGATTACGTTCGTCACCATTTCTTATGCAGCTTCTATGTTCAGTAATCCTGGTGCGTAGAGCCCGTGAAGTCTTGCCCACGTATGCCAACCCACAGGGACAACGGATCAGATATACCACATGTGTAGTGCTACATGTAATTGCACCACGTATGGATATATCCCGGCCTGTGTGGGGATGACTGAAAACCTTGCATTTTGTTGTATAAGTACATTGTACACAGTTGCCACATCTATAGTTTCCATCTGGTACCACTGGGAAGTTGGAAATACTCTGAGTACCCAAATCTGATTTCACCAGACTGTCCCTCAAGTTGGGAGAGCGTTTAAACACAAGTCTTGGTTTTTCTGGAAAAGCATTTTTCAACCTCGGATCAGACTGGATAATATGCCAATGTTTTTGAATGGCACCCCTAAACTCTGAGCCCAGTGGAGAATATTTAGTGCAGCACATAGGAATATTATTCCCGGTTTTCTTATTTTTGGGGCGCAGGCAATCATTTTGTGTTACCTGGTCAAAGCGCTCTCTAGCTGCATCCACCCACTCTCTTTTGTAACCTCTACTGAGGAACCTGTTAGAGAGATCAGAGGACTGTTTTGCATATGAAGCATCATCACTACAGATCCTCCGAACACGGTGGAATTGGCTGACTGGCAGACTTTTTATCAAAGGTGATGGGTGAAAACTATCACCCCTTAAAAGGGAATTACGGTCTGTGGGCTTGCGAAACAAATCAGTTTGTATAGTATTGTCCCTTTTGTAAATTTGTACATCAAGGAAGCTAATGCGCTCCCTATTAAATTCCAGTGTAAACTTTAGATGGTCATTACAGGAATTTAAGTAATTATGAAAGTCTGCCAATTCCTCCACACTGCAATCCATGATTATAAATATGTCGTCAATATACCTTCTATATAATGAAATCTTTGAGTAAAAGGGATTCACAGGGTTCAGCACAAAATTGTGTTCAAACAGACCCATATATAGACAAGCATAGTTTGGCGCCATCTTACTGCCCATTGCGGTACCTTTCAGTTGCAAGTAAAAATCTTTCTGAAAACGAAAATAATTATGAGTCAACACCATATTTGCTAAATCCAATATGCACTCTGTGCTCGGTTTGGATGCAGGTGGGCGTTGTCTAAGGAAAAACTGAAGTGCCTCAAGTCCACCCTCATGAGGTATATTAGTATAAAGACTCTGAACATCAAAAGTGGCAAATATAGATGACTCAGTCATATTCCCATATGATTTAAGCAAATTAATGAAGTCTATAGAGTCCCTTATATAAGAGGGCAAAGCAGTAACCTCTGACTTAATAAAATGATCCACATATGCAGAGATATTCTCTGTGAGGCTACCAATACCACTCACTATAGGCCTACCAATGAGAGGAGTAGTTAAACCCTTATGTATCTTTGGAAGGGTGTATATGACTGGAATCACAGGGTTATTAACCTTCAGGAATTCAAACGTGGCCTGATCAAATTCAGAGTTATTCAAATGAGTAGATAATTGTAAATGCACATGAGACTTAAACCTCAAGGTAGGATCAGATGGCAGTTTCTCATAGAATATGGTGTCATTCAACTGTCTGTTCATTTCATTGCAGCTAGAGAGCGCTTTGACCAGGTAACACAAAATGATTGCCTGCGCCCCAAAAATAAGAAAACCGGGAATAATATTCCTATGTGCTGCACTAAATATTCTCCACTGGGCTCAGAGTTTAGGGGTGCCATTCAAAAACATTGGCATATTATCCAGTCTGATCCGAGGTTGAAAAATGCTTTTCCAGAAAAACCAAGACTTGTGTTTAAACGCTCTCCCAACTTGAGGGACAGTCTGGTGAAATCAGATTTGGGTACTCAGAGTATTTCCAACTTCCCAGTGGTACCAGATGGAAACTATAGATGTGGCAACTGTGTACAATGTACTTATACAACAAAATGCAAGGTTTTCAGTCATCCCCACACAGGCCGGGATATATCCATACGTGGTGCAATTACATGTAGCACTACACATGTGGTATATCTGATCCGTTGTCCCTGTGGGTTGGCATACGTGGGCAAGACTTCACGGGCTCTACGCACCAGGATTACTGAACATAGAAGCTGCATAAGAAATGGTGACGAACGTAATCCTGTTGCTGCACATTTTAAAAAAGCTGGTCATAACCTCAATAACTTGCGGTATGTTGGTGTGGAGAAGGTTGAAAAGCCACCAAGAGGTGGAGATCTTGAAAGGTTACTCCTCCAACGTGAGACATATTGGATTTATTTCCTCAATACAATGTCTCCAGATGGTTTAAATGAGGAATTTGATGTTAAGCCTTTCCTCTAGTTTATATTTGTTTTTCCCCTTATTCCCTCATTGGTACTTCTAGGCTGATTCTCAAAAGCCAGTTAGTGGTCTAGAGATCTAGCCTACAGATTCCCCTGTGCAGAAGTCCCCAGTTCAAATTTGACCAGGGACACTCACCTTAAAACCCTATCATGGATAGGCCTAAACATCTAATCATGTCATGTTGATTATTTTGTTGTTTTTGTACCTTATTTGTAAACTTTAACTTTTTTCATGACTAAAGGTTTTAACGTTTTGTATATAATTATCTTATTGTTCATAACATGTACTACTGCATTGATACACTGTATGTAAGTTTGTTTAAGTATTTGAGTAAAGGTACTTTTTTGAGGGGTGGAGCTATGTATCCAGTCCCTGTGATTGGAGTAGGGTGGTTTGAGCACCACCCTACTCCCAGGTGTTATGCCTTACAATCAAGTAATGGTCCTGTATATAAGGGGTTTCTTTGTTTGTTACTACAACTTTTGCCTGATGAAGACGTAAAGTCGAAACGTTGCAGCCAGTTGCCTATAATAAAAGTAAGTTTTTTTGGAGCATATGAACAGTGTGCGGGCGTTTTTCTCCTTCCATTATCTGATACCTTGATGTCCAGCACCTGGCCTGAATATAGGCTTGAGATGTGCACACAATCTTGTCTATGAACTTTTCCCCTGTATGAACCTTCATATGCCGCTTCAGAATACTCTCTTGACTAAAGCGGTTGCCACAAACTGTACAGCTATAGGGTTTTTCCCCTGTATGAATCCTCATGTGCTGCTTCATAGTACTATTTTGACTAAAGCTGCTGCCACAATCTGTGCAGATAAAAGGTTTTTCCCCTGTATGAATTAGCATGTGTTGCTTAAGATGTCCCTCTCGACTAAATCTGTTACCACAAAGTGAACAGAGGAAGGGTTTTTCCCCCGTATGAATCTTCATGTGCCCCTTCAGATGACTGTTTTTACTAAAGCTGCTGCCACAAACTGTACAGCTAAATGGCTTTTCCCCTGTATGAGCCTTCGTGTGCTTCTTCAGAATACTATTTTTACTAAAGCTGCTGTCACAAACTGTGCAGCCAAAGGGTTTTCCCCCTGTATGAAGTCTATGAACTCTCATGTGCTGCATCAGAAGATATTTTCGATTAAAGCCGGTGCTGCAAAGTGTACATACAAAGGGATTTACCCCTCTATGAGTCTCCGTGGATGGACACTGTTTTGATGATTTCACAGCGTGGAAAAGCTTATTGCTCATAGACGGTCTTTGTCCTTCCACGTGTTGTGTATCGTTTGATTTTTTGGTGTTTAAAATTGACCGGTCTTCCCTGGTCTCCTCCCAGTCATCACTGTCTTCAGTGTCAGATTCAGAACAGTGTGAAGAGAGGAGCTGAGCATCACTGGTTCCTTGTGATGTTTCACAGTTATCTGCGCCAGCTTGCATTTGTTTGTGTGTGTAGGAGGTGCTGGCTGGAGGGTCTGATTCTCTGTTTTCATCAGTCTCATCACTTTTCACTGTTACTAATGTCAACATTGTCCCATCAGCCTCTAATGGGACATGCTCTTGTGTTTGGAACAGCTCCTCCTGTTCCTCTTTGATGTGTGGAGGTTCTGGTTCTTTCTGGATCAGTCTGGAACCCTGCTCCTTCTGTTCTGGTGAAGACTCCTCTTTACAAAGAGGGACACCGTCTAGCAGGAGGAAAATGAAGCAATAAGCCACAAGAGAAGACGCTGCGCCTCGTGTCTCACCACGCTTCTCAGCCGTTATAAAATACCAGGTAACCACATGCCTCGCTTGGCTTATTGCTTTTCTAAAACGGTTACAATATGTTAACATGAAAAATCATCGACATGTGCCAATTAAAACTGTTCTATTTCACTAATAATTCACTACAAGGTCTGCAAGAAAGTTCCCAGCTACAAGAAAGTAGTTCCCAGCTGCAACACAGGTGCAGATAATCGGTGCACTGTGTGACACTGTGGAAAGAAATAACGCACCTGGGTTTGATATAAACTGATTCAAGGTGTGGGTTATAGTCTCATATACCACAGCAATTAAGGGAAACCAGCCAATCAGAATCAAGGAATGGAACTAGCCGTTTTAGAATAAAAGATAGTTCAGTCAGGACACTCTTCTTCTGAGCACAAGCAAGCATTGGGATCATCATCGCTCTCACCTTTAGTGTCTATTGTGCACGGCATACAAAGACCCTCTTCCTTTATGAGTGGTTTCACATCCCTGTCAGTTGATGGCTTTGAGGACACTGCCACAACAGCTGGTTTTAACTCCACCTACAAAAAAAATACATGAATCCATAAATACATGTGGTACAGTCTAGGGCTGTCAATTATTACCTAATTGTCTAATAGTAATTAGTTGACATAGTCGCAATTATTTGACATAATTGCAATTATTTTGTGATAATCATCATAATCGTGTACATGTTGATTTTTTTTAATAGGTATATGTTCAAACATTAAAAAAATAGTGGAAATAGCAGATCTACAAGCTCACAATGCGTCACAATGCGACACAGCTTGTATATTCGGCTATTTTCCACTATCAATGTTCTTTTTAAAGTGTAAAGTTGTCACCGACATGTCCTTCATTACTTTGTATATTTAGGTAATGTGTCATATCTGCCATGTGCAACTTCAAAGCCTACAAGCCAAACAGAAATGTAGTTGTCAATGAAAAATCACAATTAAATCGTTAATTGACAATTAATTAATGATGATTAATCGAGTGACAATTAATCGTAATGTAAAATGTCATAATCATGACAGCCCTTCTTAGAGGTAGCAGAGTTCTGTTAATCTTCCAACATCATTATAGGCAACGGAACATGTATTTCCTTCACTGATTTGATCCAACTATTATTGTCCCTCTCCTTTTATCACCAATACCTCAAATCTATTGATCAAAACCAATTGATCTACAAGCTCTGGACACAACACTGCATCAACACTGTGTTGTTTTGCTAGTAGTGATGCGCGGGCCGACCCGGTGCCCCCACCCGCCCGCCAACCCGCCCGCGTGCGGGTGGGTGGGTCAAGGTTTGAGACTCAATATTGGCGGGCGGCGGGCGGGCGGGTTATCACCACTCTCATGTGCAAAAAATAAATAAGAATAATCACCTGTTCTTATTTGCCTTTTATTCTTAATAAGAGTAGTCCTATAAGAATAAGAATATAATGTTTGAATACGAGCATGAGCGAGCGAGCATGTTTTAAAATGCGCCAGAGAGGAGCGAGGTTTCTCCTCCGCTCCTTGGTGCGAGGACCGTCCCAATTCCGCTCCTGTTGGGCCCGCGAACCGCATTTTGCCAACATTTGACACAACGTGAGCACAGCAGAAGAATGCACAAACAATTCAGCAGGATTTCACTTACCGTATGTGTCTCTGTCATCCACACAAGTCCGTTTATAGCTAAATACTTTGTGTCGGGTAAGTTATAGACTATAACCAGCCAGTCAACGGATACGATTTGAAACACAACTTTCGCAAGTGAGACGGATTTTTTGACTGAATGAACCAACCACGCTCGCCTCGAGAATTAAAAAAAGTATAAAAGCTATTTGAGATGTTTATAGATTAGAATCTTTACACACCTGCTCCCAAATAATTAATTATATAATTCCAGTTCACTGCGCATATATTAGCCTATGTAGGTCATTTCAATTAAGCTCTCGCACTCAATTGTGTCAGCGCTCGTCTGAAAAGAGTCGAGCAGCTCCCGCCTCCCTTAGTTTAAACTAGGTTATAAAATGACATATAGGCTATATAGAATAGATTTTCAGCCAAGAAGTGAATGAAAACGTAGGCCAGTGCTTTCTTATTGTCCATGCTGGATTATTATTTCTTCAAATTGACTGCATCCATCCTGGATCACACAATAAGAGATAACATCCAGGTCTTTATTATCCATCATGCTTTCAAATCAAACAAAGTAATCACTCATAGGCCTATGTGTGATGTGTGAGACCAAGTTTAACATCTTAAACATCACATGCTGCGCATCCAAAGTCAGCCGCCTCTCCTCCTCTTTCTCTCCTCCTCCTGTGTGTCTCCGCTCTCATATAGGCTACTAAATTGAACAGCCTTTCGGACTTTAAGTCACTCGGACTTTAAGGCCATCGGAAAATCACCATGCGCCCACCTCGAGTCGCTCCCATGATCCCATCTCTCCAATCTGGTGAATCAATAACCAACAGAATGTAATATTGTCCGTCTTTTGCTGTCTGCGCTGTATAAATATGATTGACATAAAACCTGAAACGCCATTCTTCCCCGACGATGCCCCAGAGAGAATGAACGTCTTTGAATGAATGTCTTTTAGGCTAAACCCCAATTTGAACAACACGTTTGTTTATTTAGCCCATGACAATATTGTGCTACTGTAAACCTTTCTGTAAAGCGACGTTGGGTACTTAGAAGAGCCGTATACAGATGAGCTATTCTGGAGATGATATAGGCTACCATCTTTTTTTTAAATGCGGGTTGCGGGGCGGGCGGATTCGTTGATTTGTATATTGTTCTGCGGGGCGGGCGCGGGCGGGTTACGTTTCGTGCGGGCTGTGGGTCGTGCGGGTTATGAAAAAAACCTGACCCGCGCATCACTATTTGCTAGGGTTCAATGTGGTGTAATAAGGCCTCAACCAACAGATATCATTTATAATCAAATGACCTTTTTAGAAATATCCAATGGAACCATTTCATCCTTCACATCCAACAGTCCAGTGTTAAACCTTACACGTGACAGAGGGGCGAAACAGGCCTTCAACACTACCGCTGTTACGTTCACCTGTAAAATGACATGCAGAAAATACACTTCATGAATATGTGAATTTTGGAAAGAAATAAAAGGCAATACAACACAAAAGATGATCATGACCATGGTTTAATTGTTATATTTTAATAGTTATCTATTAAAAAGGGGGGGGGGGGTGGAAGCCCCCATCAACACTAAGCTACTACATTAAATGTAAAAACTATTTGTGACCAAAAACACAACAAAAAGCCAAAGATAATAGATAATAAATGGTAATAAAATGCAATAAAACAAACCTGATGCTTAATCTTCTTCCTTTTGGGTTCCCTACAGGACTGCTCAACTTCCCCCGGTTGGTTCATCTGTAATGATGAATGGCCTCTTTATTTATTTTATCAGAATTCAGATTATGAAAAAAAATCTAAAATGTAGGCGCGGTTATCTGTTGTTGTGGGGGGAGGGGGGGAGTTGAGTGTTTTGCATTTCAGAAACGAAAACTAAAACAAGCCATTGCAGGTGTACGAATTATAAAGATTCCGCAACTCCATTGTATATTTACCTGAAAAAATGTGCAAGTCTTTTACAAACAACCAAGCTGTCCAGGATTTCATCCATGGTTTTAACTTTCTCCACCCGTGCTCTGTGGACTGTTTACCGCACGCCGAGCTGTTTTATCCACGGGGAAAACCAGAGCGAAGGACGGTGGTAGCACAGTTGGCTATTTTCTGACTGTGTTTGTGTGTGTGTGAGATTCCAAACAAAAAGAAACATTCAATTATGTTCAGTACAACTTACACCCCCAACAGTTATACATTGGGACCTATTATTAAAAAACATTGGCACATACTATCATCAGATCCAGCCACATCAGCAGATCTGAAAGATCCACCTCTGATAGTGTATAGAAGAGGTCGCAACCTTAGAGATAGCCTTGTACATGCCAATATAAAATCAGACAAAAAAAGTACACAGACTTTGTTGAAACCTCTCCCGAATGGCTGTTACAAGTGTAGAGGATGTGCCCAATGTAACAATATGGTCAAGGGTAACCAGTTTTCTCATCCCCATACGGGGAGAAAATATTCTATCAATGATGTAATCACTTGTACTACTACTCATGTCATATATCTGATCAAATGCCCATGCGGGCTAGTCTATGTTGGTAAAACATCACGCCAGTTAAAACAAAGAATGAGCGAACATAAAAGCACCATAAGGAGAAATGATAGGAACTATCCAGTAGCAGTACATTTCAATGACTTCAAGCATGATATCTCATCATTCAAGTTCCAGGGGATTGAAAAAGTGACTCTACCAGAGAGAGGGGGGAATATAGATGACATCCTCAACAAAAGAGAAGTATATTGGATTTACACCTTACAAACACTAACCCCTAAAGGACTGAATGATGAGATTCCATGGCATGTAAAGCTGTAAAGAAATGTGGGATTATTGAAGATTATGGAGAATATGTTTATAGATGGTGCATCCAAGATACACTTGTTGATTATACTGCACAGTTAGGAATGTTTTATGAAAGCTGTAAAGCCGATGTTCACATTTCTGAAATGTACAGTTTTTGAAACTTTTTGTAAATAATGAAAATATAGACCTAATTGTGTGTATAAGGGTTGTCATCAACCACACACAGGTGAGAGACAATCACTGAGAATCACTCCTCGAGAGGAGTGAGATGATTGTCTCACACCTGTGAACAGGAAGGGGAGTGTATATATATGAGAGGGGTGCACAATGGCTGTAAGACACTTTTGAAGAAGGTCCAGGGGGACCGAAACGTCTGTCAATTAAAATAAAGATGAGCAGCTGAGCAAGAGCAGAGTGCGGGAGTTTTTGTTCATGAAATATCTTTTCATGATTTCTTCTGTGTGTGTGTGGTGACAGTGCGCACACACACATGAATACACAACGTTCACATGAACGGATTTCGCGGCACGTTGTGAGCTTGTAGATCGGCTATTTTTTTTACTTTTACTAGTACATTTTGAAATCCGGACGTTTTCTTATAACAGGGTGTTTCTACATTGCAGTATTGATACTTCCAACATGTGACCAGTGTTTCCACCACTGAGTCGAACAGCCCTGCCTCACAGTCGGGGACAGCAGCAGCAGCTTATCCTCCATAACAGTGTTCTCTCACGGGCCACGGCATGTAAACACGGTGGTGATTCGGCTCGGGACGAGTCAACGACCATTGAAAATACTTATACCATAAAACACCAAATATGAAGAAACTGCTTTAAAATCTAAAGAACTGTCTGACTTGTGAGAGAGAACCAGGAAACACAGACACCACAGTGTGGGCGGTCTGTGGACGGAGTGTCTGGCTCTGCTCTCTGGCTGCAAGTAGCCTACAGTGAAACCACGCCCCCCTGATACAAATCTACTTAAAACAAATGTTAATATTAATTAGATAAGCCACGTCACGCCGAGCAAATATGTAATGAGTGGTGCAAAATATCTATTTTCTACCCAGGAACCAGAAGTACCGGTACACAGAAATAGCTACAGAAAGAGGAGAAAGCTCTGAATCCACAAGCCTATAGGTAAACTGAATGATGTCATTGCTCCCTATCACAAGTGACTCATCGATAAAATATATATATTTATAGAAAAAGTGATTTTGGGTTTCATATCCCATTAAACACAAGGCGGTGAATCTAATCTCTAATAAAGACAGTCTTCTTCAAGGTTAGTCGTTTGTATCAAACAATACAACTCATTGACCATTACTATGGTAAAGTCTCAACCAGACAATTCCAGTGTGTTACCTTCTTGTTCAGTTGTTCCTCGAAGTAAAATCCTTGGAAATGGAATGGTTCACTGTCTTGTCTCTGAATTTGCAGAAAGCACAAACAACGTTATATGGTACTTATACGGTATATCGATGAGGGTTTCTTCGCACTCTTAATTCAACCAATCAGAGCAGAGCAAAGTAGGTGGGGGGAGCCAAGATGCTTCCAATAGCCCTGGGCTGTCATGAACATTAATAGTCAGGGACCCAGTCACCCAGAATGTGAGATGACCTGTGATGTTATGCCGTTTTTTTTATTCTTTTTTATCATTAGTTTTTATTCATTAAGGTCCACAGAATGAGAGGCCTGCTATGCCGGAAACATTGCCAAAAAAGATTTGTTTTCCTTTTCCTATGTATAGTAAAGTAGTAGACTGTGAATATACAAATGGCCATAACTTTTTTTCGCGATGTTTCCAGCAGAGCAGGTCTCGCATTCTGTGGACCTTAACTCATACTCTGCGATCCCCGTAGAAACCGTTGATTTCCCGCTGTACCACGCTGCGATGCCCGTTGTTCCCGGAAATTTAATTAGCTTTAATCATTATGAAACAATGAAAAGTATGATCGCTGTATATTGCCGTTTCGGAGTCTTAGGCCCGCCCCCTAACTGTATCCGGTCGTATTTCCTGTTTAGACCGGATCTAGGTTTCCTTATCCGGGTCTGAGAGCCCATCGCAGCTGCCGTCCCATAGGTTTACGTTGTAAACAGAGGAAGGAGCTGCGCGGCCATATCTTCGTCTTTTTTCACGCGTTTTTTTATATTTGATTGTTGTTTGATTCTTGTGCCCGCCTGGCCTATGATCCGCGCACATATCGTCTGCTATGTGCGCGAACGTGCCCACGTGTTACCATAGCACACAGCTGCTGTTTCCAACGTTTTCTTATGTAAATACTGGCGGATTCAGCAGGATACTGCCTGGTAACGGATTTGTCTATTCCAATGGATTTTTTTTAATTCGAAAGCTTGTCTCTTGTCTACCAGTCTACTACATGAGTCGCGCACAGATCATGCATTTTGCGTGCACGTGCCCACATTAAAAGGTAAGGACAATTTGGCAGCTGCTTACTACAGCTATGTTTAAAATGGCAGCAAAATTGTTAATGACCAAACTAAAAAAGTACGGCATGACATCACAGGTTCAACCCTATTCCTTGAGCTTTTGGGCTTGTGGCTCCCTGACTATAACATAGCACTTCAACTATCTGGAGACATTTCAGTATGCAGTCTGACATGCCTTGCACATTTGCTTGAAACCATTTAAATTGTGTTTAATGTCTAAAAACAAACTTTTGTTAAACGGTTAAAGCCCTATGCCTATTGGTTAAAGCTCTAATAGTAACTATTGCTATAATGCTTGTTCAGTAACAGAGCCAGGAGTCTCCCCAACTCTTGAATTAACATAAAATATAGTTCCAAGTGGGTACACAATTTAACTCATTAATCACCATCAATTTGATCAATTGTCCCAGTTACCAATGTTTTCTGTTTCATCACTTCCATTGTGCTTGTTTATCCTGCATGAATTCTGTCTCCTGATTGGTTATAGTCTGTTTGATACAGAGCTTGGGTAACACAGAAATCCCAGTTGATGAACAAACACTCGATGAAATTGATTACTATTGGAATATAGATCTATTTAACACTTATTTTAGCAAAACATATCCCTTACATGCCCTTTAAATACATCAGTGCTAGTTTACACAAATGTAAACATTTCTGGTTTCAGGGTTTGAAACTATGTTTCTAATCAGTTAGAAGAGACAGGTTTATGAATGTTTTCATGTTGAATGGTTTGGAGGATGCTGTGTCCCATTGTTAAAGGACAGGTGAGAATTAGTTTAATAGTGTTTCTCAAATGGGGAGGTACGTGTATCCCTAGGGGTAGGCGGAGGTACTGCAGGGGGTACTCAAAAAGACCCCCAAAAAGAAGAATTATAATACAAGTCATGATGATAATATACATAGTTAAATGATTAACTACAATTGAATTAGAAGGAGAACAAAATATTTACTGTTATGTTTAATGATAATACACTTGGAGAAACCTATTGTAAGACTGACAGTTGCTAACCCAAATGACATGGTACCAGGCAACTGGGATGTGTTTGAATGATGTTTGAAACTTTGAATGTAAGTTATTGACATGAAAACTGGACTGAAATGTCATGGCCACAGTGTTGAAAATACATCTGTTCAGGAGGCACCGTCTGAAACTCTCACTCCCCAATGTATGTGATGTTATGCTTGAAATGGGGGTTAGCATTAGCTCCTTTCGAAACCCCTCACTCAACTGCTACGCAGCTCCGAGATGGGGTTCCTACTGTTCGGCTGCCGAAATCTTGTTGTTGGATCCACGATCCGCCATTATCGATCACTTCTTACCTTTGATGAACACTCTATCCAAAAAGTGACGGGCCTCTGTGAAAGTATAATCGTTTTACTTCTTTACAGTGGAACAATCTCGAAGCACTGGGGTAAAATGAAGACTTTATATCGCTCAAAAGACCAGCCGGCTCTGTGTTTTCCGAGTGTTTTCCCCGTTGTAGTCTCGCGTGGCCAGACTGTTGCCTCCGCGATTTGGTCAAATGCTCACAGCCACGCGAGACTACAACGGGGAAAACACTCGGAAAACACAGAGCCGGCTGGTCTTTTGAGCGATATAAAGTCAAGGGTTGGACTGGGGGGTCAATTCACCAAGTGATTCCCGAGCGCAGCTCCTTGCCGCTGCTCACCGCTCCCCAAGGGGATGGGTCAAATGCGGAGAATGAAGTGCACATATATATGTGACATAGTTACTGGGACTTTGACTTTGTCTTCATTTCACCCCAGTGCTTCGAGATTGTTCCACAGTTATGGTTTTAATTCAATAATCAGGGAAAGGGGGTTAGCATCATATACCACTAGTTATGGTTTTAATTCAATAATCAGGGAAAGGGGGTTAGCATCATATACCACTAGTTATGGTTTTAATTCAATAATCAGGGAAAGGGGGTACTCTACTCTACTCAAGACAAAAAAGATTGAGAAAACACTGGGTTAGGGTGTGTAACCCTATTGCAGAATGGACAACTCATTTGCATGTATTCCTTTTAGTATAAGTAGTGAGTAAATAAAGCCCCCAACAGTATTGTGTGAAAAGGTGTGGAAGGAGTGTAATAATAAAGGTTTACCAGAGGACAGCCATGAGTTATCCAAAGATTGTGATGATGATTTTGAGCAACCAACAACCTCCCGTTGCTCCGAAGTTGGTCGTTTGACTCAATTCAATGACTCAAATTGACTCGTTTTTTATAGTCACTCGATCAAAGCTCTACTTTCGCAGTCAAATTGCTCCCCTGAGCCTTTATTATTTCAAGGTATTATAGTCTAAAGGATTTTAGTATCACCGCTGTTTGTTTACATCTACACTTCCGCATGAAGCGACGTGCCTGGGTCACGTGACCACAGAGAGAGAGAGAGAGAGAGAGAGAGAGAGAGAGAGAGAGAGAGAGAGAGTGTGTGTGGTTTCCAGTGGAAATAAGCTTAGTCTTTTCATGGATCTCCTTTTAGTAGACCTTGTACCAGTGAACTGTACCGTCATGAAACTGTACCTTTTCCTATGCAAACTTCTAATAAAGTCTTCAATCAATCAATCAATGTGTGTGTTGAATATTTGCTGCCCAACAGTAATGCATAAAATGTGGGAGCGCTAATCCTCTATTTGGACGGTCTCTCTGGAGTAGAAATGTATTTATTCTTGGAGTACAACCGTTCGATATAAAAAGGTAGAAATTAGGCTATCAATTGATTGAAAAGTGTCAAACATTTGCCTTGTGCAACATGGCCTACTTGTGCGCCAGCAGAGCGTGTCATAAGGCAGGGGTTTTCAAAGTGGGTGACGGGGCACCCTGGGGTACCGTGAAGGCAGCCCAGTGGTGCTGCGAGATAATTTGATAATTTGGAATTCATCTGGACGCTTGAAAAAATATTTAGTATCATTTGTAAATGTAAATGTACTACTAGGCCTACTATTAAAGTACAAAGTTATTTTCAGTCAGTTTTAAACACAATGGAGATTATCTCAACGTTTTCCTCGTAAACATAATCACTAAAATATTGTCACTGTCGGGCAGAAATCTCTATTATTTCCAATAGTTTCAAATGTGTACGTCTTTTGGTAAA
Organism: Nannobrachium achirus; assembly: GCF_963921795.1. Classification (NCBI taxonomy): domain Eukaryota; kingdom Metazoa; phylum Chordata; class Actinopteri; order Myctophiformes; family Myctophidae; genus Nannobrachium; species Nannobrachium achirus. The sequence continues at coordinate 6,507,271 of NC_137810.1, read as the reverse complement.
GCGAAGCCCTGCTTCATCATACAAGACCGTCACACAAAACTAGTGAAAACAGCCGCAAGCACACAACGCCTTGCGATGTGAGGCGTTACGTGTGCTTGTAGATCTGCTGTTTTCACTAGTTTAGTACATTTTATAGATGATAAATACAAAATGAACGGTTTTGGACATACAAGGTTTCCATCCGACAACGATGATATGCTATAAGGTGCTGGGAGTGAAAATTATAATGTAGGGGTGCCTCAGATTAAAACAATAAATATTTATGGGGTGTCCTGAGACAAAAAGGTTTGGGAACCCCTGCCATAAGGTGCGCTCACCACCGGCGATGCCAGTGACATCACACTGTCAATCAATGCCAGTGTAACATGGTTAAAAATGATTCCACTTGCCCATCCATAAGATGTATAGTGTTCCACCTTAAGAGTGTCCTGCCACCTTAAGACAATTGGCACAACTGCCTTTAGACAATTACGTTGTTTAGAGCGGTAGGTTGTGTTTATTGTGCTCTGGAGATAATTGAGTTTATTTTATTATTTTCGTATGAATATATCAATAAATATGTACACAGAGATATTATGACATATAATGATGTTCTAATTTCACTGTATCTGCTCTATGTCCAGCCTGTGTTCAGCCATTCTGTGTATGTCCAGAGCAGACCAGCGATGCATTGTCTCTGTTTATCAGAATAAATCCACTGAGCTGAGAATCCTGGTCTGTGGTCCATTCTACAAAGGTTACACAAGACGCACAATCACGTCTGTTACACTAGTGTGCCACATCACCACTGGCATCACCAGTAATGCTGGTCAGAAATGCTGGTAGTACATATATTTATTAAAGATTAATAGAACAATACCTTGCAAAAAATAAATACAAATTAGTATGTAAGGGTAACAATACAATGAATAATAGTATCCTGATTCCAAAGTTTTATTTTCAAAAGAATTCACAAAAGAAGACTTTCCTCACTTTCACTTACTACGCACTATATAAACATTGCAAAAGTGTACGTCATAAAAAGTGGAAAACATTGACATTGTTATCTTATCAGTTTAAAACATAAGAAGGGAAGCGCTGCCTGGTTTCATTCACAGTGGCTCTAAACCCTCATGCCTATACCTATATGCAATAGGCATAATTATGCATAGAATCAAAGGAACCAAAAGTTCCTTTGCTTGTGGTGAGGAGGACTGTGGCTTCTGTGGCTTGTCATACTGTGATTAGAATGAATGTTCCTCATGCACATATCCAGACTTCAGAAAAAAAAAAGCTTCTGCTTACTGTAAGGTGTCCCCCCCTAACTGAACCCTCAGTTTGATTTAGACGAAAGCTTCAACAAAGTGTACAACTAGGGTTTCCCCCTGTATGAATCTGCTTGTGCATCTTCAGACCTTTTTAGCTTAACCCTGCAAGGCCCGAATTAATTTCTACTGGCCATTTTTTTTTTTTAATCATATGGTGTTGTAGGAGTCCTAATCACAGGAAAATGTAATTAAAAAAAATGTATAATGTTTTTGTAAGGTTTTATAGCCATAAATCATAAATCATGCTCTAATTTGCATTTTGGGGATATTTCTCACAATATTAACATATGCACGTGTTCTAGACATTCTAATGATCACGAAAAAAATATATTACAGGCATTTTACTTATGTTTTAGTGAGGAATAGCTTCAGTTAAAAAGTGAGATGTTGTTCGTCCAGACACTGGAACTTCAACTTCTCTGGGAGGTGTGAATGTTAGTCTCTGTGGGGGGTATTTATATGCAAATATGGTGGCCAATGGCATTGTAATACTAAACAATAGCATTTAATGGTGATGTTAATGTGAAACAAGAACAGGAAAACTAATTATATATATTTTTTTTAAATGATTAAAAAATGTTGCCAAAAAGCAACGCTGGGCCTTGCAGGGTTAAAGCCGTTGCCACAACCTGTACAGATGTTCTGTGTATGAATTCTCATGTGGCTTTTCAAAGTCCATAAATGACTAAAGCTGCTGCCAAAAGCTCCCTTTCCACTGCAAGGTGGAACCAGAACTTTCAGGAACCTGAACTTATTTTTTTTTTGGTTCTGGTTTTGTTTCCATTGCACACGGCCCGGTTTCAGACGAGGTTCCTGGAACCTTTTTTGGGTCCTGCTCCTGAAGTAGAACTAAACTAGAATTCTGGGAACCTATGGGCGGGGCCAGCAGCGCTGCTGCTCTTTTTTGGGACCTTCCCAGTTAGTTCTGGTTATATGGAAACGTAAGCAGAACTTGGTCCCGGAACCTCACAGGTTCTTGAAAGTTCTTGGTTCTGGAAAGTTCTGTCTCTTGTTCTGGGTCGACCCTACCGTGGAAATGGGGCTATACATAGTACAGCTAAAGGGCTATTCCCCTGTATGAATCCTCATGTGTTGCTTCAGATTACTCTTTACACTAAAGCTGTTGCCACAAACTGTACAGCTAAAAGGTTTTTCCCCTGTATGAATTAGCTTGTGTTGCTTCAGACTACTCTTTTGACTAAAGCTGTTGCCACAAACTGTACAGCTAAAAGGTTTTTCCCCTGTATGAATTAGCATGTGTTGTTTCAGATTACCCTCTTGACTAAAGCATTTGCCACAAACTGTACAGCTAAATGGCTTTTCCCCTGTATGAATCTTCATGTGTCGCTTCAGATGACTGTTGTTATTAAAGCTGCTGTCACAAACTGTGCAGCTAAAGGGTTTTTCTTCTGTATGAATTAGCATGTGTTGCTTCAGACTACTCTCTTGACTAAAGCTGTTCCCACATAGTGTACAGCTATAGGGTTTTTCCCCTGTATGAATCCTCATGTGTTGCTTCAGACTACTCTCTTGACTAAAGCTGTTCCCACATAGTGTACAGCAATAGGGTTTTTCCCCTGTATGACTCCTCATGTGCTGCTTCAAAACACTATTTTGACTAAAGCTGCTGCCACAAACTGTGCAGATAAAGGGTTTTTCCCCTGTATGAATTAGCATGTGTTGCTTAAGATTACCCTCTTGACTAAAGCCTTTGCCACAAACTGTGCAGCTAAAAGGCTTTTCCCCCGTATGAATTAGCATGTGTTGCTTCAGGCTACCCTTGTGACTAAAGCTGTTACCGCAAACTGTGCAGCTATAGGGCTTTTCCCCTGTATGAATCTTCATGTGTCGCTTCAGATGAATGTTGTTATTAAAGCTGCTGCCACAAACTGTGCAGCTAAAGGGTTTTTCTTCTGTATGAATTAGCATGTGTTGCTTAAGAGTACCCTCTCGACTAAAGCTGTTCCCACATAGTGTACAGCTATAGGGTTTTTCCCCTGTATGAATCCTCATGTGCTGCTTCAAAACACTATTTTGACTAAAGCTGCTGCCACAAACTGTGCAGCTAAAGGGTTTTTTCCCCTGTATGAATTAGCATGTGTTGCTTAAGATTACCCTCTTGACTAAAGCCTTTGCCACAAACTGTGCAGCTAAAAGGCTTTTCCCCCGTATGAATTAGCATGTGTTGCTTCAGACTACCCTTGTGACTAAAGCCTTTGCCACAAACTGTACAGCTAAAGGGTTTTTCCCCTGTATGAATTAGCATGTGTTGCTTCAGACTACCCTTTTGACTAAAGCCTTTGCCACAAACTGTGCAGCTAAAGGGTTTTTCCCCTGTATGAATTAGCATGTGTTGCTTCAGACTACCCTTTTGACTAAAGCCTTTGCCACAAACTGTACAGCTAAAGGGTTTTTCCCCTGTATGAAGTCTATGAACTCTCATGTGCTGCATCAGAAGATATTTTCGATTAAAGCCGGTGCTGCAAAGTGTACATACAAAGGGATTTACCCCTCTATGAGTCTCCGTGGATGGACACTGTTTTGATGATTTCACAGCGTGGAAAAGCTTATTGCTCATAGACGGTCTTTGTCCTTCCACGTGTTGTGTATCGTTTGATTTTTTTGTGTTTAGCATTGACCAGGCTTCCCTGGTCTCCTCCCACTCATCACTGTCTTCAGTGTCAGATTCAGAACAGTGTGAAGAGAGGAGCTGAGCATCACTGGTTCCTTGTGATGTTTCACCATCATCTGCACCAGCTTGCATTTGTTTGTATGTGTAGGAGGTGCTGGCTGGAGGGTCTGTTTCTCTGTTTTCATCAGTTTCATCACTTTTCACTGTTACTAAAGTCAACATTGTCCCATCAGCCTCTAATGGGACATGCTCTTGTGTTTGGAACAGCTCCTCCTGTTCCTCTTTGATGTGTGGAGGTTCTGGTTCTTTCTGGATCAGTCTGGAACCCTGCTCCTTCTGTTCTGGTGAAGACTCCTCTTTACAAAGAGGGACACCGTCTAGGAGGAGGAAAATGAAGCAATAAGCCACAAGAGAAGACGCTGCGCCTCGTGTCTCACCACGCTTCTCAGCCGTTATAAAATACCAGGTAACCACATGCCTCGCGTGGCTTATTGCTTTTCTAAAACAGTTACAATATGTTAACATGAAAAATCATCGACATGTACCACTTAAAACTGTTCTATTTCACTAATAATTCACTACAAGGTCTGCAAGAAAGTTCCCAGCTACAAGAAAGTAGTTCCCAGCTGCAACACAGGTGCAGATAATCGGTGCACTGTGTGACACTGTGGAAAGAAACAACGCACCTGGGTTTGATATGAACTGATTCAAGGTGTGGGTTATAGTCTCATATACCACAGTAATTAAGAGAAACCAGCCAATCAGAATCAAGGAATGGAACTTGTGTGGTCCAATGCAGCTAAAAAGGACCTGCATAAACTACAAATAGCCCAGAATAAGGCAGCTCGTCTTGCTCTTAAGTGCAACATTAGATCCAATATACTATCTATTCATCAGAATCTGTCATGGCTGTTGGTGGAACAGAGACTAACTGCTAGTCTGGCTGTATTTTTTAGGAATATTTGTTTAAATAAAAAACCTAAATGCTTATATAAAAACATTCATTATACCAGCAATAGACACCAATATAATACCAGACATGTAGCGAAGGGTAGATTTACAGCACTTAAGCCAAGAACTAATGCAATGAAGAATACAGTCATGTACAGGGCAATGACTTTTTGGAACTCTCTACCAGTATGTATTACATCAATTAACAGTAAAAGGCATTTTAAGAACAGACTAAAGCAGTTTCTCATACATTCGGATTAATTGTAATTATGTATATAATATTCACTGTATACCATGTAACATTATCTGAATGCACTAACCGTGTTTTTATGCTGTAGAGTATTTTATTTGATTATATATTTTTCTGTGATATTTGTAAACATGATTTTATTTACTTTTTTGTATGTACATTATTTTCTGTGGACCCCAGGAAGAATAGCTGTTGCCAGGTGTAACAGCTAATGGGGATCCAAAATAAACATAAACATAAACATAAACTAGCCGTTTTAGAATGAATGATAGTTCAGTCAGGACACTCTTCTTCTGAGCACAAGCAAGCATTAGGATCATCATCGCTCTCACCTTTAGTGTCTATTGTGCACGGCATACAAAGACCCTCTTCCTTTATGAGTGGTTTCACATCCCTGTCAGGTGATGGCTTTGAGGACACTGCCACAACACCTGGTTTTAACTCCACCTACAAAACATTAAATAAATACATAAATACATGTCTCTGCTTGGTAGGGGTGTGAAAGAATATTCTTTATTCGAATATTCGTTCGAATGTTAACAATAAAAGAATATTCGAAAGTAAAATCTTGAGCTTCGAATTAATTTATATTTAATTAAAAAAAATCTACCGCACTTCTCGCGAGATTCTGGGCGCATGGAACGTTAAAAGGTCCCTGGTCTCGCAAGGCAGAAGTCTCCATTAGCTGCTGCAAAAGTGGGCTGATCTACAAGTCCACAATGCGTCGCTGATCCAATACGCTGTGGGCTTGTACATTAAGGGTGCCTATTTAGCAACACCGTCATACGGCGAAGAATAAACCTCCAGCTGCTTAACTTTCCATTCACACTGTCACTGCATGGTCGTCGTCCGCTCCGCGCAGGGGAGGGGAGCTCTCTCCATTCCGACGGTGGAGAGATGCACTCGCCTTGCAGTGCTTTTAAACTTGATTCAGAATGATTAACGAGTCTATCTGAAACGGGCGACGCATTTGGTAGTGACGGGAAGCCGGACAACGAGACATCTCCACCGAAAAACACAAAGCATGGATTTCTTCTCTCACGAGTTATTCTCCCCGCACGCAGCCACGGTAAAACTCCCTCCGTCACACTCTTGTAGAAGTTGTAGACTACCTAATTTGGTTCAAACCAAAACATACTCCATTGGTGTGATTATAATTGCTCGTTTCATGTCGTGGCTGTTCCAACTTCCAACTCCATCACAGGCTGCTGCTGTGAGTGAGTGTGACGCTTCGCAACGACGATGCTATGCTGGCAGCTGCGTGCACACAGACATCAAACGGGGCTTGAGCCCCTGCCCTTTTAAGAGAGAATTGTCCGCCAAAATGCCCTTTTAGAAATGTCAGCCCCTGCCTCTCTTAACATTCTTTGCACGGCACGTCCCTGACCAACGCGGACCTGGCTGCACGACCGCGACTGTCTCTACAGTTTACAGTTTAGGCATTTTAGCAGATGCTTTTAATCCAAAGCGATTTACAATAAGCAGATAACACATCACAATAATAAACACGTTAATATGTCAGTACACCAACAGCAATATAACAATGCAAATAAAATAAATAATTAAAGAAAAAGGTTTCTTAAAAAAAAAAAGATTAGAATAAACAGCTTCGAATTGCGAATGCTTCGAATTATTCGATATTTTCGAATATTCGAATTTATTCGAATCAACGGTGGATTTTCGGCCGAATATTCGAATGCTATTTTTGGCACATTTTCACAGCACCACTGCTTGGAGGTAGCAGAGTTCTGTTCATCTTCTAACATCATTATAGCAATATGTATTTCCTTCACTGATTTGATCCAACTATAATTGTCCCTCTCCTTTTATCACTAATACCTCAAATCTATTGATCAAACAATTGATCTACAAGCTCTGGACACATGAAAATGTATCATCACTGTGTTGTTTCTCTAGGGTTCAATGTGGTGTAATAAGGTCTCAACCAACAGATATAATTTATAATCAAAGTACCTTTTTAGAAATATCCAATGGAACCATTTCATCCTTCACATCCAACAGTCCACTGTTAAACCTTACACGTGACAGAGGGACGAAACAGGCCTTCAACACTACCGCTGTTACGTTCACCTGTAAAATGACATGCAGAAAATACACTTCATGAATATGTGAATTTTGGAAAGATAAAAGGCTACATAACACAAAAGATGACCATGACCATGGTTTAATTGTTATATTTTAATAGTTATCTATTAAAAAGGGGGAGGGGTGGAAGCCCTCCATCAACACTAAGCTACTACAATAAATGTAAAAACTATTTGCGACCAAAAACACAACAAACACCAAAGACAAAGATAGTAGATAATAGATGGCAATAAAATGCAATAAAACAAACCTCAATCTTCCTCCTTTTGGGTTCCCTACAGGACTGCTCAACTTCCCCCGGTTGGTTCATCTGTAATGATGAATGGATTGGTATTAAAGGAGCGAGAAACCCCGCCTCTTTATTTGTTTTATCAGAATTCAGATTATGGAAAGAAATCTAAAATGTAGGCGTGGTTATCTGTTGTTGTGGGGGAGGGGGCGGGGTTGAGCGTGCATATCATTATACTCTCGCCACAAGTAAAGGGGAACACACACTGGACGCGGAGGCGACGCGGAGGCGGCGCGGAGGCGGCGCGTCAAAACATACGGCCCCATTATTTTCAATGAACTGACCCACACCGGTGGCGTCAGACGCTCCCCACCGGGGAAATGGATGTGCTGTGTGGCAGCCTATGGTGGCACCGTGGCAGCGCGCCGCATCCAGTTGGGGTTACCATGCGGCACTTCATGTGCGTCGATACCGCGGCGCGACGCTGTGCAGCCGTTCGCGTCCAGTGTGTGCTCCGCTTAAGCTGTCCACAGTTGCTGTCTTCATTTCAGAAACAAAAAATAAAACAAGCCATTGTAGGTGTACAAATTATAAAGATTCCGCAACTCCATTGGATATTTACCGGTAAAAATGTGCAAGTATTTTACAAAAACACAAGCTGTTTGGGATTTTATCCATGGTTTTAACTTCCTCCACCTGTGCTCTGTGTACCTTTTACCGCACATCGAGACAACCAGAGCGAAGGACCGTGGTAGCACAGTTGGCTATTTTCTGACTAAGTGTCAGAGTGTGTGTGTGTGTGTGTGTGTGTGTGTGTGTGTGTGTGTGTGTGTGTGTGTGTGTTTGTATGTGTGTGGCGACGGTGCGCACACACACGAGACACGACATTCACATGAATGGAAAATAGCCGATCTACAAGCTCACAACGCGAAAGTGGCGCTTTGTGAGCTTGTAGTTCGTCTATTTTCTACTTTTATGAGTACATTTTGAATTCCGGACGTTTTCTTATAACAGGGGGTCTCTACATCGCAGTATTGATACTTCCAACATGTAACCAGTGTTTCCACTACTGAGTCGAACAGCCCTGCCCCACGGTCGGGGACAGCAGCAGCAGCTTATCCTCCATAACAGCGGTCTCTCACAGGCCACGGCATGTAAACACGGTGGTGATTCGGCTCGGAACGAGTCAACGACCATTGAAAATACTTATATCAAAAAACACCAAATATGAACAAACTATCCTAAAATCTAAAGAACTGTCTGACTTGTGAGAGAGAACCAGGAAACACAGACACCACAGTGTGGGCAGTCTGTTGACGGAGTCTCTGGCTCTGCTCTCTGGCTGCAAGTAGCCTACAGTGAAACCACGCCCCCCTGATATAAATCTATATAAAACAAACGTTAATATTAATTAGCCATGTCACGCCGAACTAATGGAATGCAGTGAGCAAATATGTAATGAGTGGCGCCAAATATTTATTTTCTACCCAGAAACCAGAAGTACACAGAAATAGCTACAGAAAGAGGAGAAAGCTCTGAATCCACAAGCCTATGGCCAAACTGAACCATATCATTGCTCCCTCCCTATCACAAGTGACTCATTGATATAATATATATTTATAGAAAATGTGATTTTGGGTTTCATATCCCTTTAAACACAAGGTGGAGAATCTAATTTCTAATAAAGACAGTCTTCAAGGTTAGTAGTTTGTATCAAACAATACAACTCATTGACCATTACTATGGTAAAGTCTCAACCAGACAATTCCAGTGTGTTACCTTCTTGTTCAGTTGTTCCTCGAAGTCAAATCCTTGGAAATGGTTCACTGTCTTGTCTCTGAATTTGCAGAAAGCACAAACAACGTTATATGGTACTTATACGGTATACCGAGGAGGGTTTCTTTGCACTCTTAATTCAGCCAATCAGAGCAGAGCAAAGAAAGTGGGGGGAGCCAAGATGCTTCCAATAGTCCTGGGCTGACATGAACATTAATAGCCAGGAACCCAGTCACCCAGAATGTGAGATGACCTGTGATGTTATGCCATTCTTTTTATTTCAGTTTTATCTATTAGTTTGGTCATTAACACAACTACTGCCTTTTAATCTGAAGGGATGCTTGGTGCCTTGGTGCCGCTTTCTCCGTAGGCCGCCACTATTATTTTGAAGGGCCGGAAGGGGGTTGTTTTTGTTTTTTTGGATTATCACTTGACGGCAACGATTACGTCATCTAGTCACATGACAGTGTGGGCCCAGAAAAGAAACATGGCTGCGCCCAGCTGAGTGAATTTTGTACAGTAATCAGCCCACCCTTTGGCTCAAAATGTCTCTTTTTGAGTAAATGAAGTCTCTTTATGGGCCTCTCAATGGATTTACTATGGCGGAGCTTCACTTCGTCGCCAAAAAAGGTTATGGTCATCATTTGTCTATTCACTGTCCCATCGACTTCACTATAAAGGGGCTACATTTCGGCTACATTTCGGCCCCCACAAAACTGTGAAAAGTGATGATAGTCGAGGACCCACATGGTCAAAAGCTCAAAGAAAAGAGGGGTACCTGTGATTTTCTGCCGTACTTTTTATTTCAGTTTTATCTATTAGGTTGGTCATTAAGGTCCACAGAATGAGAGGCCTGCTCTGCCGGAAACATCGCGAAAAAAAGTTATGGCCATTTGTATATTCACTGTCCCATTGACTCCACTAGAAATATTAAAAAAAGAAAGAAAGTCTGCTTTAATTAGCATGTGAGGGGTCAAATTAGGGATTCTTCGTGATTCTGAATCCATTGCAAGCATTTGTTTTGCATGAAAAACATTCCTTGGGCAAGATATCAACCCCCCAAAACAGTCAAAAGTGATGAGTCATCACTTTTTTTCCACTTTTCACAGTTTTGGGCTGCCGAAAAGTAACCCAAGCAATGTTTTTTATGCAAAACAAATGCTTGCAATGGATTCAGAATCATGAAGAACCCCTAATTTGACCCCTCACATGCTAATTAAAGCAGATGTTTTTTATTTTTTTAATATTTCTAGTGGAGTCAATGGGACAGTGAATATACAAATGGCCATAACTTTTTTTCGCAATGTTTCCGGCAGAGCAGGCCTCTCATTCTGTGGACCTTAATGATCAAACTAATAGATAAAACAGAAATAAAAAGTACGGCAGAAAATCACAGGTCCCCTCCCATTTTGAGGACTGGGTCCCCGACTATGAGTGTTTAGCCCAAGGAATGTTTCTCATGCAAAACAAGTGCCTTTTTCTTTTACTCTTTTCCTATGTATATAGTACAGTAGATGTGACAGTGAATATACAAATGGCCATAACTTTTTTTTCGCAATGTTTTCGGCAGACCAGGCCTCGCATTCTGTGGACCTTAATGACCAAACTAATAGATATTAAAACAGAAACAAAAAGTACGGCATGACATCACAGGTTCAACCCTATTCCTTGAGCTTTTCGGCTTGTGGCTCCCTGACTATAACATCAACTATCTGGAGACATTTCAGTATGCAGTCTGTCATGCCTTGCACATTTGCTTGAAACCATTTAAATTGTGTTTAATGTCTAAATACAATCTTAACTTTTGTTAGAGCTTTAATAGTAACCATTGCTATAATGCTTGTTCAGTAACAGGGCAAGGAGTCTACCCAACTCTTGAATTAACATACAATATAGTTCCAAGTGGGTACACAATTTAACCCATTAATCACCATCAATTTGATCAATTGTCCCAGACTCCCAGTTACCAATGTTTTCTGTTTCATCACTTCCATTGTGCTTGTTTATCCTGCATGAGTTCTGTCTCCTGATTGGTTATAGTCTGTTTGATACAGAGCTGGGGTAACACAGAGATCCCAGTTAATGATCAAACACTCGAAGTCATTGATTACTATTGGAATATAGAGCTATTTAACACTCATTTTAGCAAAACATGTCCTTTCATGCCCTTTAAATACAGTGCTAGTTTACACAAATGTAAACATTTCTGGTTTCAGGGTTTGAAACTCTGTTTCTAATCAGTTAGAAGATACAGGTTTATGAATGTTTTCATGCTGAATGGTTTGGTGGATGCTGTGTCCCATTGTTAAAGGACTAAGGTGAGAATTGGTTAGTGTTTCTCAAATGGGGGACTTGTACCCCTAGGGGTAGTTGGAGGTACTGCAGAGGGTAGGTCCTACTCAAAATTGATTGATTGATTGATTGATTGATTGATTGATTGAAGACTTTATTAGAAGTTTGCATAGAAAAAGGTACAGTTTCATGACGGTACAGTTCACTGGTACAAGGTCTACTAAAAGGAGATCCATGAAAAGACTAAGCTTATTTCCACAGGAAACCATTTAAGTATCTCATATAACATTGAATGACAGACGAATAGAACACAGTACTATGCAGTAGATATGTAAAGAAAAGAAAAATGAGAGAACAAAAAAAAAAGAGTCTAAACAAACAGTAAGTATATACAAAGAAGGGGCAGGGGAGGGTAGGGTTGGGCTAGGTTAGTTTTTTTTAACAGTTGCGAACGGCTGCTGCCTGTAAGTGGTTTTTCAGGGCAAAAATGCCCCCCAAAAAGTCATGATAATAGTATACATAGTTAAATAATTAACAACAATTGAATTAGAAGGAGAACAAAGAACAAAGAAGAACATATTTACTGTTATGTTTAATGATAATACACTTCGAGAAACTTATTGTGAGATGACAGTTGCTAACCCAAATGACATCATTGGTACCAGGCAACTGGGATGTGTTTGAATGATGTTTGAATGTAAGTTATTGACATTAAAACTGGACTGAAATGTCATGGCCACAGTGTTGAAAATATATCTGTTCAGGAGGCACCGTTTGAAACTCTCACTCCCCAATGCATGTGATGTTATGCTTGAAATGGGGGTTAGCATTAGCTCCTTTCGGAACCCCTCACTCAACTGCTACGCAGCTCCGAGATGGGGTTCCTACTGGCCGGCTGCCGAAATCTTGTTGTTGGATCCACGATCCGCCATTATCGATCACTTCTTACCTTTGATGAACACTCTATCCAAAAAGTGACGGGCCTCTGTGAAAGTATAATCGTTTTACTTCTTTACTGTGGAACAATCTCGAAGCACTGGGGTAAAATGAAGACTTTATATCGCTCAAAAGACCAGCCGGCTCTGTGTTTTCCGAGTGTTTTCCCCGTTGTAGTCTCGCGTGGCCAGACTGTTGCCTCCGCGATTTGGTCAAATGCTCACAGCCACGCGAGACTACAACGGGGAAAACACTCGGAAAACACAGAGCCGGCTGGTCTTTTGAGCGATATAAAGTCTTCATTTCACCCCAGTGCTTCGAGATTGTTCCACAGTTATGGTTTTAATTCAATAATCAGGGAAAGGGGGTTAGCATCATATACCACTAGTTATGGTTTTAATTCAATAATCAGGGAAAGGGGGTTAGCATCATATACCACTAGTTATGGTTTTAATTCAATAATCAGGGAAAGGGGGTTAGCATCATATACCACTAGTTATGGTTTTAATTCAATAATCAGGGAAAGGGGGTACTCTACTCTACGAATACCAGTAGAGTCGCCAAAATGAAGCTCGCCGAGAACCGGGGGGTGCGTTCGGAAATGCACACCGGGTGGGGCAACGGTGCGCTTTTTCAGTCTGAACTCTGAAGGTAAACTTTCTGAAAAGCAGCAGTTGCTAACCTAACGTTGCTATTGATGTTTATAAACTAGGGTAAATTATAATAGAATATTAGAATATTAATTCATGTTGATACTGAAGAAGGCATACTGTGATTGTGTGTGCTACATATTTGTTGTTTCTAGCATTAACATTTATGATACTGTGAGATTAAGACTATAACCATAATTTACCCTAGTTTATAAACATCAATAGCAACATTAGGTTAGCAACTGCTGATTTTCAGAAAGTTTACCTTCAGAGTTCAGGCTGAAAAAGCGCACCGTTGCCACACCCGGTGTGCATTTCCGAACGCACCCCCCGTTTCTCGGCGAGCTTCATTTCGGCGACTCTACCTGTTACCCTACTCTACTCAAGACAAAAAAGATTGAGAAAACACTGTCTGGGTTAGGGTGTGTAACCCTATTGCAGAATGAAGGGACAACTCATTTGCATGTATTCCTTTTAGTATAAGTAGTGAGTAAATAAAGCCCCCAACAGTATTGTGTGAAAAGGTGTGGAAGGATTGTAATAATAAAGGTTTACCAGAGGACAGCCATGAGTTATCCAAAGATTGTGATGATGATTTTGAGCAACCAACAACCTCCCGTTGCTCCGAAGTTGGTCGTTTGACTCAATTCAATGATTCAAATTGACTCGTTTTTTATAGTCACTCGATCAAAGCTCTACTTTCGCAGTCAAATTGCTCCCCTGAGCCTTTATTATTTCAAGGTATTATAGTCTAAAGGATTTTAGTATCACCGCTGTTTGTTTACATCTACACTTCCGCATGAAGCGACGTGCCTGGGTCACGTGACCACAGAGAGAGAGAGAGAGAGAGAGAGAGAGAGAGAGAGAGAGAGAGAGAGAGAGAGAGAGAGAGAGAGAGAGAGAGAGAGAGAGAGAGTGTGTGGTTTCCAGTGGAAATAAGCTTAGTCTTTTCATGGATCTCCTTTTAGTAGACCTTGTACCAGTGAACTGTACCGTCATGAAACTGTACCTTTTCCTATGCAAACTTCTAATAAAGTCTTCAATCAATCAATCAATGTGTGTGTTGAATATTTGCTGCCCAACAGTAATGCATAAAATGTGGGAGCGCTAATCCTCTATTTGGACGGTCTCTCTGGAGTAGAACCGTATTTATTCTTGGAGTGCAACCGTTCGATATAAAAAGGTAGAAATTAGGCTATCAATTGATTGAAAAAGTGTCAAACATTTGCCTTGTGCAACATGGCCTACTTGTGCGCCAGCAGAGCGTGTCATAAGGCAGGGGTTTTCAAAGTGGGTGACGGGGCACCCTGGGGTACCGTGAAGGCAGCCCAGTGGTGCTGCGAGATAATTTGATCATTTGGAATTCATCTGGACGCTTGAAAAAATATTTAGTATCATTTGTAAATGTAAATGTACTACTAGGCCTACTATTAAAGTACAAAGTTATTTTCAGTCAGTTTTAAACACAATGGAGATTATCTCAACGTTTTCCTCGTAAACATAATCACTAAAATATTGTCACTGTCAGGCAGAAATCTCTATTATTTCCAATAGTTTCAAATGTGTACGTCTTTTGGTAAAGCGAAGCCCTGCTTCATCATACAAGACCGTCACACAAAACTAGTGAAAACAGCCGCAAGCACACAACGCCTTGCGATGTGAGGCGTTACGTGTGCTTGTAGATCTGCTGTTTTCACTAGTTTAGTACATTTTATAGATGATAAATACAAAATGAACGGTTTTGGACATACAAGGTTTCCATCCGACAACGACGATATGCTATAAGGTGCTGGGAGTGAAAATTATAATGTAGGGGTGCCTCAGATTAAAAAAATAAATATTTATGGGGTGTCCTGAGACAAAAAGGTTTGGGAACCCCTGCCATAAGGTGCGCTCACCACCGGCGATGCCAGTGACATCACACTGTCAATCAATGCCAGTGTAACATGGTTAAAAATGATTCCACTTGCCCATCCATAAGATGTATAGTGTTCCACCTTAAGAGTGTCCTGCCACCTTAAGACAATTGGCACAACTGCCTTTAGACAATTACGTTGTTTAGAGCGGTAGGTTGTGTTTATTGTGCTCTGGAGATAATTTAGTTTATTTTATTATTTTCGTATGAATATATCAATAAATATGTACACAGAGATATTATGACATATAATGATGTTCTAATTTCACTGTATCTGCTCTATGTCCAGCCTGTGTTCAGCCATTCTGTGTATGTCCAGAGCAGACCAGTGATGCATTGTCTCTGTTTATCAGAATAAATCCACTGAGCTGAGAATCCTGGTCTGTGGTCCATTCTACAAAGGTTACACAAGACGCACAATCACGTCTGTTACACTAGTGTGCCACATCACCACTGGCATCACCAGTAATGCTGGTCAGAAATGCTGGTAGTAAATATATTTATTAAAGATTAATAGAACAATACCTTGCAAAAAATAAATACAAATTAGTATGTAAGGGTAACAATACAATGAATAATAGTATCCTGATTCCAAAGTTTTATTTTCAAAAGAATTCACAAAAGAAGACTTTCCTCACTTTCACTTACTACGCACTATATAAACATTGCAAAAGTGTACGTCATAAAAAGTGGAAAACATTGACATTGTTATCTTATCAGTTTAAAACATAAGAAGGGATGCGCTGCCTGGTTTCATTCACAGTGGCTCAAAACCCTCATGCCTATTAGCTATATGCAATAGGCATAATTATGCATAGAATCAAAGGAACCAAAACTTCCTTTGCTTGTGGTGAGGAGGACTGTGGCTTCTGTGGCTTGTCATACTGTGATTAGAATGAATGTTCCTCATGCACATATCCAGACTTCAGAAAAAAAAAAGCTTCTGCTTACTGTAAGGTGTCCCCCCTAACTGAACCCTCAGTTTGATTTAGACGAAAGCTTCAACAAAGTGTACAACTAGGGTTTCCCCCTGTATGAATCTGCATGTGCATCTTCAGACCTTTTTAGCTTAACCCTGCAAGGCCCGAATTAATTTCTACTGGCCATTTTTTTTTAAATCATATGGTGTTGTAGGAGTCCTAATCACAGGAAAATGTAATTAAAAAAAATGTATAATGTTTTTGTAAGGTTTTATAGCCATAAATCATAAATCATGCTCTAATTTGCATTTTGGGGATATTTCTCACAATATTAACATATGCACGTGTTCTAGACATTCTAATGATCACGAAAAAAATATATTACAGGCATTTTACTTATGTTTTAGTGAGGAATAGCTTCAGTTAAAAAGTGAGATGTTGTTCGTCCAGACACTGGAACTTCAACTTCTCTGGGAGGTGTGAATGTTAGTCTCTGTGGGGGGTATTTATATGCAAATATGGTGGCCAATGGCATTGTAATACTAAACAATAGCATTTAATGGTGATGTTAATGTGAAACAAGAACAGGAAAACTAATTATATATATTTTTTTTAAATGATTAAAAAATGTTGCCAAAAAGCAACGCTGGGCCTTGCAGGGTTAAAGCCGTTGCCACAACCTGTACAGATGTTCTGTGTATGAATTCTCATGTGGCTTTTCAAAGTCCATAAATGACTAAAGCTGCTGCCAAAAGCTCCCTTTCCACTGCAAGGTGGAACCAGAACTTTCAGGAACCTGAACTTTTTTTTTTTTTGGTTCTGGTTTTGTTTCCATTGCACACGGCCCGGTTTCAGACGAGGTTCCTGGAACCTTTTTTGGGTCCTGCTCCTGAAGTAGAACTAAACTAGAATTCTGGGAACCTATGGGCGGGGCCAGCAGCGCTGCTGCTCTTTTTTGGGACCTTCCCAGTTAGTTCTGGTTATATGGAAACGTAAGCAGAACTTGGTCCCGGAACCTCACAGGTTCTTGAAAGTTCTTGGTTCTGGAAAGTTCTGTCTCTTGTTCTGGGTCGACCCTACCGTGGAAATGGGGCTATACATAGTACAGCTAAAGGGCTATTCCCCTGTATGAATCCTCATGTGTTGCTTCAGATTACTCTTTACACTAAAGCTGTTGCCACAAACTGTACAGCTAAAAGGCTATTCCCCTGTATGAATCCTCATGTGCTGCTTCAGAGTACTATTTTTACTAAAGCTGCTGTTACAAACTGTGCAGCTAAAAGGTTTTTCCCCTGTATGAATTAGCTTGTGTTGCTTCAGACTACTCTTTTGACTAAAGCTGCTGTTACAAACTGTACAGCTAAAAGGTTTTTCCCCTGTATGAATTAGCATGTGTTGTTTCAGATTACCCTCTTGACTAAAGCATTTGCCACAAACTGTACAGCTAAATGGCTTTTCCCCTGTATGAATCTTCATGTGTCGCTTCAGATGACTGTTGTTATTAAAGCTGCTGTCACAAACTGTGCAGCTAAAGGGTTTTTCTTCTGTATGAATTAGCATGTGTTGCTTCAGACTACTCTCTTGACTAAAGCTGTTCCCACATAGTGTACAGCAATAGGGTTTTTCCCCTGTATGACTCCTCATGTGCTGCTTCAAAACACTATTTTGACTAAAGCTGCTGCCACAAACTGTGCAGCTATAGGGTTTTTCCCCTGTATGAATCCTCATGTGTTGCTTCAGACTACTCTCTTGACTAAAGCTGTTCCCACATAGTGTACAGCAATAGGGTTTTTCCCCTGTATGACTCCTCATGTGCTGCTTCAAAACACTATTTTGACTAAAGCTGCTGCCACAAACTGTGCAGCTAAAGGGTTTTTCCCCTGTATGAATTAGCATGTGTTGCTTAAGATTACCCTCTTGACTAAAGCCTTTGCCACAAACTGTGCAGCTAAAAGGCTTTTCCCCCGTATGAATTAGCATGTGTTGCTTCAGACTACCCTTGTGACTAAAGCTGTTACCGCAAACTGTGCAGCTATAGGGCTTTTCCCCTGTATGAATCTTCATGTGTCGCTTCAGATGAATGTTGTTATTAAAGCTGCTGCCACAAACTGTGCAGCTAAAGGGTTTTTCTTCTGTATGAATTAGCATGTGTTGCTTAAGAGTACCCTCTCGACTAAAGCTGTTCCCACATAGTGTACAGCTATAGGGTTTTTCCCCTGTATGAATCCTCATGTGCTGCTTCAAAACACTATTTTGACTAAAGCTGCTGCCACAAACTGTGCAGCTAAAGGGTTTTTCCCCTGTATGAATTAGCATGTGTTGCTTAAGATTACCCTCTTGACTAAAGCCTTTGCCACAAACTGTGCAGCTAAAAGGCTTTTCCCCCGTATGAATTAGCATGTGTTGCTTCAGACTACCCTTGTGACTAAAGCTGTTACCGCAAACTGTGCAGCTATAGGGCTTTTCCCCTGTATGAATTAGCATGTGTTGCTTCAGACTAACCTTTTGACTAAAGCCTTTGCCACAAACTGTACAGCTAAAGGGTTTTTCCCCTGTATGAATTAGCATGTGTTGCTTCAGACTACCCTTTTGACTAAAGCCTTTGCCACAAACTGTACAGCTATAGAGCTTTTCCCCTGTAT
Source organism: Nannobrachium achirus (assembly GCF_963921795.1). Classification (NCBI taxonomy): domain Eukaryota; kingdom Metazoa; phylum Chordata; class Actinopteri; order Myctophiformes; family Myctophidae; genus Nannobrachium; species Nannobrachium achirus. Next base: position 6,488,665 of record NC_137810.1, on the reverse strand, counting down.
GAATCTTCATGTGTCGCTTCAGATGAATGTTGTTATTAAAGCTGCTGCCACAAACTGTGCAGCTAAAGGGTTTTTCCCCTGTATGAATTAGCATGTGTTGCTTCAGACTAACCTTTTGACTAAAGCCTTTGCCACAAACTGTGCAGCTAAAGGGTTTTTCCCCTGTATGAATTAGCATGTGTTGCTTCAGACTACCCTTTTGACTAAAGCCTTTGCCACAAACCGTACAGCTAAAGGGTTTTTCCCCTGTATGAAGTCTATGAACTCTCATGTGCTGCATCAGAAGATATTTTCGATTAAAGCCGGTGCTGCAAAGTGTACATACAAAGGGATTTACCCCTCTATGAGTCTCCGTGGATGGACACTGTTTTGATGATTTCACAGCGTGGAAAAGCTTATTGCTCATAGACGGTCTTTGTCCTTCCACGTGTTGTGTATCGTTTGATTTTTTTGTGTTTAGCATTGACCAGGCTTCCCTGGTCTCCTCCCACTCATCACTGTCTTCAGTGTCATATTCAAAACAGTGTGAAGAGAGGAGCTGAGCATCACTGGTTCCTTGTGATGTTTCACCATCATCTGCACCAGCTTGCATTTGTTTGTATGTGTAGGAGGTGCTGGCTGGAGGGTCTGTTTCTCTGTTTTCATCAGTTTCATCACTTTTCACTGTTACTAAAGTCAACATTGTCCCATCAGCCTCTAATGGGACATGCTCTTGTGTTTGGAACAGCTCCTCCTGTTCCTCTTTGATGTGTGGAGGTTCTGGTTCTTTCTGGATCAGTCTGGAACCCTGCTCCTTCTGTTCTGGTGAAGACTCCTCTTTACAAAGAGGGACACCGTCTAGCAGGAGGAAAATGAAGCAATAAGCCACAAGAGAAGACGCTGCGCCTCGTGTCTCACCACGCTTCTCAGCCGTTATAAAATACCAGGTAACCACATGCCTCGCGTGGCTTATTGCTTTTCTAAAACGGTTTCAATATGTTAACATGAAAAATCATCGACATGTACCACTTAAAACTGTTCTATTTCACTAATAATTCACTACAAGGTCTGCAAGAAAGTTCCCAGCTACAAGAAAGTAGTTCCCAGCTTTTTTGCCAACAACACAGGTGCAGATAATCGCTGCACTGTGTGACACTGTGGAAAGAAATAACGCACCTGGGTTTGATATAAACTGATTCAAGGTGTGGGTTATAGTCTAATATACCACAGCAATTAAGGGAAACCAGCCAATCAGAATCAAGGAATGGAACTAGCCGTTTTAGAATTAATGGTAGTTCAGTCAGGACACTCTTCTTCTGAGCACAAGCAAGCATTAGGATCATCATCGCTCTCACCTTTAGTGTCTATTGTGCACGGCATACAAAGACCCTCTTCCTTTATGAGTGGTTTCACATCCCTGTCAGGTGATGGCTTTGAGGACACTGCCACAACACCTGGTTTTAACTCCACCTACAAATAAATACATGAATCCATAAATACATGTGGTACAGTCTCTTCTTGGAGGTAGCAGAGTTCTGTTAATCTTCTAACATCATTATAGGCAACAGAACATGTATTTCCTTCACTGATTTGATCCTTGAACTATTATTGTCCCTCTCCTTTTATCACCAATACCTCAAATGTATTGACCAAAACCAATTGATCTACAAGCTCTGGACACAACACTGCATCAACACTGTGTTGTTTTGCTAGGGTTCAATGTGGTGTAATAAGGCCTGAACCAACAGATATCATTTATAATCAAATTACCTTTTTAGAAATATCCAGTGGAACAATTTCATCCTTCACATCCAACAGTCCACTGTTAAACCTCACACGTGACAGAGGGACGAAACAGGCCTTCAACACTACCGCTGTTACGTTCACCTGTAAAATTACATGCAGAAAATACAATTCATGAATCCGTGAATTTTGGAAAAATAAAAGACAATATAACACAAAAGATGATCATGACCATGGTTTAATTGTTATATTTTAATAGTTATCTATTAACTCATACAGTGCCAGGCGACTTTTAGAGCAACTTTCTCACTATGGGCTTCCCTGCCAAGCGACTTTGGGCGACTTTTACTAAGAAAAAAAAAATTTTAAAATCTTTTTGGACCCCATTAAATCTAGTAAACATGATTTCAATCGCGATTTTGCATGTTCCACCCCCATACAACCCCATCTTTATACAGGGCAGCCATCTTTGTTTACATAACATGTAAAACATAATGGCTATTATCTCAAGAATGCCTGAACGGATTTCCAATCTTTTTTTTTGTTTGAAAGCTGTGAACAGCCTGCACAAACATGGTGCATGATCTGTGCATGGGTGTGCATGATCTGTGCACTACAAATTACATGGAAGTCTATGGAGAGGGCTGGCACTAATGCCACTCGAGGGCATTTTTAATTGGCAGTAAGTGAGTTAAAAAGGGGGAGGGATAAAAGGCCCCATCAACACTAAGCTACTACAATAAATGTAAAAACGAAAGATAGTAGATAATAGATGGTAATAAAATGCAATAAAACAAACCTCAATCTTCCTCCTTTTGGGTTCCCTACAGGAATGCTCAACTTCCCCCAGTTGGTTCATCTGTAATGAGGAATGAATTGGTATTAAACACAAGGCGGAGAATCTAATCTCTAATAAAAAAACAGTCTTCTTCAAGGTTAGTAGTTTGTAGTTTGTATCAAACAATACAACTTATTGACCATTACTATGGTAATGTCTCAACCAGACAATTCCAGTGTGTTACCTTCTTGTTCAGTTGTTCCTCGAAGTCAAATCCTTGGAAATGGTTCACTGTCTTGTCTCTGAATTTGCAGAAAGCACAAACAATGTTATATGGTACTTATACAGTATACAAAGGAAGGTTTCTTCGCACTTTTAATTCAGCCAATCAGAGCAGAGAAAAGAAAGGAATGTTTTTCATGCAAACATGCTACTTAAAACTTTTTTTCCTGTATAGTGAAGTCGATGGGATAGTGAATATACAAACGCTAGGGATGGATATTGGCAAGAATCGCGCGATGCAATACATATCACGATACTTGGGTCAGGATGCAGTAGTATCACGATATATTGCGAATCTTTGCGATACGATACAATTGCGATACTATTGCGATATATCAACTTTAAACGCTGAAGACGCTGCTCTAATGTTGTTGTTTTTGTTGTTCGCAGCCATTTCTCGAGAGACCTCACTCACTGATCTGTGGGAAGGGGAAGTAGCTACTATAGTACAGCGACATCTAGAGGCAGCGGAGTGTCAGGATCGGACTTCTACCATTGGTTCCTATGCATGGGAACATATTTTATTTTCCTCAAAGTATTGCGATACAACAGGCTGAAGTATCGATACAGTATTGGCAAATAAACTATCGCAATGTATTGCCATATCGATTATATTGCCCACCCCTAACAAACGGCCATAACTTTTTTTCGCAATATTTTCGGCAGAGCAGGCCTCTCATTCTGTGGACCTTAATGACCAAACTAATAGATGAAACAGAAACAAAAAGTACGGCATGCCATCACAGGTTCAACCCTATTCCTTGAGCTTTTGGGCTTGTGGCTCCCTGACTATAACATAGCACAGTCTGGTGATTTAATAACACGCCTTGCACGTTTGCTTGAAACCATTTTAAATTGAGTTTAATGTCTAAAAACAAGCTTAACTTTTATTAAAAGGTTAAAGCCCTATATAATTGAGTTTAATGTCTAAAAACAAGCTTAACTTTTATTAAAAGTGTCCCAGCATAGCAGAGGGGCAGTCATTTCGGAAAGCACAGCTTTAGACCAGCCCTGAAATTATGTTTTCTTTTTTTTTGTTGAAAATGTGATAAAGCCACAAAAGCATTTCATAAATATCAGGCTACATTTCACTTAAACGCCAGAGCTTAACTCTGCATGTAAATAAGACTTTTTTTAATTAATGTGAAGAGAAACCTCACATTTTGCAGGTTACATTTCATCTAAAAGGCTGAATTTCTCAGATCTAGTATTTCTGCATGGCATAACTCTATGAGCCATATCTACAAAACTGTTGGGTCAATCTTCACAACCAATATATCATTTTATAGCTATGATTCCCAGCTTTCAAATTAAATGAAAAAATGAAAATGAAAAAAAAAAAAAAAAAAAATCAATGCCCTCAGCTGTGTTCGGTCACAGAAAGGTTAAAGCCCTATATTCTAATCTAATTGTAACCATTGCTATAATGCTTGTTCAGTAACAGGGCCAGGAGTCTCCTCAACTCTTGAACTAACATAACATATAGTTCCAAGTGGGTCCACAATTTAACCCATTAATTCACCATCAATTTGGTCAATTGTCCCAGTTACCAATGTTTTCTGTTTCATCACTTCCATTGTGCTTGTTTATCCTGCATGAGTTCTGTCTCCTGATTGGTTATAGTCTGTTTGATACAGAGCTGGGGTAATTTTTTGATTGAAGACTTTATTAGAAGTTTGCATAGGAAAAGGTACAGTTTCATGACGGTACAGTTCACTGGTACAAGGTCTACTAAAAGGAGATCCATGAAAAGACTAAACTTATTTCCACTGGAAACCATTGAAGTATCTCATATAACATTGAATGACAGACAACAGAGAACACAGAGATCCCAGTTAATGTAATAGATTACTATTGGAATATAGAGCTATTTAACACTTATTTTAGCTAAACATATCCCTTACATGCCCTTTAAATACATCAGTGCTAGTTTACACAAATGTAAACATTTCTGGTTTCAGGTTTTGAAACTCTGTTTCTAATCAGTTAGAAGACACAGGTTTATGAATGCTTTCATGTTGAATGGTTTGGAGGATGCTGTGTCCCATTGTTAAAGGTCCTACACCATGCATTTAAAAATAATTTATATAACACTGTTTGTGTCCCAAAAACGTTTTTGAAAAGGTTTGAGGCTAAATTACCACTCCTGAATACAGAGCCCCTGTCATTTCTGCCTGGCTTTCAGAGCATTTTCAGCTGCAGTACCACCTTGTCCTGAGTGGGAGGACTGCGCTATTGAGCCAGTTTTGGCCCCACACTCCTCCCCACCTCCTGCTCAGCAGGCTTGCCCACCCCTCCCCAACCCTCTCCCAGCTCCTCCTGCCTCCTTCTCAGGCCTGGCCACCCCTCCCCAACCCTCTCCCAGCTCCTCCTGCCTCCTTCTCAGGCCTTGTGACATCACAAATCTGACATTTCACAATCAGGACCGTTCTGAGACATGCTAACATAGATCTGCCCATAAACTGAGAAAGACACAATGGTCAGAAATAGAACTTTGTGAGGATAGAAGTTGCTGGTGGGACACCAAGAAAATACATAAAAATTGGAAAAATGAAAATTCATGGTGTAGTCCCTTTAAAGGACAGGTGAGAATTGGTTCTCAACCTTTTCAGACCGCGACCCCCAAAATGATCATTATTTTAACTTGGGACCACACCCACCCTGACAAGCACTAAGAGTTGAGGCATTACATTTTGTATAACACGGTTCTTCTATTGTGAAAATAGCAGATCTACATGCTCACAATGCCTTGCATTGCGACGCGTTGTGAGCATGTAGATCGGCTATTTTCACAATTTCTGTCTCTAATATTTGACAATTTTGCCAATGTTTAATTCTTCATTTTAATAATAATAATAATAAAACTTGATTTGTATAGCGCCTTTCATGACATGAAATGCAGCTCAAAGCGCTTTACAGAGCAGAAAATGAAGCACAAGTGCTTAACAGAGAAAAAGTAGATGTATTAAGCTCTTAAATTGTCACTTGCAATACCCTCTATACACTTTATGCTGGTTTGTTTACAGTTTGAGTGAGAAAACAATGTTTTACATTAAAGCCATACTGTGTAAGATGCCCAACTAGTGGTCATTAGCCCTATAGCAAACCGCGGTCGCGTCCGCGTCTTTCGGACGTTTTTCGTACCTTCAGACCCCCGCGTCTGCCTCCACCTCGTTGAGATCTATCTTTTAAGGGGTCCCTTGTTCCTGTGCGTTCAGTAATTCCAGAGATACGGACTCCTTCACCCTGCCTGGTAGGCGAAATTACCTAGAGAAGGGATGGTACAAACGGGCGACAACAAATATGGCTGCCATAGCGACCCCACTTCAAGATGCGCTGTGATTGGCCGGCAGTTGTATAACCCTCGCTGTGATTGGCCGGTAGTGTGATGACGCAATTTTGGCGCGAGATCCGGTCCACGGCAAGGATCTCAGTTTACATACAGAGAAGGCTTTACAGGCTGAAATTCACGGCGCGGATCTTCTAAAACTTTTGTGATTTAATAGTTAGGAGAATTTTAAGATTTGTTTTATAAAAAAAGTTACATAGTACAACTTTAAGTTAATCGTGTGGGGACCCCCCAAATAATTTGGGGACCCCCCTGGGGGTCCCGACCCACAGGTTGAGAACCACTGGGTTAGGGTGTGTAACCCTAGTATTGCTGAATGAAGGGACCACTCATTTGCATGTATTCCTTTTAGTATAAGTAGTGAGTAAATAAAGCCCCCAACAGTATTGTGTGAAAAGATGTGGAAGGATTGGAATTAACTTTACCAGTGGACAGACATGAGTTATCCAAAGGGGTTCACATAGTCGCTAACCCTCCGGTCGAAATGATGGACGTTCGAAAGAGCCGATTAAACATGTCCTAAACCGCCTTGCGTATCCACTAGACGCTGTTTAGTATCACCCTTCTTATTATAACTCTATGGTATCACCGCTGCTTGTTTACATCTAAACCCTCTGTTCACTTCCGCATGAAGCACAAGGAAGCAACGTGCCTGGGTCACGTGACCAGAGAGAGAGAGAGAGAGAGAGAGAGAGAGAGAGAGAGAGAGAGAGAGAGAGAGAGAGAGAGAGAGAGAGAGACGGAGACTCCGGTATATGACGTCATGTTTCAGAAACAGAAATGAGAAAACATTTCATTCATAACTTTATTCAAATAGCTGTAGTAGTTCTATGATGTCATGACTTGATGTGTGATTGCATCATATGTGGCTTTGTGGGAACCGTGGGAACTAGTTATTATTGAGTCTATTATAGTTATAATATAGGTTTTATAAATAATAAAAAGCATGTTTTTTTTCTCTCACAGAGGTAATGTATTGATTTACGAAATATCTAAATATAATTCAGACCTTAATATCTTTTTATATACAAATGGGGAGTGTTTCCTTCTGTTGAATTCTCAGTAGGCCTATAAACAAATAAAAATGTGTTTTAATTTAATGTGATATTCTCTTTTTCCCCTCTAATGGAAATATAAATGTGTTTATTTTATTCAATGTCTCCTTTCCAACATGTCTCCATTCTGACATGTCTCCATTCTGACATGTCTCCATTCTGACGTCTCCTTTCCGACATGTCTCCATTCCGACACTAACACTATCTCTAACCCTAACGCTAAACCTAACCTCTATGGAAGTGTCGCCACTCCGACAATAAGAAGTCAATGTCGGAGTGGCGACTTGTCGGAATGGAGAGCGCCCCACTTACTGGAGTATTTCCACTTTCCAATACTTTTACTTCTACTCCACTACATCTTAGATCCAAACATTGTACTTTTACTCCACTACAATTATTTGAAACCTTTAGTTACTAGTTACTTTGCAGATAATACATTATAATATTATAAAACATTCATGAACCACTTTAGGGCTGGAGGTGTAGTGTGGGGGAGTCAGTGGTAGAGAGGAACAGACCAGGTGTAGTGTGGGGGAGTCAGTGGTAGAGAGGAACAGACCAGGTGTAGTGTGGGGGAGTCAGTGGTAGAGAGGAACAGACCAGGTGTAGTGTGGGGGAGTCAGTGGTAGAGAGGAACAGACCAGGTGTAGTGTGGGGGAGTCAGTGGTAGAGAGGAACAGACGAGGTGTAGTGTGGGGGAGTCAGTGGTAGAGAGGAACAGACCAGGTGTAGTGTGGGGGAGTCAGTGGTAGAGAGGAACAGACAAGGTGTAGTGTGGGGGAGTCAGTGGTAGAGAGGAACAGACCAGGTGTAGTGTGGGGGAGTCAGTGGTAGAGAGGAACAGACCAGGTGTAGTGTGGGGGAGTCAGTGGTAGAGAGGAACAGACGAGGTGTAGTGTGGGGGAGTCAGTGGTAGAGAGGAACAGACCAGGTGTAGTGTGGGGGAGTCAGTGGTAGAGAGGAACAGACCAGGTGTAGTGTGGGGGAGTCAGTGGTAGAGAGGAACAGACGAGGTGTAGTGTGGGGGAGTCAGTGGTAGAGAGGAACAGACCAGGTGTAGTGTGGGGGAGTCAGTGGTAGAGAGGAACAGATGAGGTGTAGTGTGGGGGAGTCAGTGGTAGAGAGGAACAGATGAGGTGTAGTGTGGGGGAGTCAGTGGTAGAGAGGAACAGACCAGGTGTAGTGTGGGGGAGTCAGTGGTAGAGAGGAACAGATGAGGTGTAGTGTGGGGGAGTCAGTGGTAGAGAGGAACAGACCAGGTGTAGTGTGGGGGAGTCAGTGGTAGAGAGGAACAGACCAGGTGTAGTGTGGGGGAGTCAGTGGTAGAGAGGAACAGACGAGGTGTAGTGTGGGGGAGTCAGTGGTAGAGAGGAACAGACGAGGTGTAGTGTGGGGGAGTCAGTGGTAGAGAGGAACAGACCAGGTGTAGTGTGGGGGAGTCAGTGGTAGAGAGGAACAGACCAGGTGTAGTGTGGGGGAGTCAGTGGTAGAGAGGAACAGACCAGGTGTAGTGTGGGGGAGTCAGTGGTAGAGAGGAACAGACCAGGTGTAGTGTGGGGGAGTCAGTGGTAGAGAGGAACAGACCAGGTGTAGTGTGGGGGAGTCAGTGGTAGAGAGGAACAGACGAGGTGTAGTGTGGGGGAGTCAGTGGTAGAGAGGAACAGACGAGGTGTAGTGTGGGGGAGTCAGTGGTAGAGAGGAACAGACCAGGTGTAGTGTGGGGGAGTCAGAGAGGAACAGACCAGGTGTAGTGTGGGGGAGTCAGTGGTAGAGAGGAACAGACCAGGTGTAGTGTGGGGGAGTCAGTGGTAGAGAGGAACAGACCAGGTGTAGTGTGGGGGAGTCAGTGGTAGAGAGGAACAGACCAGGTGTAGTGTGGGGGAGTCAGTGGTAGAGAGGAACAGACAAGGTGTAGTGTGGGGGAGTCAGTGGTAGAGAGGAACAGACCAGGTGTAGTGTGGGGGAGTCAGTGGTAGAGAGGAACAGACCAGGTGTAGTGTGGGGGAGTCAGTGGTAGAGAGGAACAGACGAGGTGTAGTGTGGGGGAGTCAGTGGTAGAGAGGAACAGACCAGGTGTAGTGTGGGGGAGTCAGTGGTAGAGAGGAACAGACCAGGTGTAGTGTGGGGGAGTCAGTGGTAGAGAGGAACAGACCAGGTGTAGTGTGGGGGAGTCAGTGGTAGAGAGGAACAGACCAGGTGTAGTGTGGGGGAGTCAGAGAGGAACAGACCAGGTGTAGTGTGGGGGAGTCAGTGGTAGAGAGGAACAGACCAGGTGTAGTGTGGGGGAGTCAGTGGTAGAGAGGAACAGACCAGGTGTAGTGTGGGGGAGTCAGTGGTAGAGAGGAACAGACCAGGTGTAGTGTGGGGGAGTCAGTGGTAGAGAGGAACAGACAAGGTGTAGTGTGGGGGAGTCAGTGGTAGAGAGGAACAGACCAGGTGTAGTGTGGGGGAGTCAGTGGTAGAGAGGAACAGACCAGGTGTAGTGTGGGGGAGTCAGTGGTAGAGAGGAACAGACCAGGTGTAGTGTGGGGGAGTCAGTGGTAGAGAGGAACAGACCAGGTGTAGTGTGGGGGAGTCAGTGGTAGAGAGGAACAGACGAGGTGTAGTGTGGGGGAGTCAGTGGTAGAGAGGAACAGACGAGGTGTAGTGTGGGGGAGTCAGTGGTAGAGAGGAACAGACGAGGTGTAGTGTGGGGGAGTCAGTGGTAGAGAGGAACAGACCAGGTGTAGTGTGGGGGAGTCAGTGGTAGAGAGGAACAGACCAGGTGTAGTGTGGGGGAGTCAGTGGTAGAGAGGAACAGACCAGGTGTAGTGTGGGGGAGTCAGTGGTAGAGAGGAACAGACGAGGTGTAGTGTGGGGGAGTCAGTGGTAGAGAGGGACAGACCAGGTGTAGTGTGGGGGAGTCAGTGGTAGAGAGGAACAGACCAGGTGTAGTGTGGGGGAGTCAGTGGTAGAGAGGAACAGACGAGGGCTTGAAGGGAGGTTGAGCAAGACTGTGGGATTCCATGCAGCACCAGACTTCTTCTGGTTGATGTAACCAGAAATGTATCTTTTGAATATTTGCTGCCCAATAGTAATGCCTAAAGTTTGGGAGCGCTAATCCTCCATTTGGACAGTCTCTCTGGAGTAGAAACGTATTTATTGTTGGAGTAAAACCGTTCGATATGAAAAGGTAGAAATTAGGCTATCAATTGATTGAAAAAGTGTCAAACATTTGCCTTGTGGAATATGGCCTACTTGTGCGCCAGCAGAGCGTGCCATAAGGTGTGCTCACCACCGGTGATGCCAGTCACATCACAATGGCGATGCCAGGAATGCTGGTCAGAAAGGCTGGTAGTAAATATATTTACAAAAGATTATAATAATACCTTGAAGTTGCAAAAAATAAATACATAAAAATGATTGCACAATAATAATAAAATGAATAATAATATTCTGATTCCAAAGTTTTATTTTAAAAAGAATGCACAAAAGAAGACTTTATCAGTTTAAAACATAAGAAGGGAAGCGCTGCCTGGTTTCATTCACAGTGGCTCAAAACCCTCATGCCTATACCTATATGCAATAGGCATAATTATGCATAGAATCAAAGGAACAAAAAGTTACTTTGATTGTGGTGAGGCGGACTGTGGCTTCTGTGGCTTGTCATACTGTGATTAGAATGAATGTTCCTCAAGCAAATTTCCAGACTTAAGAAAAAGACAAAGCTTCTGCTTACTGTAAGGTGTCCCCCCTAACTGAACCCTCATGTTCTGCTTCAAAGTTTCATTTAGACGAAAGCTTCAACAAAGTGTACAACTAGGGTTTCCTAGTGTATGAATTCTCATGCAGCTCTTCAAAGTGGTAAAATGACTAAAGCTGCTGCCAAAAGCCCCCTTTCCACTGCAAGGTGGAATTAGCCTGATAAATCAGTCCGCATATTACCACCCCCTGTTGGTGGGTGGTGTGTAGTGTGGACTGACCCTGGAGATTTAATATTTTATTTCTCCTCGCCCGAGGAGCGGGCGAATTGAATGGGCCAATCAGGGTTGTATGCTTGAGGCACGTGGTTTGGCTTCTGGTGGATTCCCAATGCTGGTCCGGTCCCAGCCCCCCCCCCCCCAGCCCCCTCCCTGCAGAGCTCTCCTGCCACGTGAGTCACTAGTGGACTCTGATTGGTGTCCTCTGCCCACGTGACAGTCGATAGTGGACTCTGATTGGTCCGTGAAAACTGTCATGGCGGCGTCAGACTCGACTCGAATTCTTTTAATAAACTATACAATAGTGCCGTTTCATTACGTTTTAATACCATTTTGCACTAACGTAAACATGCAATCATATAATATGTTATAAGAAACTAGTAAGACACCTGAGGGTGGAATGCGACCTCAGGGTGACATGCGACCTCGCCCTTTAGGGCGAGGTCGCGTCAATTCTTGACCGTCTGGCCAACCACAGCGTTTCTCTGACGATTCTAGTTGTTGTCATTCTGGGGGGAGTTTGTTCATGTTTTTGTGAGGGTATCAACCCTAGGAGACACGGGGAAAACATGCAAACTCCACACAGAAAGACCCTATCGCCAACCCCACCTAGGGTATGAGCGATAGGGCATAAACATGGAGATGTGGAGAACACTATATATGGAGATAGTCCAGTCCATCATGTCATATGGGACTACCGTCATAGACAGTAGCCATTGTTCGGCCGTAGTCAATGGCTGTCTGTCTGTCTGTACAGGAAGTGATGTCACATGACATACTTTTTATGCCCATATATGAGTCATTCTGTACCACATCTCCATGTTTAGGCCAAACAGGTTCGCTCCATTTCTCCATGTATAGGTCCAAATGCCAAACGTCGAGCTTGACAAGGAGGATACCGCACATTGTACCTCATCCACCCTTTCTTCTCTCTCCTTTTGGTATCTTTATCCTCCGCCTCCTTTTTTTCTTTTTTATTCTTCTCTTTTTTTCACAGCCGCCCCCATATTTACTTTAGAAAATATATATTAAATTCTAAGAACGTTTCGAGTACCAGTTTGATACAAGAGCGAATGAGCGCTACACTTCTGGAATCCTGTGCGTCGACTTAAAGTCGGATCCAGGCCTAATAACTTTATCTAGCCGCCCCGTTGCCACCTCCTTGTTACATTTTCTTTCCTGAGACACATTGTACCTCATCCACCCTTTCTTCTCCCTCCTTTTGGTATCTTTATCCTCCTCCTCCTTTTTCTTCTTTTTTATTCTTCTCTTTTTTTTCCTTTCTTAGTCTTGTGTATCCTTCTCTTTTGGCTACTGTCTATGACGGTAGTCCCATATGACATGATGGACTGGACTATCTCCAGTCCATTGGTCGCAATAACGTATTTTTGCAATGTCACGCCACGTCGCCGTCGGGGGCTCTAAGCGTGTGTGTGTGTGTGTGTGTGTGTGACGTCAATAGGCTTTAGCCCGCCCCCGCTGAAGTAGAATCTCCGTCCGAAGGTTCAGACTCTCTCCCTAAGCGAAGTGAAACGTAGTGTGTGAAGAGACTTGACGCTTGCAGCCAGGCAAAGGTGGAACCAGAACTTTCAGGAACCTGAACCTCTCTCTCTCTCTCTCTCTCTCTCTCTATATATATATATATATATATATATATATATATATATTTTGGTTCTGGTTTTGTTTCCATTGCACACGGCCCGGTTTCAGACGAGGTTCCTGGAACCTTTTATGGGTCCTGCTCCTGAGGTAGAACTTAACATGAATTCTGGTAAGCTATGGGCGGGGCCAGCAGCGCTGCTGCTCTTTTTTGGGACCTTCCCAGTTAGTTCTGGTTATAGGGAAACGTAAGCGGAACTTCAGAGGTTCTTGAAAGTTATTGGTTCTGGAAAGTTCTGTCTCTAGTTCTGGGTCGACCCTACAGTGGAAATGGGGCTTTACATAGTACAGCTAAAGACTATTCCCCTGTATGAACCTTCATGTGCCGCTTCAGATTACTATTTACACTAAAGCTGATACCACAAACTGTACAGCTATAGGGTTTTTCCCCTGTATGAATTAGCATGTGTTGCTTAAGATCACCCTTTCGACTAAAGCTGCTGCCACAATCTGCACAGCTAAAGGGTTTTTCCCCTGTATGAATTAGCATGTGTTGTTTCAGATTACTCTCTTGACTAAAGCCGTTGCCACAAACTGTGCAGCTAAAAGGTTTTTCCCCCGTATGAATTAGCATGTGTTGTTTCAGAATACTCTCTCGATTAAAGCTTTTACCACAAAGTGTACAGCTAAATGGCTTTTCCCCTGTATGAACCTTCATATGCCGCTTCAGAATACTCTCTTGACTAAAGCGGTTGCCACAAACTGTACAGCTATAGGGTTTTTCCCCTGTATGAATCCTCATGTGCTGCTTCATAGTACTATTTTGACTAAAGCTGCTGCCACAATCTGTGCAGATAAAAGGTTTTTCCCCTGTATGAATTAGCATGTGTTGCTTAAGATGTCCCTCTCGACTAAATCTGTTACCACAAAGTGAACAGAGGAAGGGTTTTTCCCCCGTATGAATCTTCATGTGCCCCTTCAGATGACTGTTTTTACTAAAGCTGCTGCCACAAACTGTACAGCTAAATGGCTTTTCCCCTGTATGAGCCTTCGTGTGCTTCTTCAGAATACTATTTTTACTAAAGCTGCTGTCACAAACTGTGCAACTTAAGGGTTTTCCCCCTGTATGAAGTCTATGAACTCTCATGTGCTGCTTCAGAAGGCATTTTCGATTAAAGCCGGTGCTGCAAAGTGTACATACAAAGGGATTTACCCCTCTATGAGTCTCCGTGGACGGACACTGTTTTGATGATTTCACAGCGTGGAAAAGCTTATTGCTCATAGACGGTCTTTGTCCTTCCACGTGTTGTGAATCGTTTGATTTTTTGGTGTTTAAAATTGACCGGTCTTCCCTGGTCTCCTCCCAGTCATCACTGTCTTCAGTGTCAGATTCAGAACAGTGTGAAGAGAGGAGCTGAGCATCACTGGTTCCTTGTGATGTTTCACAGTCATCTGCACCAGCTTGCATTTGTTTGTGTGTGTAGGAGGTGCTGGCTGGAGGGTCTGTTTCTCTGTTTTCATCAGTTTCATCACTTTTCACCGTTACTAATGTCAACATTGTCCCATCAGCCTCTAATGGGACATGCTCTTGTGTTTGGAACAGCTCCTCCTGTTCCTCTTTGATGTGTGGAGGTTCTGGTTCTTTCTGGATCAGTCTGGAACCCTGCTCCTTCTGTTCTGGTGAAGACTCCTCTTTACAAAGAGGGACACCGTCTAGGAGGAGGAAAATGAAGCAATAAGCCACAAGAGAAGACGCTGCGCCTCGTGTCTCACCACGCTTCTCAGCCGTTATAAAATACCAGGTAACCACATGCCTCGCTTGGCTTATTGCTTTTCTAAAACGGTTACAATATGTTAACATGAAAAATCATCGACATGTACCACTTAAAACTGTTCTATTTCACTAATAATTCACTACAATGTCTGCAAGAAAGTTCCCAGCTACAAGAAAGTAGTTCCCAGCTTTTTTGCCAACAACACAGGTGCAGATAATCGGTGCACTGTGGAACACTGTGGAAAGAAATAACGCACCTGGGTTTGATATAAACTGATTCAAGGTGTGGATTATTTTTAGAATGAATGATAGTTCAGTCAGGACAGTCCTCTTCTGAGCACAAGCAAGCATTGGGATCATCATCGCTCTCACCTTTAGTGTCTATTGTGCACGGCATACAAAGACCCTCTTCCTTTATGAGTGGTTTCACATCCCTGTCAGGTGATGGCTTTGAGGACACTGCCACAACACCTGGTTTTAACTCCACCTACAAAAAAATTCATGAATTCATAAATACATGTGGTACAGTCTCTTCTTGGAGGTAGCAGAGTTCTGTTCATCTTCTAACATCATTATAGCAATATGTATTTCCTTCACTGATTTGATCCAACTATAATTGTCCCTCTCCTTTTATCACCAATACCTCAAATCTATTGATCAAAAACAAGTGATCTACAAGCTCTGGACACATGAAAATGTATCATCACTGTGTTGTTTTGCTAGGGTTCAATGTGGTGTAATAAGGCCTCAACCAACAGATATCATTTATAATCAAATTACCTTTTTAGAAATATCCAATGGAACCATTTCATCCTTCACATCCAACAGTCCACTGTTAAACCTTACACGTGACAGAGGGACGAAACAGGCCTTCAACACTACCGCTGTTACGTTCACCTGTAAAATGACATGCAGAAAATACACTTCATGAATATGTGAATTTTGGAAAAATAAAAGGCAATATAACACAAAGGATGATCATGACCATGGTTTAATTGTTATATTTTAATAGTTATCTATTAAAAAGAGGGAGGGGTGGAAGCCACCAAGCCACCATCAACACTAAGCTACTACATTAAATGTAAAAAACTATTTGAGACCAAAAACACAACAAACACCAAAGACAAAGATAATAGATGGTAATAAAATGCAATAAAACAAACATAACAAACCTGATGCTCAATCTTCCTCCTTTTGGGTTCTCTACAGGACTGCTCAACTTCCCCCAGTTGGTTCATCTGTAATGATGAATGGCTTGGTGTTAAACACAAGGTGGAGAATCTAATCTCTAATAAAGACAGTCTTCAAGGTTAGTAGTTTGTATCAAACAATACAACTCATTGACCATTACTATGGTAATGTCTCAACCACACAATTCCAGTGTGTTACCTTCTTGTTCAGTTGTTCCTCGAAGTCAAATCCTTGGAATTGGTTCACTGTCTTACGGTATACAGAGGAGACTTTCTTCTCACTTTTAATTCAGCCAATCAGAGCAGAGCAAAGAAAGGATTGTTTTTCATGCAAAAAAATAAATACATAAATGCTTACAATGGATTTGGAATCATGAAGAACCCCTAGTTTGACCCCTCACATGCTACTTAAAGCAGATTATTTTTTATATTTTTCTTTTCCTTTATAGTGAAGTCGATGGGACAGTGAATATACAAACGATCCTAACTTTTTGTTTTGCGATGTTTTCGGCAGAGCAGGCCTCGCATTCTGTGGACCTTAATGACCAAACTAATAGATGAAACAGAAACAAAATGTACGGCATGACACCACAGCTTTTGGGCTTGTGGGTCCCTGACTATAACATACCGGTAGCACATCAACTATCTGGAGACATTTCAGTACGCACAGTCTGGTGATTTAACAACATGCCTTGCATGTTTGCTTGAAACCATTTTAAATTGAGTTTAATGTCTAAAAACAAGCTTAACTTTTGTTAAAAGGTTAAAGCCCTACATTCTAATCTAATAGTAACCATTGCTATAATGCGTGTTCAGTAACAGAGCCAGGAGTCTCCTCAACTCTTGAATTAACATAAAATATAGTTCCAAGTGGGTACACAATTTAACCCATAAATCACCATCAAATTACCACTTAAAATATGCATTGCACTTGCATAGGGCATAACTGAGATAAAAGCCATGCAAATGCTTCACATTCTTCCGTATGAAATCCATATGATTCCCATTTGGTAGGCCACGTATGAATTAATTCATTATTTGGACACACCTGATTCCAATAACTATCTGCATTGATGTGCATAGCCTTTTTGTGTTGTGTAATGGTCACCGTTTGACAGGTAACACCACTGTCACAATCACTATAATATTTAAATGACAAAAGGGATAATATGCAAACATGGACAGTCTGACAGCAGAATTGAGCGTAGACATACAGATTAGAGCTTTGGAATCAGGTGCGTCCAAATAATAATTAATTAATTGATACGTGCACTGCGCAAATAGGTCATGAGTCCCAATGTCCCAATATACATCATAGCATTTGATTTGGAAGATTATCATAGGCCTACTGCTGCTATGCTTTATGGTGAAGAAGGTTTGTAAAATAGCCTATAGGATATGCAGCAAAATTGTTCTGGTGGGAGGCGCACAGATCAACCCTGCAAGCATGAACTTTCTGTGTCTGGTTCATGGTGCGCTCCACAGATATAAAGAGCTAGAAGCCTCGTTCGCCTCTGCAGTTAATTGGAGCGATGTGCAAAAGTTCTAGACCGGACTTCCTGAAAAAACAAAGGGAACGCTGTCAGTCAAAGTGACTACTGGCCAATCACAGTGTGTCTTTTCCGTGACTTTTCCAAGGACCACAATTCACCCTTTGTCAGCCTTCTGGTTGGTCCCTGACTGACCAACCAGCAGGCTCTATCTACCTTGTCCTGCCCTGGTTCCGCCTTTTTTATGTTGAATTAGCTAAAACATAATTTTTGGAGAAATAAAAACATTTAAATACATGCTGAGTCACTATACTGCCACTGAGCAGCTCCATTTGACTGAAACCAAGTTTGAAATTAAATTGAACACACAGAATAACAATACGAAGCAACTGAATTAAAATGGTAGTGGATGGCGTGTCCCACCGTATGTCCCACCAAGACACAGCGACCAATGGGTGTGAAGAGGGGCGGGACAACGGGCGGGACTTGACAAAGGGTGAATTCAATTCAACAGAGCCAGTTCCGATGTTGCGCTGCTCAGCTGTTCTTATAGGCTGCATACGTAAAGACCAGCCCCCACCTGCCTCTGATTGGCTTACCGACTTCCGTATGTTTGACGCGCGTCTGGCTGATGCCCAAGGCTGTCCCTGTTCCGGTCTCCCCCAAGCCCCCTGTGATTGGCTGAACCGGACGTAGGGAGCGCTCGGTTGTAGTCACTTGGACCGCGCGAGGTGCACCAAAACCCAATTATCATTGCGTTTATCGCGCGCTTGCCCAGGCCACCACGGCTTCGTAACTTTTCGCGCCCGAGCGCCGGCCTTCGCGCCGCTTGCAATGTCGTGGACAATAACTGGGACATCTACCATAAAACGAGCGCTCCCTTCATAGACAGCCTTGGACATCGCTCGCACGCGTTTGACGCACGCGGAAGCAATGAACACGGAAGCGACGAAGATTCCCTTGGTTGCTCAATGCATACGCCCCCTAGCCGAAGGAGGCGTCTAGCTTTATATGTCTGTGGTGCACTCTCCTCTGCTCTGTGCCAAATTCTGTCTGTCTGTCTGTCTGTCTGTCTGTCTGTCTGACACACGGACAGACATGTGGCAGCCCGGCCAGTGCGCTGCATCGCGTGTCATCGTTGCCTAGTTAAAGACACTCGACTTAACATTTTAAGCCAGGCAAAATGGATAAAAAAGCCGGACCCTTTAGGTGAAATGGCTCTTCAACGGCGGAGAAGACTAGGCGAAAGTGCCAGGCGAAAGGACCAAATGTGTTGAGGAAAATACGTTTTAGGTGAATGGGCTGGTGACCCTCAAAATGCCCCCCCCCCCCCAAAAAAAAAGAAAAATAGAAGTATAAGTCGATCATGATAATAATATACATAGTTAAATTATTAACTAAAATTGAATTAGAAGGAGAACAAAATATTTACTGTTATGTTTAATGATAATACACTTGGAGAAACTTATTGTGAGATGACAGTTGCTAACCCAAATGACACATTGGTACCAGGCAACTGGGATGTGTTTGAATGATGTTTGAATGTAAGTTATTGACATGAAAACTGGACTGACATGTCATGGCCACAGTGTTGAAAATACATCTGTTCAGGAGGCACCGTTTGAAACTCTCACTTCCCAATGTATGTGATGTTATGCTTGAAATGGGGGTTAGCATCATATACCACTAGTTATGGTTTTAATTCAATAATCAGGGAAAGGGGGTTAGCATCATATACCACTAGTTATGGTTTTAATTCAATAATCAGGGAAAGGGGGTACTCTACTCTACTCAAGACAAAAAAGATTGAGAAAACACTGGGTTAGGGTGTGTAACCCTATTGCTGAATGAAGGGACAACTCATTTGCATGTATTCCTTTTAGTATAAGTAGTGAGTAAATAAAGCCCCCAACAGTATTGTGTGAAAAGGTGTGGAAGGATTGGAATAATAAAGGTTTACCAGAGGACAGCCATGAGTTATCCAAAGATTGTGATGATGATTTTGAGCAACCAACAACCTCCCGTTGCTCCGAAGTTGGTCGTTTGACTCAATTCAATGACTCAAATTGACTCGTTTTTTATAGTCACTCGATCAAAGCTCTACTTTCGCAGTCAAATTGCTCCCCTGAGCCTTTATTATTTCAACGTATTATAGTCTGAAGGATTTTAGTATCACCGCTGTTTGTTTACATCTACACTTCCGCATGAAGCGACGTGCCTGGGTCACGTGACCAGAGAGAGAGAGAGAGAGAGAGAGAGAGAGAGAGAGAGAGAGAGAGAGAGAGAGAGAGAGAGAGGGGACGGAGACTCTGGTATGTGACGTCATGTTTCAGAAACAGAAATGAGAAAACATTTCATTCATAATAAAAAAAAAAAAACATTTAATTCATAACTTTATTCAAATAGCTGTAGTAGTTCTATGATGTCATGACTTGATGTGTGATTGCATCATATATGTGGCTTTGTGGGAACTGGGAACTAGTTATGATTTATTGATTTACAAAATATCTAAATATAATTCAGACCTTAATATCTTTTTGTATACAAAAAAGGGGTGTGTTTCCTTCGGAAGTTGAATTCTCAGTAGGCCTATAAACAAAAAAATGTGTTTTAATTTAATGTGATATTCTCTTTTTTTCCCTCGAATGGAAATATACATTTGTTCATTTTATTCAATGTTGCCCCCCCACCCCCACCAAACAAAAATAAAAACATAACACATGAAATAAAACTGTCAGAATATACTGCATACTGCTTATCAGTCACATTCACATCATTCCACAACTTTTGATCTTCTTCATTGAGAAAGTTTGACAACTCTTGAAAGGGTCACATTCACATCATTCCACAACTTTTGATCTTCTTCATTGAGAAAGTTTGACAACTCTTGAAAGGTGTCTTCCTCCCCAGGCCAGCAAGCGGTGTAATTCTGAGATATTTGAACATTACTTGAGGGTTACATCATGTCTCCATTCTGACATGTCTCCTTTCCGACACTAACCCTATCTCTAACCCTTACCCTAAACCTAACCTCTATGGAAGTGTTGCCACTCCGACAATAATAAGTCAATGTCGGAGTGGCGACATGTCGGAATGGAGAGCGCCCCCCTTACTGGTTAAGTATTTCCAATTTCCAATATTTTTTACTTCTACTCTACTACACTACAACTCAGATCCAAACATTGTACTTTTACAGACGAGGGCTCGAAGGGAGGTTGAGCAAGACTGTGGGATTCCATGCAGCACCAGACTTCTTCTGGTTGATATAACCAGTTTTGAATAATTTGCTGCCCAATAGTAATGCATACAATTTGGGAGCGCTAATCCTCCATTTGGGCGGTCTCTCTGGAGTAGAACCGTATTTATTCTTGGAGTGCAACCGTTCGATATAAAAAGGTAGAAATTAGGCTATCAATTGATTGAAAAAGAGGCAAACATTTGCCTTGTGCAACATGGCCTACTTGTGCTCCAACAGAGCGTGCCATAAGGCAGGGCATTAATGAAAAAGTCGACAGGTCGACTCAGTCGACTTTATTACACAAGTCGACTCCCACCAGAGAAAGTCAAAATTCGAAGTTGAAGAAATAATAATAATAATACTTTCTATTGTGAAAATAGCAGATCTATTTTCACAATTTCCTCCTCTATATATTTGACAATTTGGACAATGTTTAATTTGTCATTTTAGAGGTGTTAAAAAGTCCTTAAATTGTTACTTTAGAAATTTGCAGATACCCTCTATACACTTAAACTTTATGTTGGTTTGTTTACTGTTGAGTGAGAAAACAATGTTGCACATTAAGTTAATCATCTGGGGACCCCCCAAAATAATTTGGGGATCGTGTGTGATGTGATGACGTCATCAAACGATAAAGTCGACTTCAACTCAACTTTTTACTGAGTCGAGTCGACTTGTAAAAATCACAAGTCGTTAATGCCCTACCATGAGGTGCGCTCACCACCGGCGATGCCAGTGACATCACACTGGCAATGCCAGGGTGCCACATCACCACTGGCATCACCAGGAATGCTGGTCAGAAAAGCTGGTAGTAAATATATTTACTAAAGATTAGAACAATACCTTGCAAAAAATAAATACAAATTATTATATAAGTATAATAATAAAATGAATAATAGTATCCTGATTCAAAAGTTTTATTTTCAAAAGAATGCACAAAAGAAGACTTTCACTTACTATACACTATATAAACATTGCAAAAGTGTACACATTTCATTTTTTTTTTGTTTTTTTGTTTTTTATCATAAAAAGTGGAAAACATTGACATTGTTATCTTATCAGTTTAAACCATAAGAATGGAAGCGCTGCCTGGTTTCATTCACAGTCGCTCAAAACCCTCATGCCTATACCTATATGCAATAGGCATAATTATGCATAGAATCAAAGGAACCAAAAGTTCCTTTGCTTGTGGTGAGGAGGACTGTGGCTTCTGTGGCTTGTCATACTGTGATTAGAATGAATCAGAGACAGCTCCAGGGAATAATCAGCAGGGGGGCCTTCAATGTTCCAAAGGGGGCACTTTATTTTTCAACAAACCCCTATCCTATATATAGCAAGACAGCGTTTTGTCCATTAATTTACACGTTTTCTCACTGAAAGGATTTTAATTTCCCGTGCTGCATGCACAACACATGAATAGACATCAAAATAAAACCAACTGGTGCAGTGCTAGTGTAGGCTATCTTTTATTATTGAATTTTCATTAAACTATTAATTATGTGAAGATATATATTTTATAATAATAATCACAAAGAACATAAAGAGAACACATAATTAACACATGTAAAACATCTTAAAATAATAGCGGGGTAGGGAAATACCCGTCGATCTGGACTGGGGGGCACAATGTCTAATCTGGGTGGGCATTGCCCCCCTATGCACCCCTGTGGAGCCGCCTATGGAATGAATGTTCCTCATGCACATTTCCAGACTTCAGAAAAAAGACAAAGCTTCTGCTTACTGCAAGGTGTCCCCCCCTAACTGAACCCTCATGTTCTGCTTACTGCAAGGTGTTCCCCCCCTAACTGAACCCTCATGTTCTGCTTACTGCAAGGTGTCCCCCCTAACTGTACCCTCGTGTTCTGCTTAATGCAAGGTGTCCCCCTAACTGTACCCTCAAGTTCTGCCTCAAAGTTTGATTTAGACGAAAGCTTCAACAAAGTGTACAACTATAGGGTTTCCCCCTGTATGAATCTGCATGTGCATCTTCAGACCTTTTTTGCTTAAAGCCGTTGCCACAACCTGTACAGATGTTCTGTGTATGAATTCTCATGCAGCTCTCCAAAGTGTTAAAATGACTAAAGCTGCTGCCAAAAGCCCCCTTCCCACAGCAAGGTGGAACCAGAACTTTCAGGAACCTGAACCTATTTTTTTGGTTCTAGTTTTGTTTCCATACAGCTAAAGGGCTATTCCACTGTATGAATCCTCATGTGTTGCTTTAGACTACACTCTCGACTAAAGCTTTTACCACAAAGTGAACAGATAAATGGCTTTTCCCCTGTATGAATCCTCATGTGCTGCTTCAGATTGAAAGTTGTACTAAAGCTTCTGCCACAAACTGTGCAGCTAAAAGGTTTTTCCCCCCTATGAATTAGCATGTGTTGCTTCAGACTACTCTCTCGACTAAAACTTTTACCACAAAGTGAACAGATGAAGGGTTTTTCCCCTGTATGAATCCTCATGTGCCGCTTCAGAATACTATTTTGACTAAAGCTGCTGTCACAAACTGTGCAGCTAAAAGGCTTTTCCCCCGTATGAATTAGCATGTGGTGTTTCAGATTACTCTCGTGACTAAAGCTGTTACCACACAGTGTACAGCTAAAGGGTTTTTCCCCTGTATGATTTAGCATGTGTTGCTTCAAACTACCCCCTCGACTAAAGCTGCTGCCACAATCTGTGCAGCTAAAGGGTTTTTCCCCTGGTATGAATCTTCATGTGCTGCTTCAAAGTACTATTTTTATTAAAGCTGCAGTCACAAACTGTGCAACTAAAAGGTTTTTCCCCCGCATGAATTAGCATGTGTTGCTTCAAACTACTCTCTCGACTAAAGCTGTCACCACACAGTGTACAGCTATAGGGCCTTTCCAATGTATGACTCTTCATGTGCTGCTTCAGATTACCCTCGTGACTAAAGCTGTTGCCACAAACTGTACAGCTAAAGGGCTTTTCCCCAGTATGAATCCTCATGTGCATCTTCAAATTACCCTTGTGACTAAAGCCTTTGCCACAAACTGTACAGCTAAAGGGCTTTTCCCCTGTATGAATCCTCATGTGTTGCTTCAGACTGACATTTGTACTAAAGCCATTGCCACAAACTGTGCAGCTAAAGGGTTTTTCCCCTGTATGACTCCTCATGTGCTGCTTCAGATCACTCTCTTGAACAAAGCTGTTACTACAAAGTGTACAGCTGAAGGGTTTTTCCCCTGTATGAATTAGCATGTGCCGCTTCAGATGACCCTCTCGACTAAAGCTGTTACCACAAAGTGTACATCTATAGGGTTTTTCCCCTGTATGAACTTTCATGTGCCGTTTCAAACTACCCTCTTGACTAAAGCTGCTGCCACAAACTGTGCAGCTAAAGGGTTTTTCCCCTGTATGAATTAGCATGTGTTGCTTAAGATTACGGTTTTGACTAAAGCCCTTGCCACAAACTTTGCAGCTAAAGGGTTTTTCCCCTGTATGAACCTTCATGTGCCTCTTCAGATTACTATTTTGACTAAAGCTGCTGCCACAAACTGTACAGCTAAAGTGTTTTCCCCCTGTATGAGGTCTATGAACTCTCATGTGCTGCATCAGAAGATATTTTCCATTAAAGCCGGTGCTGCAAAGTGTACATACAAAGGGATTTACCCCTCTATGAGTCTCCGTGGACGGACACTGTTTTGATGATTTCACAGCGTGGAAAAGCTTATTGCTCATAGACGGTCTTTGTCCTTCCACGTGTTGTGTATCGTTTGATTTTTTTGTGTTTAAAATTGACCGGTCTTCCCTGGTCTCCTCCCAGTCATCACTGTCTTCAGTGTCAGATTCAGAACAGTGTGAAGAGAGGAGCTGAGCATCACTGGTTCCTTGTGATGTTTCACAGTCATCTGCACCAGCTTGCATTTGTTTGTGTGTGTAGGAGGTGCTGGCTGGAGGGTCTGTTTCTCTGTTTTCATCAGTTTCATCACTTTTCACTGTTACTAATGTCAACATTGTCCCGTCAGCCTCTAATGGGACATGCTCTTGTGTTTGGAACAGCTCCTCCTGTTCCTCTATGATGTGTGGAGGTTCTGGTTCTTTCTGGATCAGTCTGTAACCCTGCTCCTTCTGATCTGGTGAAGACTCCTCTTTACAAAGAGGGAAACCGTCTAGCAGGAGGAAAATGAAGCAATAAGCCACAAGAGAAGACGCTGCGCCTCGTGTCTCACCACGCTTCTCAGTCGTTATAAAATACCAGGTAACCACATGCCTCGCGTGGCTTATTGCTTTTCTAAAACGGTTAGAATATGTTAACATGAAAAATCATCGACATGTGCCAATTAAAACTGTTCTATTACACTAATAATTCACTACAAGGTCTGTAAGAAAGTTCCCAGCTACAAGAAAGTAGTTCCCAGCTTTTTGCCAACAACACAGGTGCAGATAATCGGTGCACTGTGTGACACTGGAAATAAATAACACACCTGGGTTTAATATAAACTGATTCAAGGTGTGGGTTACAGTCTCATATACCACAGCAATTAAAGGACAACTCCGCCCTAAATCACTTCTAGGCTCATTTTCCTACTTATATTGATCCAAAAAGACTGTCCATGGGGTCTATTAGGAAGAAATGCCCCTGTTGTCCAGTTTCCCCAGCAGAACCAAGCAGCCCTCATAGCATAGAGTGGAGCCTATAGGCCTATATAAGCCTATCGTTTTAACACTATTTGTTGTGGTTAAAAGTGTTGTTATTTTTCCATGAATGTGGTACTAGTTGTCATTACAAACATATCCATGCCATTGTTGTCCCACAAAAGCCATCACACTCTGCTAAACAGATGTTCTGCTTGTATATGTTTTTCCAAGTCCCGAAAAAGACACGCTGTGATTGGCCAGTACAGTCACTTTGATTGGCAGTTGTGCTGAATGCTCACCCCAAAATATGATTTATGAGATTGTGGTACTTGTGTGGCACAATCAAGGCATGGATGTGTTTGTAATGACAACTAGTAACACATTCATGAAAAAATAAATCCCTTTTGACCGCAACAAATAGTGTAAAAGCGATAGGCTTATAAGCTCCACTCTATGCTATGAGAGCTGCTGGGTTCTGCTGGGGAAACTGGACAACAGGGGCATTTCTGCCTAATAGACCCCATGGACAGTCTTTTTGGATCAATATAAGTAGGAAAATTAGCCTAGAAGTGATTTCGGGGCGGAGTTGTCCTTTAAGGTAAACCAGCCAATCAGAATCAAGGAATGGAACTAGCCGTTTTAGAATAAATGATAGTTCAGTCAGGACACTCTTCTTCTGAGCACAAGCAAGCATTGGGATCATCATCGCTCTCACCTTTAGTGTCTATTGTGCACGGCATACAAAGACCCTCTTCCTTTATGAGTGGTTTCACATCCCTGTCAGGTGATGGCTTTGAGGACACTG
Organism: Nannobrachium achirus; assembly: GCF_963921795.1. Classification (NCBI taxonomy): domain Eukaryota; kingdom Metazoa; phylum Chordata; class Actinopteri; order Myctophiformes; family Myctophidae; genus Nannobrachium; species Nannobrachium achirus. The sequence continues at coordinate 6,462,825 of NC_137810.1, read as the reverse complement.
CCACAACACCTGGTTTTAACTCCACCTACAAAAAAATACATGAATCCATAAATACATGTGGTACAGTCTCTTCTTGGAGGTAGCAGAGTTCTGTTCATCTTCTAACATCATTATAGGCAACAGAACATGTATTTCCTTCACTGATTTGATCCAACTATTATTGTCCCTCTCCTTTTATCACCAATATCTCAAATCTATTGACCAAAAACAATTGATCTACAAGCTCTGGACAAAACACTGCATCAACACTGTGTTGTTTTGCTAGGGTTCAATGTGGTGTAATAAGGCCTCAACCAACAGATATAATTTATAATCAAATTACCTTTTTAGAAATATCCAGTGGAACCATTTCATCCTTCACATCCAACAGTCCACTGTTAAACCTTACACGTGACAGAGGGACGAAACAGGCCTTCAACACTACCGCTGTTACGTTCACCTGTAAAATGACATGCAGAAAAGACAATTCATGGATATGTGAATTTTGGAAAAATAAAAGGCAATACAAAACAAAAGATGATCATGACCATCGTTTAATTTTAAAATTTTAATAGTTATCTAACACTAAGCTACTACATTAAATGTAAAAACTATTTGGACCAAAAACACAACAAACACCAAAGACAAAGATAATAAATTACCACACAGTGTACAGCTAAATGTTTTTTCCACTGAATTAACCTTCATGTGCTGCTTCAGAATACTATTTTTACTAAAGCTGCTGTTACAAACTGTGCAGCTAAAGGGTTTTCCCCCTGTATGAAGTCTATGAACTCTCATGTGCTGCATCAGAAGATATTTTCGATTAAAGCCGGTGCTGCAAAGTGTACATACAAAGGGATTTACCCCTCTATGAGTCTCCGTGGACGGACACTGTTTTGATGATTTCACAGCATGGAAAAGCTTATTGCTCATAGACGGTCTTTGTCCTTCCACGTGTTGTGTATCGTTTGATTTGTGTGTGTTTAAAATTGACTGGTCTTCCCTGGTCTCCTCCCAGTCATCACTGTCTTCAGTGTCAGATTCAGAACAGTGTGAAGAGAGGAGCTGAGCATCACTAGTTCCTTGTGATGTTTCACAGTCATCTCCAGCTTGCATTTGTTTGTGTGTGTAGGAGGTGCTGGCTGGAGGGTCTGTTTCTCTGTTTTCATCAGTTTCATCGCTTTTCACCGTTAATAATGTCAACATTGTCCCATCAGCCTCTAATGGGACATGCTCTTGTGTTTGGAACAGCTCCTCCTGTTCCTCTTTGATTTGTGGAGGTTCTGGTTCTTTCTGGATCAGTCTGGAACCCTGCTCCTTCTGTTCTGGTGAAGACTCCTCTTTACAAAGAGGGACACCGTCTAGGAGGAGGAAAATAAATGATAGTTCAGTCAGGATACTCTTGACCGTCAGGTCGCAGTTACTATCAAAACCTCCACCAGCTGTCAGTCTGTCAGTCAGTCACATGACTCACGTCACACTTTTCCCCTACTCATATCTCTGCCACCGTTGCCCCTATCCATGCCAAACTTTGCATACCCACTCCTTGGCTGCCAAACCACAACCTCCCCTCATTTCTCACATGGCCCTCTTCTAGCGCCACCATGAGGCCGATTCTTGCAAAACACATATTTGGACACTGCTCCTACAGATTTTGCCCTAAAATCACGCAAAGCGGTGTATAAAACATGTGACCTGACAGTCGCTTATCTCCCGATTAGGGAGTCTTACTGGTAGTTCAGTCAGGACACTCACACAAGCAAGCATTAGGATCATCATCGCTCTCACCTTTAGTCTCTATTGTGCACGGCATACAAAGACCCTCTTCCTTTATGAGTGGTTTCACATCCCTGTCAGGTGATGGCTTTGAGGACACTGCCACAACACCTGGTTTTAACTCCACCTACAAAAAAATACATGAATCCATAAATACATGTGGTACAGTCTCTTCTTGGAGGTAGCAGAGTTCTGTTCATCTTCTAACATCATTATAGGCAACAGAACATGTATTTCCTTCACTGATTTGATCCAAATATTATTGTCCTTCTCCTTTTATCACGAATACCTCAAATCTATTGACCAAAAACAATTGATGTACAAGCTCTGGACACAACACTGCATCAACACTGTGTTGTTTTGCTAGGGTTCAATGTGGTGTAATAAGGCCTCAACCAACAGATATCATTTATAATCAAATTACCTTTTTAGAAATATCCAATGGAACCATTTGTGTCCCAATCTCCCCAGGAGCCAGTCATTGCAATTTTTTTCATTTTCATTTTTTCATTTCATTTGAAAGCTGGGGATCATAGCTACAAAATGATATATTGGTTGTGGAGATTGACCCAACAGTTTTGAAGATATGGCTTATAGAATGATGCCATGCTGAAATAGTACTTTTGAGATATTCAAGTTTTAAATAAATTTCTAACCTGCAATGACCTGACTCCGCCACATGGGGAGCAATCTTCAATTCAATCTTCAATTCAAAGAAGCTTTATTGGCATGAGAACACAAACGTTTACACAGTGGTGGAAAAAGTACCAACATTTTATAATAAAGTAAAGTATCAATTCTGCAATGTAGAATCACTCTGTTACAAGTAAAAGTCCAGAATAAAAAATGTACTTGAGTAAAAGTACAAAAGTATTGGTATCCAAATGTACTTAAAGTACCAAAAGTAAAAGTACAAAATGTTTGAAAATAGCAGATCTACAAGCTCACAACGCGTCGCACCGCAATGCGTTGTGAGCTTGTAGATCGTCTATTTTCAAATAGCCTTGGTATAACATAGGGCTAAAGTGGTTTATGTATGTTTTAAACTTTAGTTATTGCTCTCTAAAAAGATAATGCCACAACAGCATCTCAAGCATTATTGGGCTAAATGTAAAGACGCTACAGTGCGCCAACCGTGAAGCAGTTTAACCAATTTGCTACATACGTCTACACAAACGGTCAGATTACAAAGATAAATTGCTTAGTGAAGGCTCACAGATGTCACCATAGGGTACGCTCCAGCAGAATGTCCCGTAATGATCGTATTATTTAATGAGGAGCATTTTAATCCGATCGGTCGTCGTTTCCTTAAAAAGGTATTAATGTATCTAAGTGCAGTACACCTCGCAACCGATGGGGTCGCATGGCTGAAAAACAACAGAAAATGGCATCTGATCGGATTAAAATGCAGTTTATTAAACAATACGAAAGATACGGGTAATTCTGCTTGAGCGTACCATACTGTGACATCTGTGAGACTTCAGTAAGCACGTTATCTTTGAAATATGAAGGTTTTTGTAGACGTACGTAGCAAATAGGATTAACTGCTCAACACGAGGTTGAAGTGAATTCATTACGTGTGCAACAGGGCTAACTGTGCTAAATGTAGCATAATCAGTGTTTGTGTAACTTGTGTAACTTCAGTCAGAAGGATTATTTGACCTGATAATAAAACACAATCTACAGGCTTAACCGCCTCGCGTTGTGAGCTTGTAGAAGAGAGCAACAATAGAGTTGGGTCACGTTTTATTTGTTTATAGCCTGCAGCTAGCGCTGCAGCTAGCGCTAGCTAACGCTAGCTAGCGTTAGCCGTTAGCCACTCATAGCCAGTCAACCAGAATAGTCTACTCTAAAGTCAACTTTCCGACGGCGAGTGAACGATTGCATTCCATCCATGTTTTCTTGGCTGTCAATTTATTGTCCAAAAAAACAAACACCCTGAACGTTAGAATTAGATAGTTTAGGACGACACTGATCTATTCAATGCTAAGCTAACTCAGTGACAAAGGAAGCTTCCGCAGTTCCGCACCGGAGCTTCACAGAAGACAAACGCATACGTCACAGACGCCTCCAGGCAGGAACGGATCATTTCACCAGCGTAGAAGAAGAAACAGCGGAAGAACGGCGGAAGAATAATAAATAATAATACACAAAATCATACATTACGTGGTTAATAATTGTTCATTTGGAACACACGTGGCATTAAATTAATGGGATAAATACTGTGGGTTGCAACGCTAAGTAATGGAGTCCCGATATTACCGCATTTGGCTACAAACGGCTAACAAAGGCTGGCTAGTTAGCATTTTAGCTAATATAAACTGGGAGGACTAACAGAATTATGTACCGATCTCTCACATTAATTAAAAAAAGTCTTATTTACATGCAGAGTTAAGCTCTGGCGTTTAAGTGAAATGTAGCCTAGATATTATGAGATGCTGTGGCATTAAAAAAAAAAGAGCAAAAAAAAAAAAAAAATCATTTTGGCTACAGGGAATAATGACAGTCCCCGAGATGACTAGCTGCTGGGGGTGCTGGGACACATTTCATCCTTCACATCCAACAGTCCACTGTTAAACCTTACACGTGACAGAGGGACGAAACAGGCCTTCAACACTACTGCTGTTACGTTCACCTGTAAAATGACATGCAGAAAATACACTTCATGAATATGTGAATTTTGGAAAAATAAAAGGCAATATAACACAAAGGATTATCATGACCATGGTTTAATTGTTATATTTTAATAGTTATCTATTAAAAAGAGGGAGGGGTGGAAGCCACCAAGCCACCATCAACACTAAGCTACTACATTAAATTAAAAAAAACTATTTGAGACCAAAAACACAACAAACACCAAAGACAAAGATAATAGATAATAGATGGTAATAAAATGCAATAAAACAAACATAACAAACCTGATGCTCAATCTTCCTCCTTTTGGGTTCTCTACAGGACTGCTCAACTTCCCCCAGTTGGTTCATCTGTAATGATGAATGGCTTGGTGTTAAACACAAGGTGGAGAATCTAATCTCTAATAAAGATAGTCTTCAAGGTTAGTAGTTTGTATCAAACAATACAACTCATTGACCATTACTATGGTAATGTCTCAACCACACAATTCCAGTGTGTTACCTTCTTGTTCAGTTGTTCCTCGAAGTCAAATCCTTGGAATTGGTTCACTGTCTTACGGTATACCGAGGAGACTTTCTTTGCACTTTTAATTCAGCCAATCAGAGCAGAGCAAAGAAAGGATTGTTTTTCATGCAAAAAAATAAATACATAAATGCTTACAATGGATTTGGAATCATGAAGAACCCATAGTTTGACCCCTCACATGCTACTTAAAGCAGATTATTTTTTTATATTTTTCTTTTCCTTTATAGTGAAGTCGATGGGACAGTGAATATACAAACGATCCTAACTTTTTGTTTTGCGATGTTTTCGGCAGAGCAGGCCTCGCATTCTGTGGACCTTAATGACCAAACTAATAGATGAAACAGAAACAAAATGTACGGCATGACACCACAGCTTTTGGGCTTGTGGGTCCCTGACTATAACATACCGGTAGCACATCAACTATCTGGAGACATTTCAGTACGCACAGTCTGGTGATTTAACAACATGCCTTGCATGTTTGCTTGAAACCATTTTAAATTGAGTTTAATGTCTAAAAACAAGCTTAACTTTTGTTAAAAGGTTAAAGCCCTACATTCTAATCTAATAGTAACCATTGCTATAATGCGTGTTCAGTAACAGAGCCAGGAGTCTCCTCAACTCTTGAATTAACATAAAATATAGTTCCAAGTGGGTACACAATTTAACCCATAAATCACCATCAAATTACCACTTAAAATATGCATTGCACTTGCATAGGGCATAACTGAGATAAAAGCCATGCAAATGCTTCACATTCTTCCGTATGAAATCCATATGATTCCCATTTGGTAGGCCACGTATGAATTAATTCATTATTTGGACACACCTGATTCCAATAACTATCTGCATTGATGTGCATAGCCTTTTTGTGTTGTGTAATGGTCACCGTTTGACAGGTAACACCACTGTCACAATCACTATAATATTTAAATGACAAAAGGGATAATATGCAAACATGGACAGTCTGACAGCAGAATTGAGCGTAGACATACAGATTAGAGCTTTGGAATCAGGTGCGTCCAAATAATAATTAATTAATTGATACGTGCACTGCGCAAATAGGTCATGAGTCCCAATGTCCCAATATACATCATAGCATTTGATTTGGAAGATTATCATAGGCCTACTGCTGCTATGCTTTATGGTGAAGAAGGTTTGTAAAATAGCCTATAGGATATGCAGCAAAATTGTTCTGGTGGGAGGCGCACAGATCAACCCTGCAAGCATGAACTTTCTGTGTCTGGTTCATGGTGCGCTCCACAGATATAAAGAGCTAGAAGCCTCGTTCGCCTCTGCAGTTAATTGGAGCGATGTGCAAAAGTTCTAGACCGGACTTCCTGAAAAAACAAAGGGAACGCTGTCAGTCAAAGTGACTACTGGCCAATCACAGTGTGTCTTTTCCGTGACTTTTCCAAGGACCACAATTCACCCTTTGTCAGCCTTCTGGTTGGTCCCTGACTGACCAACCAGCAGGCTCTATCTACCTTGTCCTGCCCTGGTTCCGCCTTTTTTATGTTGAATTAGCTAAAACATAATTTTTGGAGAAATAAAAACATTTAAATACATGCTGAGTCACTATACTGCCACTGAGCAGCTCCATTTGACTGAAACCAAGTTTGAAATTAAATTGAACACACAGAATAACAATACGAAGCAACTGAATTAAAATGGTAGTGGATGGCGTGTCCCACCGTATGTCCCACCAAGACACAGCGACCAATGGGTGTGAAGAGGGGCGGGACAACGGGCGGGACTTGACAAAGGGTAAATTCAATTCAACAGAGCCAGTTCCGATGTTGCGCTGCTCAGCTGTTCTTATAGGCTGCATACGTAAAGACCAGCCCCCACCTGCCTCTGATTGGCTTACCGACTTCCGTATGTTTGACGCGCGTCTGGCTGATGCCCAAGGCTGTCCCTGTTCCGGTCTCCCCCAAGCCCCCTGTGATTGGCTGAACCGGACGTAGGGAGCGCTCGGTTGTAGTCACTTGGACCGCGCGAGGTGCACCAAAACCCAATTATCATTGCGTTTATCGTGCGCTTGCCCAGGCCACCACGGCTTCGTAACTTTTCGCGCCCGAGCGCCGGCCTTCGCGCCGCTTGCAATGTCGTGGACAATAACTGGGACATCTACCATAAAACGAGCGCTCCCTTCATAGACAGCCTTGGACATCGCTCGCACGCGTTTGACGCACGCGGAAGCAATGAACACGGAAGCGACGAAGATTCCCTTGGTTGCTCAATGCATACGCCCCCTAGCCGAAGGAGGCGTCTAGCTTTATATGTCTGTGGTGCACTCTCCTCTGCTCTGTGCCAAATTCTGTCTGTCTGTCTGTCTGACACACGGACAGACATGTGGCAGCCCGGCCAGTGCGCTGCATCGCGTGTCATCGTTGCCTAGTTAAAGACACTCGACTTAACATTTTAAGCCAGGCAAAATGGATAAAAAAGCCGTACCCTTGAACATTTAGGCGAAATGGCTCTTCAACGGCGGAGAAGACTAGGCGAAAGTGCCAGGCGAAAGGACCAAATGTGTTGAGGCAAATACGTTTTAGGCGAATGGGCTGGTGACCCTCAAAATGCCCCCCCAAAAAAGAAAAATAGAAGTATAAGTCGATCATGATAATAATATACATAGTTAAATTATTAACTAAAATTGAATTAGAAGGAGAACAAAATATGTACTGTTATGTTTAATGAAAATACACTTGGAGAAACTTATTGTGAGACTGACAGTTGCTAACCCAAATGACATGGTACCAGGCAACTGGGATGTGTTTGAATGATGTTTGAATGTAAGTTATTGACATGAAAACTGGACTGAAATGTCATGGCCACAGTGTTGAAAATATATCTGTTCAGGAGGCACGTTTGAAATTCTCACTCAGAATTGATGTGATGTTATGCTTGAAATGGGGGTTAGCATCATATACCACTAGTTATGGTTTCAATAATCAGGGAAAGGGGGTTAGCATCATATACCACTAGTTATGGTTTTAATTCAATAATCAGGGAAAGGGGGTTAGCATCATATACCACTAGTTATGGTTTTAATTCAATGATCAGGGAAAGGGGGTACTCTACTCTACTCAAGCCAAAAAAGATTGAGAAAACACTGGGTTAGGGTGTGTAACCCTATTGCTGAATGCAGGGACAGCTCATTTGCATGTATTCCTTTTAGTATAAGTAGTGAGTAAATAAAGCCCCCAACAGTATTGTGTGAAAAGGTGTGGAAGGATTGTAATAATAAAGGTTTACCAGAGGACAGCCATGAGTTATCCAAAGATTGTGATGATGATTTTGAGCAACCAACAACCTCCCGTTGCTCCGAAGTTGGTCGTTTGACTCAATTCAATGACTCAAATGGACTCGTTTTTTATAGTCACTCGATCAAAGCTCTACTTTCGCAGTCAAATTGCTCCCCTGAGCCTTTATTATTTCAACGTATTATAGTCTAAAGGATTTTAGTATCACCGCTGTTTGTTTACATCTACACTTCCGCATGAAGCGACGTGCCTGGGTCACGTGACCACCAGAGAGAGAGAGAGAGAGAGAGAGAGAGAGAGAGAGAGAGAGAGAGAGAGAGAGAGAGAGAGAGAGAGAGAGAGAGAGAGAGAGACAGACAGACAGACAGACACGGAGACTCCGGTGTGTGACATCATGTTTCAGTTTACTTCTTGAAACAGAAAAGAGAAAACATTTCATTCATAACTTTATTCAAATAGCTGTAGTAGTTCTATGATGTCATGACTTGATGTGTGATTGCATCATATGTGGCTTTGTGGGAACTGGGAACTAGTTATGATTGAGTCTATAATAGTTATAATATAATATAATTTTCATAAATAATAAAAAGCATGTTTTTTCTCTCACAGAGGTAATTTATTGATTTACAAAATATCTAAATATAATTCAGACCTTATCTTATTTATACAAAAAAGGGGTGTTAATAAAAATGTGTTTTAATTTAATGTGATATTCTCTTTTTCCCCTCTAATGGAAATATACATTTGTTTATTTTATTCAATGTTGCCCCCCTCCCCCACCCCCACCAAACAAAAATAAAAACATAACACATGAAATAAAACATAAGGATTAATGAACAGTGAGGATCTTACTGTCAGAATATACTGCATACTGCTTATCAGTCAACATTCACATCATTCCACAACTTTTGATCTTCTTCATTGAGAAAGTTTGACAACTCTTGAAAGGTGTCTTCCTCCCCAGGCCAGCAAGCGGTGTAATTCTGAGATATTTGAACATTACTTGAGGGTTACATCATGTCTCCATTCCGACACTAACCCTATCTCTAACCCTAACCCTAAACCTAACCTCTATGGAAGTGTTGCCACTCCGACAATACGAAGTCAATGTCGGTGTGGCAACATGTCGGACTGGAGAGCACCCCCCTTACTGGAGTATTTCCACTTTCCAATACTTTTACTTCTACTCCACTACATCTTAGATCCAAACATTGTACTTTTACTCCACTACAATTATTTGAAACCTTTAGTTACTAGTTACTTTGCAGATATACATTATAATATTATATAACATACATGAACCACTTTAGGGCTGGAGGTGTAGTGTGGGGGAGTCAGTGGTAGAGAGAGGAACAGACGAGGTGTAGTGTGGGGGAGTCAGTGGTAGAGAGGAACAGACGAGGGCTCGAAGGGAGGTTGAGCAAGACTGTGGGATTCCATGCAGCACCAGACTTCTTCTGGTTGATGTAACCAGAATGTATCTTTTGAATAATTTGCTGCCCAATAGTAATGCATAAAATTTGGGAGCGCAAATCCTCCATTTGGACGGTCTCTCTGGAGTAGAAACGTATTTATTCTTGGAGTGCAACCGTTCGATATAAAAAGGTAGAAATTAGGATATCAATTGATTGAAAAAGTGGCAAACATTTGCCTTGTGCGCCAGCAGAGCGTGCATAAGGTGCGCTCACCACCGCCGATGCCAGTGAAATCACACTGGCGATGCCAGTGTGCCACATCACTACTGGCATCACCAGGAATGCTGGTCAGAAATGCTGGTAGTAAATATATTTACTAAAGATTAGAACAATACCTTGCAAAAAATAAATACATAAATTATATAATAATAATAATAACATGTATAATAGTATAAGGGTTAGGGTTAGGGTTAACCCTAACCCTAGGGTTAGGGTTAGTTTTATTTTCAAAAGAATGCACAAAAGAAGACTTTCCTCACTTTCACTTAGGGCCTACTACGCACTATAGCTTAGTTTTTTTTACATCATAAAACATCATAAAAAGTGACATCATAAAAGTGGAAAACATTGACATTGTTATCTTATCAGTTTAAAACATAAGAAGGGAAGCGCTGCCTGGTTTCATTCAGTGGCTCAAAACCCTCATGCCTATATGCAATAGGCATAATTATTCATATAATCTAGCGTGGTTGCTTAACGCTGGTTTTTGACATTATCTAAACGAAGCGGATAAAAGCCTTGGGTACCAAACTTTATTTTGACGTTTACCCATATAATATCCATATCAAGTTGGGCTCCCATTTCTAGCCCAAATAAAGTTTTTTGTGCAAAACAAATGCTTGCAATGGATTCAGAATCATGACAAACCCCTAGTTAGACCCCTCAAATCCTACTTAAAGCAGATTTATTTTCGGGGTATTTTCCTCCTGTATAGAAAGTCGATGGGAGCCCAACTTGATATGGATATTATATGGGTAAACATCAAAATAAAGTTTGGTACCCAAGGCTAAAATCCATCGTTAGGTCCTAAAGAAGCCTCAAAAAAAGTTTGGCGCTTTTATCCGCTTCGTTTCGATAATTTCGTTAAGCAACCCTGCTATCAAAGGAACCAAAAGTTCCTTTAAGTGGTGAGGCGGACTGTGGCTTGTCATACTGTGATTGGAATGAATGTTCCTCATGCACATATCCAGACTTCAGAAAAAGACAAAGCTTCTGCTTACTGTAAGGTGCCCCCCCCTAACTGAACCCTCATATTCTGCTTACTGCAAGGTGTCTAGTTCTGGGTCAACCCTACAGTGGAAATGGTGCTGTACATAGTACAGCTAAAGGGCTATTCCCCTGTATGAATCCTCATGTGTTGTTTCAGATTACCCTTTTGACTAAAGCTGCTACCACAAAGTGAACAGAGGAAGGGTTTTTCCCCTGTATGAACCTTCATGTGCCGCTTCAGAGCACTATTTAGACTAAAGCTGCTGTCACAAACTGTGCAGTTAAAGGGTTTTTCCCCTGTATGAATTAGCATGTGTTGCTTCAGATGACCCTCTTGACTAAAGCTTTTACCACAAAGTGAACAGATGAAGGGTTTTTCCCCTGTATGAATCTCCATGTGCCGCTTCAGAAGACTATTGTTACTAAAGCTGCTGTCACAAACTGTGCAGTTAAAGGGTTTTTTCCCCTGTATGAATTACCATGTGTTGCTTAAGATGACCCTCTTGACTAAAGCTGTTACCACACAGTGTACAGCAAAATGGTTTTTCCCCTGTATGAATCCTCATGTGCTTCTTCAGAACAACGTTTCTACTAAAGCTGCTGCCACAAACTGTGCAGCTAAAGGGTTTTTCTCCTGTATGAATTAGCATGTGTTGCTTCAGAGTACCCTCTCGACTAAAGCTTTTACCACAAAGTGAACAGAGGAAGGGTTTTTCCCCTGTATGAATCTTCATGTGCTGCATCAGAAGACTATTGTTACTAAAGCTGCTGCCACAAACTGTGCAGCTAAAGGGTTTTCCCCCAGTATGAATTAGCATGTGTTGCTTCAGATTGCCCGTATGATTAAAGCCTTTGCCACAAACTGTGCAGCTAAAGGGTTTTTCCCCTGTATGAATCCTAATGTGTTGCTTCAGATGACCCTCTCGACTAAAGCTGTTCCCACATAGTGTACAGCTAAAGGGTTTTTCCCCTGTATGAACCTTCATGTGCCGCTTCAGATTACTATTTTGACTAAAGCTGCTGCCACAAACTGTGCAGCTAAAGGGTTTTCCCCCTGTATGAAGTCTATGAACTCTCATGTGCTGCATCAGAAGATATTTTCGATTAAAGCCGGTGCTGCAAAGTGTACATACAAAGGGATTTACCCCTCTATGAGTCTCCATGGACGGACACTGTTCTGATGATTTCACAGCATGGAAAAGCTTATTGCTCATAGACGGTCTTTGTCCTTCCACGTGTTGTGTATCGTTTGATTTGTTTGTGTTTAAAATTGACCGGTCTTCCCTGGTCTCCTCCCAGTCATCACTGTCTTCAGTGTCAGATTCAGAACAGTGTGAAGAGAGGAGCTGAGCATCACTAGTTCCTTGTGATGTTTCACAGTCATCTGCACCAGCTTGCAATTGTTTGTGTGTGTAGGAGGTGCTGGCTGGAGCGTTTGTTTCTCTGTTTTCATCAGTTTCATCACCTTTCACTGTTACTAATGTCAACATTGTCCCATCAGCCTCTAATGGGACATGCTCTTGTGTTTGGAACAGCTCCTCCTGTTCCTCTTTGATGTGTGGAGGTTCTGGTTCTTTCTGGATCAGTCTGGAACCCTGCTCCTTCTGTTCTGGTGAAGACTCCTCTTTACAAAGAGGGACACCGTCTAGCAGGAGGAAAATGAAGCAATAAGCCACAAGAGAAGACGCTGCGCCTCGTGTCTCACCACGCTTCTCAGCCGTTATAAAATACCAGGTAACCACATGCCTCGCGTGGCTTATTGCTTTTCTAAAACAGTTACAATATGTTAACATGAAAAATCATCGATATGTCCCAATTAAAACTGTTCTATTTCACTAATAATTCACTACAAGGTCTGCAGGAAAGTTCCCAGCTACAAGAAAATAGTTCCCAGCTTTTTTGCCAACAACACAGGTGCAGATAATCGCTGCACTGTGTGACACTGTGGAATGAAATAACGCACCTGGGTTTGATATAAACTGATTCAAGGTGTGGGTTATAGTCTCATATACCACAGCAATTAAGGAAAACCAGCCAATCAGAATCAAGGAATGGAACTAGCCGTTTTAGAATTAATGGTAGTTCAGTCAGGACACTCTTCTTCTGAGCACAAGCAAGCATTAGGATCATCATCGCTCTCACCTTTAGTGTCTATTGTGCACGGCATACAAAGACCCTCTTCCTTTATGAGTGGTTTCACATCCCTGTCAGGTGATGGCTTTGAGGACACTGCCACAACACCTGGTTTTAACTCCACCTACAAAAAAAATACATGAATCCATAAATACATGTGGTACAGTCTCTTCTTGGAGGTAGCAGAGTTCTGTTCATCTTCTAACATCATTATAGGAATACGTATTTCCTTCACTGATTTGATCCAACTATTATTGTCCCTCTCCTTTTATCACCAATACCTCAAATCTATTGATCAAAAACAAGTGATCTACAAGCTCTGGACACATGAAAATGTATCATCACTGTGTTGTTTCTCTAGGGTTCAATGTGGTGTAATAAGGCCTCAACCAACAGATATCATTTATAATCAAATTACCTTTTTAGAAATATCCAATGGAACCATTTCATCCTTCACATCCAACAGTCCACTGTTAAACCTTACACGTGACAGAGGGACGAAACAGGCCTTCAACACTACCGCTGTTACGTTCACCTGTAAAATGACATGCAGAAAATACACTTCATGAATATGTGAATTTTGGAAAAATAAAAGGCAATATAACACAAAGGATGATCATGACCATGGTTTAATTGTTATATTTTAATAGTTATCTATTAAAAAGGGGGAGGGGTGGAAGCCCCCCATCAACACTAAGCTACTACATTAAATGTAAAAAACTATTTGAGACCAAAAACACAACAAACACCAAAGACAAAGATAATAGATAATAGATGGTAATAAAATGAAATAAAACAAACATAACAAACCTGATGCTCAATCTTCCTCCTTTTGGGTTCCCTACAGGACTGCTCAACTTCCCCCAGTTGGTTCATCTGTAATGATGAATGGCTTGGTGTTAGGGGTGGGCGATACTGGATAAAAGCATTATCACGATATGCTTCATGCAGTATCACGATACACGATATTATCACGATACTGTTTTATGCGGGTTTTTAGGTTTATTATGATTATTAGACCCTCACATATATTCTATAGATAATCTATTCATTTGTATGCTGCAGATAGAAAGATAGATAGACTAATCTATGATTTTTTTAATGATAACATTCAGATTTTTGATTAAACAATTATCATTTTTTACCTCAAAATATTTACTAGTTGGTGTGATGATGGTTCAGGTCATTCAAATGGGTCCCAGAAATGTTTTATGGGTTCCCTTAAAATGTTATCAGAGTGTTGTGAGCTTGTAGATCGGCTATATTCAAAACAATTTGGCGGGACCTCTCTGGGGGTCTCGACCCACAGGTTGACAACAACCCATGCCTTACCATTGAAACTTGAGGGAAAACAAATTACCTTATGGTTGGTTTATTAGACCCACACAGATATTCTATAGATAATCTATTCATTTTTATGCTGCAGATAGAAAGATAGTTTTTTTTTAATGATAACATTCAGATGTTTGATTAAACAATTATCATCTTTTACCTCAAAATATTTACTAGTTGGTGTGATGATGGTTCAGGTCATTCAAATGGGTCCCAGAAATGTTTTATGGGTTCCTTTGAAATGTTTTTTGAGTGTTGTGAGCTTGTAGATAGGCTATATTCAAAACAATTTGGCGGGACCTCTCTGGGGGTCTCGACCCACAGGTTGACAACAACCCATGCCTTACCATTGAAACTTGAGGGAAAACAAATTACCTTATGACCAACCAAAGTCAGGAGGTTTGTTATGATACAAGCTTTATTTTTAGAGAATTACTCACTCATTATCATCCTAGCTTTTCGCTTTTCTACTAACAATAATGGCATGGTTTTTATGACTAAGCCAATTATGTAATAGATAAAATAGACGCAAAATAGACGCGACGATTTCACCGCGATTCGCGACGACACACGCATGCATCAATGGTGAAAACATAAGCACTTTACAAATAGCAGCAAATAGCTACTTGTTTATAGTTAATAAAAACAGATGCATGGATTTACAAGGTGATCTAAATCATCTCATCAATACTGCCAGAACACACAGCTATGGATGAGACTCCAGCACAGTTCAGCTTTGCAAGCAGTGAGATGGCTGATAGCGATAGCAGGACGGATAAGTAGTTTGCGTCCTGTTAGTTTAATGCATCCATTATAAAAAATATGCTTCAAAGAATGCAGGCCAAGCTGCATCACTGCTTTACTAAAGTCCCGTGAAAGTGAAACTAAATCGTGGACCACTGTGCCGTGCTCCTGCACACAATCACAACTCAGTCAGTGCTGTAGACACTCTGTAGCCTGTCTGCGTGCTGCACGGGGGAGGGGCCGTGAAAGCAGGGGACAGATCCTCAAACTATATGACACGTTGAGCCGCGACACGTTATAGCTTGTAGATCTGTTCTTTTTGGCGAATTACACCACAGTACTATAGAAGTATAAATTAAGCAATAGAGCTGCGACTCATGGAACGTGCACTCGCTGTATCCAGAGCCTTTTCTAAATGACTGTTTGTATCACGAGAGAAACGATATTCTGAAATGGCCTATCGTGGCAAAGCTGTATCGCCGAGACGATAATTATCGCCATATCGCCCACCCCTACTTGGTGTTAAACACAAGGTGGAGAATCTAATCTCTAATAAAGACAGTCTTCAAGGTTAGTAGTTTGTATCAAACAATACAACTCATTGACCATTACTATGGTAATGTCTCAACCACACAATTCCAGTGTGTTACCTTCTTGTTCAGTTGTTCCTCGAAGTCAAATCCTTGGAATTGGTTCACTGTCTTACGGTATACCGAGGAGACTTTCTTTGCACTTTTAATTCAGCCAATCAGAGCAGAGCAAAGAAAGGATTGTTTTTCATGCAAAAAAATAAATACATAAATGCTTACAATGGATTTGGAATCATGAAGAACCCCTAGTTTGACCCCTCACATGCTACTTAAAGCAGATTATTTTTTTATATTTTTCTTTTCCTTTATAGTGAAGTCGATGGGACAGTGAATATACAAACGATCCTAACTTTTTGTTTTGCGATGTTTTCGGCAGAGCAGGCCTCGCATTCTGTGGACCTTAATGACCAAACTAATAGATGAAACAGAAACAAAATGTACGGCATGACACCACAGCTTTTGGGCTTGTGGGTCCCTGACTATAACATACCGGTAGCATATCTACTATCAACTATCTGGAGACATTTCAGTACGCACAGTCTGGTGATTTAACAACATGCCTTGCATGTTTGCTTGAAACCATTTTAAATTGAGTTTAATGTCTAAAAACAAGCTTAACTTTTGTTAAAAGGTTAAAGCCCTACATTCTAATCTAATAGTAACCATTGCTATAATGCGTGTTCAGTAACAGAGCCAGGAGTCTCCTCAACTCTTGAATTAACATAAAATATAGTTCCAAGTGGGTACACAATTTAACCCATAAATCACAATCAAATTACCACTTAAAATATGCATTGCACTTGCATAGGGCATAACTGAGATAAAAGCCATGCAAATGCTTCACATTCTTCCGTATGAAATCCATATGATTCCCATTTGGTAGGCCACGTATGAATTAATTCATTATTTGGACACACCTGATTCCAATAACTATCTGCATTGATGTGCATAGCCTTTTTGTGTTGTGTAATGGTCACCGTTTGACAGGTAACACCACTGTCACAATCACTATAATATTTAAATGACAAAAGGGATAATATGCAAACATGGACAGTCTGACAGCAGAATTGAGCGTAGACATACAGATTAGAGCTTTGGAATCAGGTGCGTCCAAATAATAATTAATTAATTGATACGTGCACTGCGCAAATAGGTCATGAGTCCCAATGTCCCAATATACATCATAGCATTTGATTTGGAAGATTATCATAGGCCTACTGCTGCTATGCTTTATGGTGAAGAAGGTTTGTAAAATAGCCTATAGGATATGCAGCAAAATTGTTCTGGTGGGAGGCGCACAGATCAACCCTGCAAGCATGAACTTTCTGTGTCTGGTTCATGGTGCGCTCCACAGATATAAAGAGCTAGAAGCCTCGTTCGCCTCTGCAGTTAATTGGAGCGATGTGCAAAAGTTCTAGACCGGACTTCCTGAAAAAACAAAGGGAACGCTGTCAGTCAAAGTGACTACTGGCCAATCACAGTGTGTCTTTTCCGTGACTTTTCCAAGGACCACAATTCACCCTTTGTCAGCCTTCTGGTTGGTCCCTGACTGACCAACCAGCAGGCTCTATCTACCTTGTCCTGCCCTGGTTCCGCCTTTTTTATGTTGAATTAGCTAAAACATAATTTTTGGAGAAATAAAAACATTTAAATACATGCTGAGTCACTATACTGCCACTGAGCAGCTCCATTTGACTGAAACCAAGTTTGAAATTAAATTGAACACACAGAATAACAATACGAAGCAACTGAATTAAAATGGTAGTGGATGGCGTGTCCCACCGTATGTCCCACCAAGACACAGCGACCAATGGGTGTGAAGAGGGGCGGGACAACGGGCGGGACTTGACAAAGGGTGAATTCAATTCAACAGAGCCAGTTCCGATGTTGCGCTGCTCAGCTGTTCTTATAGGCTGCATACGTAAAGACCAGCCCCCACCTGCCTCTGATTGGCTTACCGACTTCCGTATGTTTGACGCGCGTCTGGCTGATGCCCAAGGCTGTCCCTGTTCCGGTCTCCCCCAAGCCCCCTGTGATTGGCTGAACCGGACGTAGGGAGCGCTCGGTTGTAGTCACTTGGACCGCGCGAGGTGCACCAAAACCCAATTATCACTGCGTTTATCGTGCGCTTGCCCAGGCCACCACGGCTTCGTAACTTTTCGCGCCCGAGCGCCGGCCTTCGCGCCGCTTGCAATGTCGTGGACAATAACTGGGACATCTACCATAAAACGAGCGCTCCCTTCATAGACAGCCTTGGACATCGCTCGCACGCGTTTGACGCACGCGGAAGCAATGAACACGGAAGCGACGAAGATTCCCTTGGTTGCTCAATGCATACGCCCCCTAGCCGAAGGAGGCGTCTAGCTTTATATGTCTGTGGTGCACTCTCCTCTGCTCTGTGCCAAATTCTGTCTGTCTGTCTGTCTGACACACGGACAGACATGTGGCAGCCCGGCCAGTGCGCTGCATCGCGTGTCATCGTTGCATAGTTAAAGACACTCGACTTAACATTTTAAGCCAGGCAAAATGGATAAAAAAGCCGGACCCTTGAACATTTAGGCGAAATGGCTCTTCAACGGCGGAGAAGACTAGGCGAAAGTGCCAGGCGAAAGGACCAAATGTGTTGAGGCAAATACGTTTTAGGCGAATGGGCTGGTGACCCTCAAAATGTCGATCATGATAATAATATACATAGTTAAATTATTAACTAAAATTGAATTAGAAGGAGAACAAAATATGTACTGTTATGTTTAATGATAATACACTTGGAGAAACTTATTGTGAGACTGACAGTTGCTAACCCAAATGACATGGTACCAGGCAACTGGGATGTGTTTGAATGATGTTTGAATGTAAGTTATTGACATGAAAACTGGACTGAAATGTCATGGCCACAGTGTTGAAAATATATCTGTTCAGGAGGCACGTTTGAAATTCTCACTCAGAATTGATGTGATGTTATGCTTGAAATGGGGGTTAGCATCATATACCACTAGTTATGGTTTTAATTCAATAATCAGGGAAAGGGGGTTAGCATCATATACCACTAGTTATGGTTTTAATTCAATAATCAGGGAAAGGGGGTACTCTACTCTACTCAAGCCAAAAAAGATTGAGAAAACACTGGGTTAGGGTGTGTATTGTAACCCTATTGCTGAATGAAGGGACAACTCTAGCCGCAAATTGCAACACTAGATTTTTTTATAATGGGATGAATCTAGGGTTGCAATACCTCCCATAGGCAGCCGATGCATGAAAACAGTTTTTTGCTAACTGATTGTATTAAACGACTTCAAACTCACCAATATTGTAGCTCTATGGAAAGCTTGGAATTTACTCTTGCTAACTGCAAAGTGTTTGTTTCAGAAAAATCCACAGTAGACATGTTAGGAGCTACTTTCTATCCAAGAAATTTGGTTCAGGTGATCATTTTTTCTAAGTCCCGGAGTTTGGAAGCGCTCGTGGAAAATCCCTCAACGGTCCTGTGACCACCTGGTTCTAAATGTCACATTATGCAGGAGGCAGCGGTACATGGCGTTATAGAAGACGAGCGCTTCCGAAGTTCAGCACTTAGAAAATAAACCATGTCTGCTCGGATTTCTTGACAGAAAATAAATCATAACAATTCTTCGGTGGATTTTTCAGAAACAAACACTTTGCAGTTAGCAAGAGTAAATTCCAAGCTTTCCATAGAGCTACAATATTGGTGAGTTTGAAGTCGTTTAATACAATCAGTTAGCAAAAAACTGTTTTCATGCATCGGCTGCCTATGGGACGTATTGCAACCCTAGATTCATCCCATTATAAAAAAAATCTAGTGTTGCAATTTGCGGCTAGGACAACTCATTTGCATGTATTCCTTTTAGTATAAGTAGTGAGTAAATAAAGCCCCCAACAGTATTGTGTGAAAAGGTGTGGAAGGATTGTAATAATAAAGGTTTACCAGAGGACAGCCATGAGTTATCCAAAGATTGTGATGATGATTTTGAGCAACCAACAACCTCCCGTTGCTCCGAAGTTGGTAGTTTGACTCAATTCAATGACTCAAATTGACTCGTTTTTTATAGTCACTCGATCAAAGCTCTACTTTCGCAGTCAAATTGCTCCCCTGAGCCTTTATTATTTCAACGTATTATAGTCTAAAGGATTTTAGTATCACCACTGTTTGTTTACATCTACACTTCCGCATGAAGCGACGTGCCTGGGTCACGTGACCAGAGAGAGAGAGAGAGAGAGAGAGAGAGAGAGAGAGAGAGAGAGAGAGAGAGAGACGGACTCCGGTGTGTGACGTCATGTTTCAGTTTCCTTCTTGAAACAGAAATGAGAAAACATTTCATTCATAACTTTATTCAAATAGCTGTAGTAGTTCTATGATGTCATGACTTGATGTGTGATTGCATCATATGTGGCTTTGTGGGAACTAGTTATGATTGAGTCTATATTAGTTATAATATATAATATAATTTTTTATAAATAATAAAAAGGATGTTTTTGTTTTCTCTCACAGAGTTAATTTATTGATTTACAAAATATCTAGATATAATTCAGACCTTATCTTATTTATACAAAAAAAGGGGTGTTTCCTTCTGAAGTTGAATTCTCAGTAGGCCTATAAACAAATAAAAACGTGTTTTAATTTAATGTGATATTCTCTTTTTTCCCTCTAATGGAAATATACATTTGTTCATTTTATTCAATGTTGCCCCCCACCCCCCACCCCCACCAAACAAAAATAAAAACACATGAAATAAAACATAAGGATTAATGAACAGTGAGGAACTTACTGTCAGAATATACTGCATACTGCTTATCAGTCACATTCACATCATTCCACAACTTTTGATCTTCTTCATTGAGAAAGTTTGACAACTCTTGAAAGGTGTCTTCCTCCCCAGATATTTGAACATTACTTGAGGGTTACATCATGTCTCCATTCTGACATGTCTCCATTCCGACATGTCTCCATTCCGACATGTCTCCTTTCTGACATGTCTCCTTTCCGACACTAACCCTATCTCTAACCCTAACCCTAAACCTAACCTCTATCCGACAATAAGAAGTCAATGTTGGAGTGGCGACATGTCGGAATGGAGAGCGCCCCCCTTACTGGAGTATTTCCAATTTCCAATACTTCTATTTTTACTCCACTACACTTATTTGAAATCTTTAGTTACTAGTTACTTTGCAGATAATACATTATAATATTATAAAACATACATGAACCACTTTAGGGCTGGAGGCGTAGTGTGGGGGAGTCAGTGGTAGAAGGGAACAGACGAGGGCTCTAAGGGAGGTACCCTCATGTTCTGCTTATTGTAAGGTGTCCCCCCCTAACTGAACCCTCATGTTCTGCCTCAACGTTTGATTTAGAAGAAAGCTTCAACAAAGTGTACAACTATAGGGTTTTGCCCTGTATGAATCTGCATGTGCATCGTCAGACCTTTTTTGCTTAAAGCCGTTGTCCCCCCCACGACCGCGTATTTCCCGGTGAACCTGTGCGAAACGGTGGGGGCGTGCAGGAGTGTGGGGAACACACACCACTGACTATTGCCAATGATGGAGAGGTTATATAATATATAGCTTTATGCATTGAGAGGAACTCTTGACGACTCGTCGCCAATTGCAAGATATTTAAAAGTTATTTGGGGGCTGGGGCCATATGATGATAACCCCTTCTTCCCATTATTAGATTAAGGATTTATATTAGTCTGTGTTATTGTTTACAACCACAATTATTCACGTGTGGCAAGATCGCGGTTCCACTAGTTTTACTAGTAGGCTAGTGTAGGCCTTTTCAGAAGTTAATTTAATGTTTTCCATTTAATGATTTCCTTTATCCTCATCTAATCTTGCGCTAATGCACGCAACTGTTTTCACCAGGTTTTAAGGCCTAGTAGGCTTTTCAGAAGTTAATTTAACGTTTTGCCTTTAATGATTTCCTTTATCGTTATCTTGCTTTAATGCACACAACTGTTTTCGCCAGGTTTAAGGTCTTATTTTAGTTGTTTCTCATAAGCTCGTGTAGCGATGTGTACTCTGTCTGCGTTGTGTTATAGAAGTCACTCAAGTCTCTGATGAAGCTTGGCAGCAGCCATTTAATGACGGTCACTGGCAATGAGGAAATATAAACACAGTCAGGACCAGCGCAGCTTCACAACTTCAGAAAACAATGCTAAACAAAATGAATAAAATACAATTTATCAGCGTGTGTGCAGTGACAAACATATCAATGCAAAATTGCATTATAAAGCACCACCTTTACATACATTGAAAATAGCTTTTATCATTCTTTTATCACGCTAAATAACAGAGGCTCAGATGTATCAACCTACCATGTGTCTTCACAATAACAGACTGGGAAGAGGACACATGGGGGGGGGCAGTCTCAGGTAAACTACCGTAATACAGGTAATGCAAGTGGAATCACATTATCTGTTACACTCACGACCCTCCTTGCCCATCGGCCCTCACCGTTGTGCTTAGGTTCACCGGGAAATACGCGGTTGCGTCCCCCCCTAACTGAACCCTCATGTTCTGCTTCAAAGTTTGATTTAGACGAAAGCTTCAACAAAGTGTACAACTATAGGTTTTCACCCTGTATGAATCTGCATGTGCATCTTCAGACCCTTTAAAGCCGTTGCCACAACCTGTACAGATTTCCTGTGTATGAATTCACTCTTTATCAAGTCCCACCCCATGTCGTTCTGTTACTAGGTGGGACAACAAAGCCAGGGAAGAATATTTTTATAATGGAGGTGAATGGGAAAAAAGTCCCACCCAATGTCGTTTTCATAGCCTCATTATTGCTATTTAAAGAAAAACATCTACGTGATATTAATAAAAAGGAACAAAGGTAAAGTAGTTACATTGCAAAACAGTTTTTTTTCCCCCCAAAAAATACATGTTTTAATTAGTTTAATCCTCTGAAACAGGCAGAGGACAGAGAAGAGAGAGAGAGCAGTGCATCTTGGGTGACTCACAATGACCAGGAAGTTGTGGAACTATAATCTCGCCCTCAACATAAAATGTATTTTAATTGTAATTCTGCCCATTTAAAATATATGTACCAATCGAATCTCTTAGTTACATCGATATCGTTCATGTGAACTAGTTTGTTGAAGCTTATACTCATCGAAATCGCTATGACCGCGCCGCGCCGTACCGCATTGTGGCCATACCACGCATCACCACACAATGCAGTGTCTAGGAGGAGACTAGAAATCCACATTGCGATTTATTTTATCATTTCAACAAATATTCACTGTGTATTCACTCCATTTTGTTCCAAAATGTTCCTATTTATCATGACAAAGCAAAAAATAAAATAAAAATATAAATAAATATCAATTTAAAACTACACTCTCACCATTAATATTAATGGAAGAATGTGGACTTTGTCCCACTGCATAACTCCGCCCCCGGTAGCAAAAGAGAATGATTTTTCTGGTTGGGCAGTTAGGGACCAATCAGAAGGCTGACAAAGGGTCAATTCTCATGTGGCTCTTCAAAGTGTTAAAATGACTAAAGCTGCTGCCAAAAGCCCCCTTTCCACTGCAAGGTGGACCCAGAACTTTCAGGAACCTGAACCTATCTTTTTCTTTTTGGTTCTAGTTTTGTTTCCATTGCACACGGCCCGGTTTCGGACGAGGTTCCTGGAACCTTTTTTGGGTCCTGCTCCTGAGGTAGAACTAAACTTGAGTTCTGGTAAGCTATGGGCGGGGCCAGCAGCGCTGCTGCTCTTGTTTGGGACCTTCCCAGTTAGTTCTGGTTATATGGAAAGGTAAGCAGTTCTTGGTCCCGGAACTTCACAGGTTCTTGAAAGATCTTGGTTCTGGTTCTAGTTCTGGGTCGACCCTACAGTGGAAATGGGGCTATACATAGTACAGCTAAAGGGCTATTCCCCTGTATGAACCCTCATGTGTTGCTTCAAATTGCTGTTACAATTAAAGCTGCTGTCACAAACTGTGCAGTTAAAAGGTTTTTCCCCTGCATGAATTAGCATGTGCCGCTTCAGACTACTCTCTCGACTGAAGCTGTTACCACAAAGTGAACAGAGGAAGGGTTTTTCCACTGTATGAACCTTCAAGTGTTGCTTAAGATGACCCTTTTGACTAAAGCAGTTGCCACAATCTGTACAGCTAAAGGGTTTTTCCCCTGTATGAACCTTCATGTGCTGCTTCAGATGACTATTTTGACTAAAGCTGCTGTCACAAACTGTGCAGCTAAAAGGTTTTTCCCCTGTATGAATTAGCATATGTTGTTTCAAATGACCCTCTTGAATAAAGCTGTTACCACACAGTGTACATCTAAAGGGTTTTTCCCCTGTATGAATCTTCATGTGCTGCTTCAGATTATTATTTTGACTAAAGCTGGTGTCACAAACTGTGCAGCTAAAAGGTTTTTCCCCTGTATGAATCTTCATGTGCTGCTTCAGAGTACCATTTTGACTAAAGCTGCTGTAACAAACTGTGCAGCTAAAAGGTTTTTCCCCCGTATGAATTAGCATGTGTTGCTTAAGAGTACTCTCTTTACTAAAGCTGTTACCACACAGTGTACAGCTAAATGGCTTTTCCCCTGTATGAACCTTCATGTGCTTCTTCAAATTATCCTCATGACTAAAGCCTTTGCCACAAACTGTACAGCTAAAGGGTTTTTCCCCTGTATGAATTAGCATGTGTCGTTTCAGACTACCCTTTTGACTAAAGCTGTTACCACACAGTGTACAGCTAAATGGTTTTTCCCCTGTATGAATCTTCATGTGCTTCTTCAAATTACCCTCGTGACCAAAGCCTTTGCCACAAACTGTACAGCTAAAGGGCTTTTCCCCTGTATGAATCCTCATATGCTTCTTCAGAATACTATTTTTACTAAAGCTGCTGCCACAAACTGTGCAGCTAAAGGGTTTTCCCCCTGTATGAAGTCTATGAACTCTCATGTGCTGCTTCAGAAGATATTTTCGATTAAAGCCGGTGCTGCAAAGTGTACATACAAAGGAATTTACCCCTCTATGAGTCTCCGTGGACGGACACTGTTTTGATGATTTCACAGCGTGGAAAAGCTTATTGCTCATAGACGGTCTTTGTCCTTCCACGTGTTGTGTATCGTTTGATTTTGTTGTGTTTAAAATTGATTGGTCTTCCCTGGTCTCCTCCCACTCATCACTGTCTTCAGTGTCTGATTCAGAACAGTGTGAAGAGAGGAGCTGAGCATCACTAGTTCCTTGTGATGTTTCACAGTCATCTGCACCAGCTTGCATTTGTTTGTGTGTGTAGGAGGTGCTGGCTGGAGGGTCTGTTTCTCTGTTTTCATCAGTTTCATCACTTTTCACTGTTACTAATGTCAACATTGTCCCATCAGCCTCTAATGGGACATGCTCTTGTGTTTGGAACAGCTCCTCCTGTTCCTCTTTGATGTGTGGAGGTTCTGGTTCTTTCTGGATCAGTCTGGAACCCTGCTCCTTCTGTTCTGGTGAAGACTCCTCTTTACAAAGAGGGACACCGTCTAGGAGGAGGAAAATAAATGATAGTTCAGTCAGGACACTCTTGACCGCCAGGTCGCAGTTACTATCAAAACCTCCACCAGCTGTCAGTCTGTCTGTCAGTCAGTCACGTCACACGCCACACTTTTCCCCTACTCATATCTCCGCCACCGTTGCCCCTATCCATGCCAAACTTTGCATACACACTCCTTGGCTGCCAAACCACAACCTCCCCTCATTTCTCACATGGTGCTCTTCTAGCACCACCATGAGGCTGATTCTTGCAAAACACATTTTTGGACACAGCTCCAACAGATCTTGCCCTAAAATCACACAAAGCGGTGTATACAACACGTGACCTGACAGTCGCTTATCTCCCGATTAGGGAGTCTTACTGGTAGTTCAGTCAGGACACTCTTCTTCTGAGCACAAGCAAGCATCGGGATCATCATCGCTCTCACCTTTAGTGTCTATTGTGCACGGCATACAAAGACCCTCTTCCTTTATGAGTGGTTTCACATCCCTGTCAGGTGATGGCTCTGAGGACACTGCCACAACACCTGGTTTTAACTCCACCTACAAAAAAAAATACATAAATCCATTAAATACATGTGGTACAGTCTCTTCTTGGAGGTAGCAGAGTTCTGTTCATCTTCTAATATCATCAGTGGTGTAAAGTAACAAAGTACATTTACTTAAGTCATGTACTTAACTCATTCCCTGCCAGGCCCGATAGTCCCGAGATTATTCCAATGTCTTTCCCCGCCAGGCCCGATAGTCCCGAGAATTAATAAAAGAAAAAAAAAAAAAAAAAAATCAAAAATTTTTTTTTTCCAAAATCTTTTTTTGACCCCAAAAAATGGAGTAGGCATGATAGCAATCGCGAAATTGCATGTTTAACCCCCATAGCAACCCCATCTTTGAAGCATGGCAGCCATTTTGGCAGCCATCTTTGTTAAACATAGTGGCTGTTATCTCATGAATGCCTGAACGGATTTCCATTCGGATTTTTTTGTTTGAAAGCTGTGAGCAATGTGGACACACGTGGTGCATTATCTAGGCATGGGTGTGCATGATCCGTGCACACCCAATTACATGGAAGTCTATGGAGACGAATGGCAGGTGGGAGTACGGAGGTATGTTAAAATGGCGGTCAATGTGTTAAAGGGGAAGACCACCCATTTTAAATATTGAACTATGTCATTAATATACCTTAGAGGAGTTGTGTGGAAATAGAAAAAAAGTTCCCCCTCTTCTGTGTTGCCTAGAACTGGAGGATTGATTTTGGGGACTTTGCAATACAAACCCCCAAATCAATCCTCCAGTTCTAGGCAACACAGAAGAGGGGGAACTTTTTTTCTATTTCCACACAACTCCTCTAAGGTATATTAATGACATAGTTCAATATTGAAAATGGGTGGTCTTCCCCTTTAAGTACAATTTTCAGTTATTTGTAATTTACTTGAGTATTTCCAATTTCCAGTACTCACATGTATGTGAAAACTTTAGTTACTTTGAATATATGAATTATTATGTTTTAAAACATAAATGAATCCACTACTTCTCCATATTTGTGAGCTTGTAGAGCTGCTATTTTCAAACATTTTTGTACTTTTACTTTTGGTACTTTAAGTATATTTTGATGCCAATACTTTCAGACTTTTACTTGTGTAAAAGCCATTGCACTGCTTATCTTTGTTAGTTTAAGGTTATTATTTGTGTTATTAAAGTTGTGATTATTCAGTATTATTTGGCATTATTAGTTGTGTTAGTTATCATAGTACCCAGGGGGCAAAGGAAGGTGTGCTGCATTTGCCCCGACATAAAAGGTTGTCCACCAGAAATATTATCTATAACCCAGTAGGATCACAACCTATATGGACAACCCGGTCAATTTGTACGGCAAAGTTCCAATATGGCCGCCTCAATATTAGCCCCTATTAGTTTTAATGGGGGGTGAATAGGGAAAATTTTTAAACTGAGGGATATTTCCACGAAACTTCACAGGTTGATCAATGGTATACATATGAACATTTTTTGTATTGCAAGTTTCCATGAAATCCAATATGGCCGCCACAATATGGCCGCCATAATGTAAGGACCCAGAAAATAGGTTTTGCCTCTAACTTCTGAACCAGATGAGCTAGAAACGCACACTTGGTGTCTATTTCATGGTGTCTGACCATGGGAGACTCAATGGAATAGCTAATTTTATTATTGGGTGTGTCTGGACCTTTATTGTGCATATTTGCAAGATGGTGGACTCCCAAAATAGAGCTTTAACATAATTTCTACCATGATTGTTGACTGCTTTTGCAAATACAAGCAATATGAATCCATTTGCTAAATTTATGGCACAGAAGGGACTTATACCTGTATTATTCTTGAGTTTGCATGTTGTCAAAATGGCTGTAAACGAGATATTATATTTCCTGTCCGATTCTACTGTATGTAGTTGTAGCAATGACTTCAGATAAAATCAGAGACCAAAACAATGTATCTTAGAAATTATTTTTTTATTTAAAAAATTAATAAAAAAGAGAGAGATTATCTCAATGAAATGAATGCAACTGCCTTTTTGGGTCTTTCACACTAGACATGCACATGCTTTCCAACAACTTCAGCTTCAGGGAAATTATAATGAACACATGATTAAAACAGGCTGCATTATAATGCAAATAATTGCTAGTCACTATCACTGTCATGTGTACCTATCCTGCTGCATCTTGTCTCCAGTCCTTGGCAACGACACCCCAAGTAGCATGCAATTCCCTTCTTCGCACATGAACAGTTTTTCTGGCAGCCTTTGATACAGCTACATGATATTGCCTTGTCCATTGATATAGGCCAGGCTGGCTCTGTAGATGGACAGGGGACTGCCTTCCCATGGCGGCAGCATGATATAGGCATCTATATCATGCTGCCACCCACCTCCTAGACCTTCCAGAGCTGTGGGTGAGAACAGAGCAGGATGCATATCTTCCTATCCATCACATGGTCTCAGCCCTTGGACTCGCACAGTGTCGTGCCCTGCCCTTTATTCACAGCCTGAGTGGCAGAGATACCACCAGCTATCCCTTTTTCACTGGAAAGAAGGCATGGTTCAAGACCAGCATGGGTCTAGATCTCCCTGCACTTCAGGAGTTTGGTGAAAATTCCTCTTATTCCCTCTCAGAGGATGTCAAGAATCAGGCTAGAGACCTCACGATAGCTGTATATGCATCAAAAGCTGACCATTCGGAGGACTTTGACCTGGCAAAGCTGAGAGTGTACAAGTTCCTAAATAACCGATCAACCCTGTTGAAGCTGCTGCCACCTACAGAAAATGCCTTTGGCCTGCACCTGAAAAGAGCTGCTCTTGCAGCCATAATAGATAAAACTGCACACATCGCGAAGCCAGACATCCCTTGCTTCACTGAATATGGATGGTCTCTCAGTGATGGGAAGGCAGTCCCCTGTCCATCTACAGAGCCAGCCTGGCCTATATCAATGGACAAGGCAAGCTGCCAGAAAAACTGTTCATGTGCCATCCATCCATCCATCCATCTTCAACCGCTTATCCGGAATCGGGTCGTGGGGGTAACGGTTCCAACTGAGACTTCCAGATTTCCTTATCCTGCGTAACTTCCTCCACTCCCTCTGGGAGTATACCGAGGCGTTCCCAGGCCAGTCTGGAGATATAATCCTTCCATCTGGTCTTAGGTCTGCCACGGGGTCTCCTCCCAGTGGGACGTGCATCGAGGACCTTCCTAGGAAGGCGCTCGGGGGGCATCCGTACTAGATGCCCGAACCACCTAAGCTGACTCCTTTCCAAGTGAAGGAGCAGCGGTTCTACTCCAAGTCTCTCTCGGGTGATTGAACTTCATGTGCGAAGAAGGAAATTGCATGCTACTTGGGGTGTCGTTGCCAAGGACTGGAGACAAGATGCAGCAGGATAGGTACACATGACAGTGATAGTGACTAGCAATTATTTGCATTATAATGCAGCCTGTTTTAATCATGTGTTCATTATAATTTCCCTGAAGCTGAAGTTGTTGGAAAGCATGTGCATGTCTATGTGTGAAAGACCCAAAAAGGCAGTTGCATTCATTTCATTGAGATAATCTCTCTCTTTTTTTATTAATTTTTTAAATAAAAAAATAATTTCTAAGATACATTGTTTTGGTCTCTGATTTTATCTGAAGTCATTGCTACAACTAAATACAGTAGAATCGGACAGGAAATATAATATCTCGTTTACAGCCATTTTGACAACATGCAAACTCAAGAATAATACAGGTATAAGTCCCTTCTGTGCCATAAATCTTAGCAAATGGATTCATATTGCTTGTATTTGCAAAAGCAGTCAACAATCATGGTAGAAATTATGTTAAAGCTCTATTTTGGGAATCCACCATCTTGCAAATATGCACAATAAAGGTCCAGACACACCCAATAATAAAATTAGCTATTCCATTGAGTCTCCCATGGTCAGACACCATGAAATAGACACCAAGTTTGCGTTTCTAGCTCATCTGGTTCAGAAGTTAGAGGCAAAACCTATTTTCTGGGTCCTTACATTATGGCGGCCATATTGTGGCGGCCATATTGGATTTCATGGAAACTTGCAATACAAAAAATGTTCATATGTATACCATTGATCAACCTGTGAAGTTTCGTGGAAATATCCCTCAGTTTAAAATTTTTCCCTATTCACCCCCCATTAAAACTAATAGGGGCTAATATTGAGGCGGCCATATTGGAACTTTGCCGTACAAATTGACCGGGTTGTCCATATAGGTTGTGATCCTACTGGGTCATAGATAATATTTCTGGTGGACAACCTTTTATGTCGGGGCAAATGCAGGTTTCCTAAAAAAAGGCTGGTTTGCCCCCTGGGTATAGTGTGTTAGTTAATTGATTGATTAATTAGATGATTTGGTCACCAAGGGCACGCCTCTCCCAGGCCTAACTGATTGGCAGGCACAGTAAGGGCTTCAGTAGGCCTGGGTAATGAGGGGAGGCATGCACCTGGGTGGACAAATGTTTTTTACCAGCACAGAGCGACCAGCACCTGAGAACAATGCCATTAGGAGAAGCTGTTGTTTGTACACATGCACTTGATGGAGAAAGTTAAGTAAAATATGCAACCTAAATATGAAGCTGTGGACATTGCTTTCTTTCGCCTGTCTGCGTACAACTAAAAGTCTGGGTGCATCAGTGCATTTGGTTGAGTTTGTTGGGAGCCGACAAACTGCACTTACAAAGTAAAAACCAGAGTCCTTTGAGAAGCTGGACAAAAGGAAGAACTTGAGGAACCATTGGACCAAGTGGGGACACTATAGGAGTGTCGAGCCTCTTGAATTCTGGAAAAGCCACAACGCTTCAGATGAATAAAGAATTGGATGCGTAAACAAAAAGACAAGGTGATTGCGGTATGTAACGGACACTGTAAAGTCGTATAGGAAAACGGCATTTATTTTGGTTGTCACTGCTACGTTTTTGATTGGTGACCCGTTTGCTGCACTGCCGCTGGACTTTTATTGGTGATTTTTCTAAAGTCCATCATTAGTATTTTTGTATGTCACTGTCAGACTTTTATTTGTGAACATTTTTGTAGTTTAGCCACTTTTATTTTTGAAAATTTTTCCACTGGACCCTGTGAGCTGCACCGCGCTTTAGGCGGGTGAAATGTCAGACTGGGGATGAACCTCCAGAGCTCAGTCCGGAGGTAATTGACAAAATGTCAGACTGGTGGTTAGAAGATGATGATGATGATCCTCCATGGCTCGGTACGGAGATGATTGACACCATTGTGAAAATGTATTTTGCTGGCATTCAGGAGGAGGACACTGTGGACACACCACTTGCTTCCTCGGGTGGATGTGCGGCTCCTGGCCAGACACAGGGTCTGGGGGAGCACAGACCAGGTTTTGTCACAGATGTGGTGAAAGAGACGCCTCCCGTTGAGGACGGCAGAGAGACATGGCAGGGAGACGAGGCAATCGCTTGGGCCGAAGAACCCTCAGGCTACGGAGGAGAATTTGAAGCTGAAAGGGCTGCAGTGAAAGGGCTGCAGGAACAGCTGACCAACCCTACAGAGAGAGGACGGAGACTTGCAGCTGTGTTTTACTGTGCTGTGTTTTACTGTTACTCTTGTTTTTCTCCTCGACGTTTTGATTTTCTCGTCAACGAGAGCGCACTTCTCTTTCAGACCCAGTGAAGTTTGCAGGTGGCAGCAAACGCACTCAACGTTTGGACAACTGACAACATTGGGTTCGTACCCAGTGAGAGCCAGGCATTATTACCGTGGCGTCATTGACTGTACTAAAGGAGGAAAAGGAAGCAGGACTGAAACCTTCTGATATCGACTGTGTGGCATACACTAAAGCCATCGACTGTGTGGCATACACTAAAGTGTGACGTGATGGCGTCTGCCAGCAGCTTCCTGCCTGAAGAGCAGTACCTGTGTTCTATTTGTCTGGATGTATTCATTGATCCAATCGCCACTCCATGTGGACACAACTACTGCAAAGGCTGCATCACACATTACTGGGACACTAATGATGTGTGTCATTGTCCACTATGTAATAGAACCTTAAGAGTTAAGAGTTAAGATCTGTTTATTTGACAGGGACCTTGCTCATTAATGGACATGTCAGTTTTCACTTCAATGTAAATGAGCCAGATTTAGCCCGCTGTGGGCTAATTTCCATCTGCAGTCCCTGGACCCCCATTGGTGGTGATCAAACCCCCCCAATCCAACCCTTCCTTCCTTGAGAGGGTAAACCAGCAGAGACGCACTGCCAGCACAAACCAACTACCTGCTGAACCAGAAGACGTCTCTTGTGACGTCTGTACTGGGAACAAACTGAAAGCCCTGAAGTCCTGCTTGGAGTGTCTGACATCGTACTGCAAGACTCACCTGGAGCCTCATCAGAGACTCGCAGGATTAAAACGACACAAACTCATCAACCCAGTAAAGAACCTTCTCTGTGAGAAACATGACAGCCCTCTCGAGCTATTCTGTACGACATGTAAACTGTGTGTTTGTAAGATCTGCCCTCGGTTAGACCACAATTTACATCTAATTCTATCTCTGAAAGAGGCATGTGAAGAAATGAAGCCAGAGGCTGAAGTTCAGCAGATGATCTTGGAGAGACAAGTGAAGTTTCAGGACATCCAACACTCAGTAAAGTTCAACCAGAAAGATGCAGACACAGTGATAGCAGCCAGTGTGCAGATCCTCACTGCTCAGATCCGCTGTATTGAGAGAAGCCAGGCTGAGCTCATTGATGTGATTCAAGAGAAGCAGAAAACAGAGAAACAGGCCGAAGGCTTCATGAAAGAGCTGCAACTGGAAATCACTGATTTAAAGCAGAAAAGCTCTGAGCTGAAGCAGTTCTCACAAAGTTCACCTCCTCTCCATCTATCTTTCTTTTTTGCAGTGTCATCAAAAGGAAGATTCAATCAAGACTAAATGCATGACACATACCACATACCTTTGATTAATGTTTATATTTGTTTATGGCATCTTACACATAATTTTTATAATTGTTCATATAATGGGTGTTTTTAATGAATCTATCATGGTTAAAATAGAGTTTGAAGGTACAATGGGTGTGTATGTGGAGAGGCCCTGAGCCTGGAGGGCCAGATAACATTTACATAAAATATCTAAATATTGAATGAATCAAATTAAAAACTGTTCAGGGTGTTCATAAAAGCCTGATTAGACAATAAAATGACCAAAAGTTTTTTTGAAAGTGGAATATCCCTTTAAATAAAATATGCAACCTATTATGAAGCTGTGGACATTGCTTTCTTTCGCCTGTCTGCGTACAACTAAAAGTCTGGGTGCATCAGTGCATTTGGTTGAGTTTGTTTGGAGCCGACAAACTGCACTTACAACTTGTAACAGAGTATTTCTACATTGCAGTATTGATCCTTTTACGTAAGTAAAACATTTGAGTACTTTTTCCACCACTGAACATTATTATAGGCAACAAAATAAGTATTTCCTTCACTGATTTGATCCAACTATTATTGTCCCTCTCCTTTTATCACCAATACCTCAAATGTATTGACCAAAACCAATTGATCTACAAGCTCTGGACACAACACTGCATCAACACTGTGTTGTTTTGCTAGGGTTCAATGTGGTGTAATAAGGCCTCAACCAACAGATATCATTTATAATCAAATTACCTTTTTAGAAATATCCAGTGGAACCATTTCATCCTTCACATCCAACAGTCCACTGTTAAACCTTACACGTGACAGAGGGACGAAACAGGCCTTCAACACTACCGCTGTTACGTTCACCTGTAAAATTAAATGCAGAAAAGACAATTCATCAATATGTGAATTTTGGAAAGATAAAAGGCAATATAACATAAAAGATGATCATGACCATGGTTTAATTGTTATATTTTAATAGTCATCTATTAAAAAGGGGGAGGGGTGACTATTTGTGACCAAAAACACAACAAACACCAAAGACAAAGATAGTAGATGGTAATAAAATGCAATAAAACAAACCTGATGCTCAATCTTCCTCCTTTTGGGTTCCCTACAGGACTGCTCAACTTCCCCCGGTTGGTTCATCTGTAATGATGAATGGCTTGGTATTAAAGGAGCGAGAAATCCTGAACGGATTTCGCGACGCGTTGTGAGCCTGTAGATCGGCAATTTCTTTTTTTTTTTTACTTTTACGACTACATTTTGAATTCTTAGCGGTTTCTTGTAACAGAGTGTTTCTACATCGCAGTATTGATACTTCCAACATGTAACCAGTGTTTCCACCACTGAGTGGAACAGCCCTGCCCCACGGTCGGGGACAGCAGCAGCAGCTTATCCACATAACAGCGTTCTCTCACGGGCCACGGCATGTAAACACGGTGGTGATTCGAAAATACTAATATCATAAAACACCAAATATGAAGAAACTACCCTAAAATCTAAAAAACTGTCTGACTTGTGAGAGAGAACCAGGAAACAGACACCACAGTGTGGGCGGTCTGTTGACGGAGTCTCTGGCTCTGCTCTCTGGCTGCAAGTAGCCTACAGTGAAACCACGCCCCCTGATACAAATCTATATAAAACTAATGTTAATATTAATTAGATAAGCCACGTCACACCAAGCAAATATGTAATGAGTGGCGCCAAATATTTATTTGCTACACAGAAACCAGAAGTACACAGAAATAGCTACAGAAAGAGGAGAAAGCTCTGAATCCACAAGCCTATAGGTAAACTGAATGATGTCATTGCTCCCTATCACAAGTGACTCATTGTTGATATAATATATATTTATAGAAACAGTGATTTTGGGTTTCATATCCCTTTAAACACAAGGTGGAGAATCTAATTTCTAATAAAGACAGTCTTCAAGGTTAGTAGTTTGTATCAAACAATACAACTCATTGACCATTACTATGGTAAAGTCTCAACCAGACAATTCCAGTGTGTTACCTTCTTGTTCAGTTGTTCCTCGAAGTCAAATCCTTGGAAATGGTTCACTGTCTTGTCTCTGAATTTGCAGAAAGCATAAACAACGTTATATGGTACTTATACGGTATACCGAGGAGGGTTTCTTTGCACTCTTAATTCAGCCAATCAGAGCAGAGCAAAGAAAGTGGGGGGAGCCAAGATGCTTCCAATAGTCCTGGGCTGACATGAACATTAATAGCCAGGGACCCAGTCACCCAGAATGTGAGATGACCTGTGATGTTATGCCGTTCTTTTTATTTCAGTTTTATCTATTAGTTTGGTCATTAAGGTCCACAGAATGTGAGGCCTGTTCTGCCGGAAACATCGCCAAAAAGAAGTTATGGACATTTGTATATTCGCTGTCCCATCGACTTCACTATAAAGGGGCTACATTTCAGCTACATTTCGGCCCCCACAAAACTGTGAAAAGTGATGAGTCTTTAGCCCAAGGAA
Organism: Nannobrachium achirus; assembly: GCF_963921795.1. Taxonomy (NCBI): domain Eukaryota; kingdom Metazoa; phylum Chordata; class Actinopteri; order Myctophiformes; family Myctophidae; genus Nannobrachium; species Nannobrachium achirus. Next base: position 6,427,760 of record NC_137810.1, on the reverse strand, counting down.
TGTTTTTCATGCAAAACAAATGCTTGCAATGGATTCGGAATCATGAAGGACCCATAGTTTGACCCCTCACGTGCTACTTAAAGCAGATTTCTTTTCCTTTTCCTATGTATATAGTAAAGTAGATGGGACAGTGAATATACAAATGGCCATAACACCAGCCAAAGGCAGGGAGAGACTATGTTTTCGCCTCCGTCCGTCCGTCCGTGTGTGTGTGTGTGTGTGTGTGTGTGTGTGTGTGTGTGTGTGTGTGTGTGTGTGTGTGTGTGTGTGTGTGTGTGTGTGTGTGTGTGTGTGTGTGCATCCGTCCACAAAGTTTGTCAGCTAATCTCCGGAGGCGTTGGCCCGGTCGCTGCCAAACTGAGCACACACACCTTTGCCCCACATTTTTCACATGGGCCTGTTCTAGCGCCACCAGGAGGCCAAGCACCAAAGGACTACGGTGAGAATTGGTTTAATAGTGTTTCTCAAAAATGGGGGTACGTGTACCCCTAGGGGTACGCGGAGGTACTGCAGAGGGTACTCAAAATGCCCCCCAAAAAGAAAAATCATAATAATAATATAGGGTGACCATATTTTCAGCCACTCAAACCGGGACGCGAAACACTGTTTCCTAAAACCGGGACCCTAAAAGCAACGTGCACGTTACCGCGCAGGCGCGTGCCCATTCTCTAACGTTCGTGCACGCACACAAACTACTCCAGTGAGGCTTTAAATCACACTCTAGCGAATACAGACTTTTCCACTGAACTGCAGTGTACAAATGTCGAAGGAGCATGGTGTGGTTTTAAAACCAAATTGACCGATGCTCTAGACAACGTGGCCCCCTTGCAAACCACCAGGGTTAAAGCCCGCCAAGAGCCATGGTATAACTCAGATATTACCGAATCAGCTAAACTCAGAGACAAAAAGTACGATGAGAAACGTAAGTGCTGCAAAAAGCTTAGAAAAAAATTCAACCATGACCTCAAAATCCAAATCAAACATCTTACTGCTCAGTGTAAGAAGCTCAGAAACCAGACAATCGCCCTAATTAGATCCGCCAAAAAAGACTACATCGACGTCAAAATTGACGAATACAAAAACAAACCACGAGACCTATGGAAGTTGCTTAACAACCAATTAGGCTTAAAACCTAAAACCATATGCCACAGCATAAACATCAAGACGGACGCCACTCTCATTTCTGACAAATGTGAAGTGGCTACCCATCTTAACAAAACCTTTACCACCATGGCCCATTCACTGGTTGAAAGACTGGTCGCCCCATCTGGGCGGTATGGTGTAAAATTTGTTAAGAAATTCTACAATAAACTGGGCGTCAGAAAAGACAGTTTTAAACTTGCCACAGTGACAACTGATGAAGTGTTTAAAAAACTGAGCGCCCTACCTCAACACAAGGCCACTGGCCTTGATAAAATTCCAGCTAGATTTCTCAGAGATTCAGCCGCCACCATTGCACCAATCATTACCCACATAATTAACCTTTCCATCGAACAGGGTCATGTCCCACAGGACTTCAAACTAGCAAAAGTAACCCCCCTGCATGAAAAAGGTAGCAAACTAGACCCTGGAAACTACCGTCCCGTTTCCATTCTTAGCTCCATATCCAAAGTCATGGAGAAAATAGTCTACGAACAGATAGCAAGATATCTCGATGAGAATAATCTGATTTACGAGTTCCAATCTGGATTCAGAAAATCTCATTCCACTGACACATGCCTTCTCTATTTGACTGACCAAATCAAACGCGAAGCGGATGACGGCAAATATAGCGGCATGGTCATGATGGACCTCCAGAAGGCATTTGACACCGTAAATCATTCTATTCTGATTGAGAAACTAAAAGCCATCGGTCTTGACAGCGCAGCAGTGAGTTGGATGCAATCTTACCTGGTGGGGAGGGAACAGGTGGTGGAGATTAACGGTACCCTGCCCCCCCCCCCTCCCAGTAAGCTGTGGTGTTCCTCAAGGTAGCATACTGGGACCTCTGTTCCTAATATACGTGAACGACATGGCATCTGCTTGTGACTGCAACCTGTTCCTGTTCGCGGATGACTCGGCTCTCCTAGTCTCGGGCAAGGACCACTTGCAGGTTGAAAAGACACTTAACTCTGAACTAAGTAAGATCTGCACATGGCTTAATGACAACAAATTATCAATTCACCTGGGAAAAACTGAGTCCATCCTCTTTGGATCAAATCATAACATCAAAAAAGTCGATAACTTCACAATCAAAGTGGGTGACAAGGTCATAACACGAAAAAACGAAATCTCTTACTTAGGATGTATCCTTGAAGCTAATCTTTCTAGTGAAAAGATGACTTCTAAAGTAATAAATAAAATCAACCAACGAACTCGTTTCCTACAGAGGATCGCCCCAATGGTCAATTTCAACACACTGAAACCATAGCTGGTGCAATAATCCAGCCCCTCTTTGACTACGGAGTCCACGTATGGTATCGTGACGCCCCACAAGCCCTGAAAACTAAACTCCAAACAGCCCAAAATAAACTAATTAGGGTCCTACTTCACCTTCCCTATCAGACTCACCTCACCGCTACTCACCAGTTAAGAGTGGGGTGGCTCAGAGTAGATGACAGAGTACAGCAACTTGCAATGGGCCTGGTGTACAAGATACACTACACCACTATGATACCCAAGTACCTGTCAAAATACTTTATAAACATTAAGGATGTCCATAATTACAACACCAGAGGCAGCGCCACAGATCACTTTCAACCCAGAGTCAAAACCAACAAAGGGTCAAACTCTTTTTTCTGCTATACCACCAAAATGTGGAAAGCCTTACCGAAGGTCATAAAGGCGTGTGGATCACTAGCATCCTTTAAAATTGCCCTGAAAAATCACTTACAGGCAGCAGCCGTTCGCAACTGGTAAAAAACTAACCTAGCCCAACCCTACCCTCCCCTGCCCCTTCTTTGTATATACTGTTTGTTTAGACTTACTGTTTTCTTTTTTGTTTTTCTTTAATATCTACTGACTGTGTTCTATTTGCCTGTCATTCAATGTTATATGAGATACTTCAATGGTTTCCAGTGGAAATAAGCTTAGTCTTTTCATGGATCTTCTTTTAGTAGACCTTGTACCAGTGAACTGTACCGTCATGAAACTGTACCTTTTCCTATGCAAACTTCTAATAAAGTCTTCAATCAATCAATCAATCAAACGCACCGCAGGGTTGCAAATAGGCATTGAGGCGACCGAGTGTTTCCCGGTGAATCTGTGCGCAACGGTGGGGGCTTGGGAGTGTGGGGGACACGAACCACTGACTATTGCTGATGATGGAGAGGTTATATAGCTTAGCTTTTATGTATTATGTTATGTAATGTAATCTTGCCGATTTAGTAAGAGACTCGTCGCCAATTGCAAGATATTTAAAAGTTATTTGGGGCCATGATGATATCCTTTCTTCCCACAACAAAGATTTATATTGTCTGTGTTATTGTTTACAACCACAATTATTCACGTGTGGCAAGATCGCGGTTCACTAATTTTTAGTAGGCTATAGACTCGAGGTGGGTGAAGCCTTTTCAGAAGTTAATTTAATGTTTTCCATTTAATGATTTTCCTTTATCCTCATCTAATCTTGCGCTAATGCACGCAACTGTTTTTGCCATGTTTTAAGGCCGTGTATGCTTTTCAGAAGTTAATTTAATGTTTTCCATTAAATGATTTCCTTTATCGTCATATTCCGCTAATGTAACTGTTTTCGCCAGGTTTTAAGGTCTTATTTTAGTTGTTTCTCATAAGCTCGCAACCCTCCTTGCCCATCGGCCCCCACCTTTGCGCACAGATTCACCGGGAAATACTCGGTCGCCTCAGTTGATTGACAAACAGGCTCAGTGTTGAATTCAGACACGCAATGTATTTGTTCATGTTTTCTGATTGGTTAGGTGAGCATGTTTTCATGAAAAGAACATGATAAATGTCTTTGCAACCACTGAAAACAGCTACTATTATTTTAATTCTGGTGAAAACCGGGACAATTTTGTAGTGAATGTTGAAAACCGGGACACATTAGTGTTTTAGAGATATTTGTCGGGACACTGGGACACGCAGCTTGAAAACGGGACTGTCCCGGGTAAGCCGGGACGTCTGGTCACCCTATAATAATATACACAGTTAAATGATTAACTACAATTGAATTAAAAGGAGAACAAAATATTCCAGTTTATGCTTAATGATAACACTTGGAGAAACTTAACTTGACTTGTTTGAATGTAAGTTATTGACATGAAAAGATTGAAAACTGGACTGAAATGTCATGGCCACAGCGTTGAAAATATATCTGTTCAGGAGGCACCGTTTGAAACTCTCACTCCCCAATGTATGTGATGTTATGCTTGAAATGGGGGTTAGCATCATATACCACTAGTTATGGTTTTAATTCAATAATCAGGGAAAGGGGGTACTCTACTCTACTCAAGACAAAAAAGATTGAGAAAACACTGGGTTAGGGTGTGTAACCCTATTGCTGAATGAAGGGACAACTCATTTGCATGTATTCCTTTTAGTATAAGTAGTGAGTAAATAAAGCCCCCAACAGTATTGTGTGAAAAGGTGTGGAAGGATTGTAATAATAAAGGTTTACCACAGGACAGCCATGAGTTATCCAAAGATTGTGATGATGATTTTGAGCAACCAACAACAAGCTCCCGTTGCTCCGAAGTTGGTAGTTTGACTCAATTCAATGACTCAAATTGACTCGTTTTTTAAAGTCACTCGATCAAAGCTCTACTTTCGCAGTCAAATTGCTCCCCCGAGCCTTTATTATTTCAACGTATTATAGTCTAAAGGATTTTAGTATAACCGCTGTTTGTTACTACACTTCCGCATGAAGCGACGTGCCTGGGTCACGTGACCAGAGAGAGAGAGAGAGAGAGAGAGAGAGAGAGAGAGAGAGAGAGAGAGAGAGAGAGAGAGAGAGAGAGACGGAGACTCCGGTATGTGACGTCATAATTCAGAAACAGAAATGAGAAAACATTTCATTCATAACTTTATTCAAATAGCTGTAGTAGTTCTATGATGTCATGACTTGATGTGTGATTGCATCATGTAGCTTTGTGGGAACTGAGAACTAGTTATGATTGAGTCTATAATAGTTATAATGTATAATATATTTTAATACATAATAAAAAGCATGTTTTTTTCCTCTCATAGAGGTAATTTATTGATTTACAAAAAAATCTAAATATAATTCAGACCTTAATATCTTTTTTTATACAAAAAAAGGTGTGTGTTTCCTTCTGAAGTTGAATTCTCAGTAGGCCTAAAAACAAATAAAAATGTGTTTTAATTTAATGTGATATTCTCTTTTTTCCCCTCTAATGGAAATATACATTTGTTCATTTTATTCAATGTTGCCCCCCACCCCCCACCCCCACCAAACAAAAATAAAAACATAACACATGAAATAAAACATAAGGATTAATGAACAGTGAGGATCTTACTGTCAGAATATACTGCATACTGCTTATCAGTCACATTCACATCATTCCACAACTTTTGATCTTCTTCATTGAGAAAGTTTGACAACTCTTGAAAGGCGTCTTCCTCCCCAGGCCAGCAAGCGGTGTAATTCTGATATATTTGAACATTACTTGAGGGTTACATCATGTCTCCATTCTGACATGTCTCCATTCTGACATGTCTCCATTCCGACATGTCTCCTTTCCGACACTAACCCTATCTCTAACCCTAACCCTAAACCTAACCTCTATGGAAGTGTTGCCACTCCGACAATAAGAAGTCAATGTTGGAGTGGCGACATGTCGGAATGGAGAGCGCCCCCCTTACAGGAGTAGTTCCAATTTCCAATACTTCTATTTTTACTCCACTACAATTATTTGAAATCTTTAGTTACTAGTTACTTTGCAGACACACATTATAATATTATAAAACATACATGAACCCCTTTAGGGCTGGAGGCGTAGTGTGGGGGAGTCAGTGGTAGAGAGGAACAGACGAGGGCTCTAAGGGTGGTACCCTCATGTTCTGCTTATTGTAAGGTGTCCCCCCCTAACTGAACCCTCGTGTTCTGCCTCAACGTTTGATTTAGAAGAAAGCTTCAACAAAGTGTACAACTAGGGTTTTGCCCTGTATGAATCTGCATGTGCATCGTCAGACCTTTTTTGCTTAAAGCCGTTGCCACAACCTGTACAGATGTTCTGTGTATGAATTCTCATGTGGCTCTTCAAAGTGGTAAAATGACTAAAGCTGCTGCCAAAAGCCCCCTTTCCACTGCAAGGTGGAACCAGAACTTTCAGGAACCTGAACCTATTTTTTTGGTTCTGTTTTTGTTTCCATTGCACACGGCCCGGTTTCAGACTAGGTTCCTGGAACCTTTTTTGGGTCCTGCTCCTGCAAGCCGAGTGTTAAACCAATCTGGGAACTAAATCTAAATCAATAGCTTTCTTCATAAATGTGTTCATAAAGGTGTCTACTATCACCTCTGAACTTTCTCAATCACAACTCCCTTCGGAAGCTTTGTAGGGAGCCAATGAAAGTTGGGGGTATCCCGAGGGCCTGGGATTAAAGGGGGGGGGGGGGATGGCCAATATGAGCGTATGAGGTGTGTAATTAGGGTATTTCGGGGCTGCTGAATCCATTCCAACCATTAGTTATCAGTAGAAATTACTCCTTGGCCATAAAATAGGCCACAAGACATATTGGCAATACAAAAATGGTTGGAGTAGGGTTTGAATTCATGGAAACTATTAAAGATCAGGCGGGTAAGCGTACATCGATTCATGACACACTCAAAAGGGTTTAAAACATAGGGACTAACAGGACACAGGTGAACTCGAATGACATGATTGGCTAAGCCTTAGCCAATTAGGCATATTTTATGACCAAGGAGTCATTTTAACTGAAAACTAATGGTTGGAATGGATTCAGCAGCCCAAAAATACCCCAACTACACACTCTGTAGTGGCTAAACAACAATAAAATCATAAGGGCCACTGAGAGCACCAGGATGAGCGAATCTTACACAGAGTGCAGGGAAGGAGTCCATTGTCCAGCCAGAAAGTGCATTGGTGTTTGTTTCGTTTATTTCAGCTCTGGATCATACAAAAGATGTCAAATTGTCTGCTCAAACATGTCCCTGACTGCTGGTAAAAAACCATGTACCCTCCCGGTGCTACTGAGACTGAAAATCTGGCTGCCTCTGTGTGCTCATTAGCTAAGTAACCCCTGCTGTGCTCCCCAATGAACTTGAACTCCACCCATGAACTTAACCTTAACTTAAATTAACTGAAATAATACATTTGTAACCAAATTAATTAAGCAAAACAAAATAACAAATAATAATCAAATAATATAGTAAATAAGTAGCAAAATACTGAATAGCTCCCACACACTCCATATGCTCATATTGGCAATTTATTTTATTTTATCCCCTTTAATCCCAGGCCCAGGTATCCCGATACCCCCAACTTTGATTGGCTCCCACAAAGTTTCCGAAGGGAGTTGTGATTTAGAAAGTTCAGAGGTGATAGTAGACACCTTTATGAACACATTTGTGAAGAAAGCTAATGATTTAGATTTAGTTACCAGATTGGTCTAACACTCGGCTATCTTTACCTTACTACTGAGGTAGAACTAAACTTGAGTTCTGGGAACCTATGGGCGGGGCCAGCAGCGCTGCTGCTCTTGTTTGGGACCTTCCCCGTTAGTTCTGGTTTTATGGAAACATAAGCAGAACTTGGTCCCGGAAGTTCTTGAAAGTTCTTGGTTCTGGAAAGTTCTGGTTCTAGTTCTGGGTCGGCCCTAAAGTGGAAATGGGGCTAAAAGGCTATTCCCCTGTATGAATCCTCATGTGTTGCTTCAGACTACCTTTTCGACTAAAGCCATTGCCACAAACTGTACAAGTAAAGGGTTTTTCCCCCGTATGAATTAGCATGTGTTGTTTCAGATGACTGTTTTTATTAAAGCTGTTACCACAAACTGTGCAGCTAAAGGGGTTTTCCTGTGTATGAATTAGCATGTGTTGTTTCAGATGGTTCTCTTGACTAAAGCTGTTACCACACAGTGTACAGCTAAATGGCTTTTCCCCTGTATGAACCCTCATGTGACGCTTCAGATGACTGTTTTTATTAAAGCTGCTACCACAAACTGTGCAGCTAAAGGGTTTTTCCCCTGTATGAATTAGCATGTGTTGCTTCAGAGTACCCTCTCGACTAAAGCTTTTACCACAAAGTGAACAGAGGAAGGGTTTTTCCCCTGTATGAATCTGCATGTGCTGCTTCAGAGTATCCTTTTGAATAAAGCTGCTGCCACAATCTGCACAGCTAAAGGGTTTTTCCCCTGTATGAATTAGCATGTGTTGCTTCAGATTACCCTCTTGACAAAAGCTGTTCCCACATAGTGTACAGCTAAAGGGTTTTTCCCCTGTATGAATCTTCATGTGCTTCTTCAGAATACTATTTTTACTAAAGCTGCTGTCACAAACTGTGCAGCTAAAGGGTTTTCCCCCTGTATGAAGTCTATGAACTCTCATGTGCTGCTTCAGAAGATATTTTCGATTAAAGCCGGTGCTGCAAAGTGTACATACAAAGGGATTTACCCCTCTATGAGTCTCCATGGACGGACACTGTTTTGATGATTTCACAGCGTGGAAAAGCTTATTGCTCATAGACGGTCTTTGTCCTTCCACGTGTTGTGTATCGTTTGATTTTTTGGTGTTTAAAATTGACCGGTCTTCCCTGGTCTCCTCCCAGTCATCACTGTCTTCAGTGTCAGATTCAGGACAGTGTGAAGAGAGGAGCTGAGCATCACTGGTTCCTGTTTCACAGTCATCTGCACCAGCTTGCATTTGTTTGTGTGTGTAGGAGGTGCTGGCTGGAGGGTCTGTTTCTCTGTTTTCATCAGTTTCATCACTTTTCACTGTTACTAATGTCAACATTGTCCCATCAGCCTCTAATGGGAAATGCTCTTGTGTTTGGAACAGCTCCTCCTGTTCCTCTTTGATGTGTGGAGGTTCTGGTTCTTTCTGGATCAGTCTGGAACCCTGCTCCTTCTGTTCTGGTGAAGACTCCTCTTTACAAAGAGGGACACCGTCTAGGAGGAGGAAAATGAAGCAATAAGCCACAAGAGAAGACGCTGCGCCTCATGTCTCACCACGCTTCTCAGCCGTTATAAAATACCAGGTAACCACATGCCTCGCGTGGCTTATTGCTTTTCTAAAACGGTTACAATATGTTAACATGAAAAATCATCGACATGTACCACTTAAAACTGTTCTATTTCACTAATAATTCACTACAAGGTCTGCAAGAAAGTTCCCAGCTACAAGAAAGTAGTTCCCAGCTGCAACACAGGTGCAGATAATCGGTGCACTGTGTGACACTGTGGAAAGAAACAACGCACCTGGGTTTGATATGAACTGATTCAAGGTGTGGGTTATAGTCTCATATACCACAGTAATTAAGAGAAACCAGCCAATCAGAATCAAGGAATGGAACTTGTGTGGTCCAATGCAGCTAAAAAGGACCTGCATAAACTACAAATAGCCCAGAATAAGGCAGCTCGTCTTGCTCTTAAGTGCAACATTAGATCCAATATACTATCTATTCATCAGAATCTGTCATGGCTGTTGGTGGAACAGAGACTAACTGCTAGTCTGGCTGTATTTTTTAGGAATATTTGTTTAAATAAAAAACCTAAATGCTTATATAAAAACATTCATTATACCAGCAATAGACACCAATATAATACCAGACATGTAGCGAAGGGTAGATTTACAGCACTTAAGCCGAGAACTAATGCAATGAAGAATACAGTCATGTACAGGGCAATGACTTTTTGGAACTCTCTACCAGTATGTATTACATCAATTAACAGTAAAAGGCATTTTAAGAACAGACTAAAGCAGTTTCTCATACATTCGGATTAATTGTAATTATGTATATAATATTCACTGTATACCATGTAACATTATCTGAATGCACTAACCGTGTTTTTATGCTGTAGAGTATTTTATTTGATTATATATTTTTCTGTGATATTTGTAAACATGATTTTATTTACTTTTTTGTATGTACATTATTTTCTGTGGACCCCAGGAAGAATAGCTGTTGCCAGGTGTAACAGCTAATGGGGATCCAAAATAAACATAAACATAAACATAAACATAAACTAGCCGTTTTAGAATGAATGATAGTTCAGTCAGGACACTCTTCTTCTGAGCACAAGCAAGCATTAGGATCATCATCGCTCTCACCTTTAGTGTCTGTTGTGCACGGCATACAAAGACCCTCTTCCTTTATGAGTGGTTTCACATCCCTGTCAGGTGATGGCTTTGAGGACACTGCCACAACACCTGGTTTTAACTCCACCTACAAAACATTAAATAAATACATAAATACATGTGGTACAGTCTCTTCTTGGAGGTAGCAGAGTTCTGTTCATCTTCTAACATCATTATAGCAATATGTATTTCCTTCACTGATTTGATCCAACTATAATTGTCCCTCTCCTTTTATCACTAATACCTCAAATCTATTGATCAAACAATTGATCTACAAGCTCTGGACACATGAAAATGTATCATCACTGTGTTGTTTCTCTAGGTTTCAATGTGGTGTAATAAGGTCTCAACCAACAGATATAATTTATAATCAAAGTACCTTTTTAGAAATATCCAATGGAACCATTTCATCCTTCACATCCAACAGTCCACTGTTAAACCTTACACGTGACAGAGGGACGAAACAGGCCTTCAACACTACCGCTGTTACGTTCACCTGTAAAATGACATGCAGAAAAGACAATTCATGAATATGTGGATTTTGGATAAATAAAAGGCTACATAACACAAAAGATGACCATGACCATGGTTTAATTGTTATATTTTAATAGTTATCTATTAAAAAGGGGGAGGGGTGGAAGCCCTCCATCAACACTAAGCTACTACATTAAATGTAAAAAACTATTTGAGACCAAAAACACAACAAACACCAAAGACAAATATAGTAGATAATAGATGGCAATAAAATGCAATAAAACAAACCTCAATCTTCCTCCTTTTGGGTTCCCTACAGGACTGCTCAACTTCCCCCGGTTGGTTCATCTGTAATGATGAATGGATTGGTATTAAAGGAGCGAGAAACCCCGCCTCTTTATTTGTTTTATCAGAATTCAGATTATGGAAAGAAATCTAAAATGTAGGCGTGGTTATCTGTTGTTGTGGGGGAGGGGGCGGGGTTGAGCGTGCATATCATTATACTCTAGCCACAAGTAAAGGGGAACACACACTGGACGCGGAGGCGGCGCGTCAAAACATACGGCCCCATTATTTTCAATGAACTAACCCACACCGGTGGCGTCAGACGCTCCCCACCGGGGAAATGGATGTGCTGTGTGGCAGCCTATGGTGGCACCGTGGCAGCGCGCCGCATCCAGTTGGGGTTACCATGCGGCACTTCATGTGCGTCGATACCGCGGCGCGACGCTGTGCAGCCGTTCGCGTCCAGTGTGTGCTCCGCTTAAGCTGTCCACAGTTGCTGTCTTCATTTCAGAAACAAAAAATAAAACAAGCCATTGTAGGTGTACAAATTATAAAGATTCCGCAACTCCATTGGATATTTACCGGTAAAAATGTGCAAGTATTTTACAAAAAAACAAGCTGTTTGGGATTTTATCCATGGTTTTAACTTCCTCCACCTGTGCTCTGTGTACCTTTTACCGCACATCGAGACAACCAGAGCGAAGGACTGTGGTAGCACAGTTGGCTATTTTCTGACTAAGTGTCAGAGTGTGTGTGTGTGTGTGTGTGTGTGTGTGTGTGTGTGTGTGTGTGTGTGTGTGTGTGTGTTTGTATGTGTGTGGCGACAGTGCGCACACACACGAGACACGACATTCACATGAATGGAAAATAGCCGATCTACAAGCTCACAACGCGAAAGTGGCGCTTTGTGAGCTTGTACAGTAGTTCGTCTATTTTCTACTTTTATGAGTACATTTTGAATTCCGGACGTTTTCTTGTAACAGGGTGTTTCTACATCGCAGTATTGATACTTCCAACATGTAACCAGTGTTTCCACTACTGAGTCGAACAGCCCTGCCCCACGGTCGGGGACAGCAGCAGCAGCTTATCCTCCATAACAGCGGTCTCTCACAGGCCACGGCATGTAAACACGGTGGTGATTCGGCTCGGAACGAGTCAACGACCATTGAAAATACTTATATCAAAAAACACCAAATATGAACAAACTATCCTAAAATCTAAAGAACTGTCTGACTTGTGAGAGAGAACCAGGAAACACAGACACCACAGTGTGGGCAGTCTGTTGACGGAGTCTCTGGCTCTGCTCTCTGGCTGCAAGTAGCCTACAGTGAAACCACGCCCCCCTGATATAAATCTATATAAAACAAACGTTAACTTTAATTAGCCATGTCACGCCGAACTAATGGAATGCAGTGAGCAAATATGTAATGAGTGGCGCCAAATATTTATTTTCTACCCAGAAACCAGAAGTACACAGAAATAGCTACAGAAAGAGGAGAAAGCTCTGAATCCACAAGCCTATGGCCAAACTGAACCATATCATTGCTCCCTCCCTATCACAAGTGACTCATTGATATAATATATATTTATAGAAAATGTGATTTTGGGTTTCATATCCCTTTAAACACAAGGTGGAGAATCTAATTTCTAATAAAGACAGTCTTCAAGGTTAGTAGTTTGTATCAAACAATACAACTCATTGACCATTACTATGGTAAAGTCTCAACCAGACAATTCCAGTGTGTTACCTTCTTGTTCAGTTGTTCCTCGAAGTCAAATCCTTGGAAATGGTTCACTGTCTTGTCTCTGAATTTGCAGAAAGCACAAACAACGTTATATGGTACTTATACGGTATACCGAGGAGGGTTTCTTTGCACTCTTAATTCAGCCAATCAGAGCAGAGCAAAGAAAGTGGGGGGAGCCAAGATGCTTCCAATAGTCCTGGGCTGACATGAACATTAATAGCCAGGGACCCAGTCACCCAGAATGTGAGATGACCTGTGATGTTATGCCGTTCTTTTTATTTCAGTTTTATCTATTAGTTTGGTCATTAACACAACTACTGCCTTTTAATCTGAAGGGATGCTTGGTGCCTTGGTGCCGCGCCGCTTTCTCCGTAGGCCGCCACTATTATTTTGAAGGGCCGGAAGGGGGTTGTTTTTGTTTTTTTGGATTATCACTTGACGGCAACGATTACGTCATCTAGTCACATGACAGTGTGGGCCCAGAAAAGAAACATGGCTGCGCCCAGCTGAGTGAATTTTGTACAGTAATCAGCCCACCCTTTGGCTCAAAATGTCTCTTTTTGAGTAAATGAAGTCTCTTTATGGGCCTCTCAATGGATTTACTATGGCGGAGCTTCACTTTGTCGCCAAAAAAGGTTATGGTCATCATTTGTCTATTCACTGTCCCATCGACTTCACTATAAAGGGGCTACATTTCGGCTACATTTCGGCCCCCACAAAACTGTGAAAAGTGATGAGTGTTTAGCCCAAGGAATGTTTCTCATGCAAAACAAGTGCCTTTTTCTTTTACTCTTTTCCTATGTATATAGTACAGTAGATGTGACAGTGAATATACAAATGGCCATAACTTTTTTTTCGCAATGTTTTCGGCAGACCAGGCCTCGCATTCTGTGGACCTTAATGACCAAACTAATAGATATTAAAACAGAAACAAAAAGTACGGCATGACATCACAGGTTCAACCCTATTCCTTGAGCTTTTGGGCTTGTGGCTCCCTGACTATAACATAGCACATCAACTATCTGGAGACATTTCAGTATGCAGTCTGTCATGCCTTGCACATTTGCACATTTGCTTGAAACCATTTAAATTGTGTTTAATGTCTAAATACAATCTTAACTTTTGTTAGAGCTTTAATAGTAACCATTGCTATAATGCTTGTTCAGTAACAGGGCAAGGAGTCTACCCAACTCTTGAATTAACATACAATATAGTTCCAAGTGGGTACACAATTTAACCCATTAATCACCATCAATTTGATCAATTGTCCCAGACTCCCAGTTACCAATGTTTTCTGTTTCATCACTTCCATTGTGCTTGTTTATCCTGTATCCTACACAGGGACGTGCTGGCCATTGGGAAAAGCGGGACAACTCCCGAACGGCCGGTTCATTCCCGGCCAGTCCAGGCCGGCCATTTGGAAAAAAATTAACTTTTTGCACAAAAGTAAAAATTAAACTGTTTGCACAAAAGTAGTGAAAACAGCAGATCTACAAGCACACAACGCCTCGCACCGCATTATAAAAATGATAAATACAAAACAAACGGTTTTGGACATACAAGGTTTCCACCCGACAACGACGAAATATGACTCATGTAATTGGCCCACTGGCTTGTCGCTTTGTCACAAATCTTTGAGTAGCAGCAGCGCCATAGAGCGATCTCTCTCTCTATAGCGCGCAATGAGGGCCTCTCCAACTCTTTTTCCCGGGCTGAATCAGGGGCCCAGCACGTCCCTGATCCTACATGGGTTCTGTCTCCTGATTGGTTATAGTCTGTTTGATACAGAGCTGGGGTAACACAGAGATCCCAGTTGATGAACAAACACTCAATGTAATTGATTACTATTGGAATATAGAGCTATTTAACACTCATTTTAGCAAAACATGTCCTTTCATGCCCTTTAAATACAGTGCTAGTTTACACAAATGTAAACATTCCTGGTTTCAGGGTTTGAAACTCTGTTTCTAATCAGTTAGAAGACACAGGTTTATGAATGTTTTCATGTTGAATGGTTTGGTGGATGCTGTGTCCCATTGTTAAAGGACTAAGGTGAGAATTGGTTAGTGTTTCTCAAATGGGGGACTTGTACCCCTAGGGGTACATGGAGGTACTGCAGAGGGTAGGTCCTACTCAAAATTGATTGATTGATTGATTGATTGAAGACTTTATTAGAAGTTTGCATAGAAAAAGGTACAGTTTCATGACGGTACAGTTCACTGGTACAAGGTCTACTAAAAGGAGATCCATGAAAAGACTAAGCTTATTTCCACAGGAAACCATTTAAGTATCTCATATAACATTGAATGACAGACGAATAGAACACAGTACTATGCAGTAGAATTGTAAAGAAAAGAAAAATGAGAGAACAAAAAAAAGAGTCTAAACAAACAGTAAGTATATACAAAGAAGGGGCAGGGGAGGGTAGGGTTGGGCTAGGTTAGTTTTTTTTAACTCACTTACTGCCAATTAAAAATGCCCTCGAGTGGCATTAGTGCCAGCCCTCTCCATAGACTTCCATGTAATTTGTAGTGCACAGATCATGCACACCCATGCACAGATCATGCACCATGTTTGTGCAGGCTGTTCACAGCTTTCAAACAAAAAAAAAAGATTGGAAATCCGTTCAGGCATTCTTGAGATAATAGCCATTATGTTTTACATGTTATGTAAACAAAGATGGCTGCCCTGTATAAAGATGGGGTTGTATGGGGGTGGAACATGCAAAATCGCGATTGAAATCATGTTTACTAGATTTAATGGGGTCCAAAAAGATTTAATTTTTTTTTTTTTTTTCTAAGTAAAAGTCGCCCAAAGTCGCTTGGCAGGGAAGCCCATAGTGAGAAAGTTGCTCTAAAAGTCGCCTGGCACTGTACAGTTGCGAACGGCTGCTGCCTGTAAGTGGTTTTTCAGGGCAAAAATGCCCCCCAAAAAGTCATGATAATAGTATACATAGTTAAATAATTAACAACAATTGAATTAGAAGGAGAACAAAGAACAAAGAAGAAAATATTTACTGTTATGTTTAATGATAATACACTTCGAGAAACTTATTGTGAGATGACAGTTGCTAACCCAAATGACATCATTGGTACCAGGCAACTGGGATGTGTTTGAATGTAAGTTATTGACATGAAAACTGGACTGAAATGTCATGGCCACAGTACTGAAAATATATCTGTTCAGGAGGCACCGTTTGAAACTCTAACTCCCCAATGTATGTGATGTTATGCTTGAAATGGGAGTTAGCATCATATACCACTAGTTATGGTTTTAATTCAATAATCAGGGAAAGGGGGTTAGCATCATATACCACTAGTTATGGTTTTAATTCAATAATCAGGGAAAGGGGGTTAGCATCATATACCACTAGTTATGGTTTTAATTCAATAATCAGGGAAAGGGGGTACTCTACTCTACTCAAGCCAAAACAGATTGAGAAAACACTGGGTTAGGGTGTGTAACCCTATTGCCGAATGAAGGGACAACTCATTTGCATTGATTGATTGATTGATTGAAGGCTTTATTAGAAGTTTGCATAGGAAAAAGTACAGATTCATGACGGTACAGTTCACTGGTACAAGGTCTACTAAAAGGAGATCCATGAAAAGACTAAGCTTATTTCAACAGGAAACCATTTAAGTATCTCATATAACATTGAATGACAGACAAATAGAACACAGTACTATGCAGTAGACATGTAAAGAAAAAAAGAAAGAAAAAGAAAACAGTAGGTCTATACAATCAGTAAGTACAGTATATACAATATATACAAGGAAGGGGCAGGTAACAGTAAGTCTAAACAATCAGTATGTACAGTATATACAAGGAAGGGGCAGGGAGGGTAGGGTTGGGCTAGGTTTTTACCAGTTGTGAACGGCTGCTGCCTGTAAGTGGTTTTTTAGGGCAATTTTAAAGGATGCTAGTGATCCACACTCCTTTATGGCCTTCGGTAAGGCATTCCACATTTTTGTGGTATAGCAGAAGAACGAGTTCGACCCTTTCTTTGAGTTGACTCTGGGTTGAACGTGATCTGTGGCACTGCCTCTGGTGTTGTAATTATGGACATCCTTAACGTTTATGAAGTATTTTGACAGGTACTTGGGTATCATAGTGGTGTAGTGTATCTTGTACACCAGTCCCATTGCAAGTTGCTGTACTCTGTCATCTACTCTGAGCCACCCCACTCTTAACTGGTGAGTAGCGGTGAGGTGAGTCTGATTGGGAAGGTTAAGCAGGACCCTAATTAGTTTATTTTGGGCTGTTTGGAGTTTAGTTTTTAGGGCTTGTGGGGCGTCACGATACCATACGTGGACTCCATAGTCAAAGAGGGGCTGGATTATTGCACCAGCTATGGTCTTCAGTGTGTTGAAGTTGACCATTGGGGCGATCCTCTGTAGGAAACGAGTTCGTTGGTTGATTTTTAGGGCCCGAGCACACACAGTGTGTGAGGACCCTATTGTATTTGCAAAGATTATTATTCTTCCGCCGAATGAATCGTGTTTTTGAGCCGCAAAACGTACTCCAAAAGTTGCGCAACTTTGCACACACATCACAAGTGGCGAAAAATTTCGTATTTAAAAATAATCAAAAGGGGGCGTGGCCTAATGGCTCAATAGCGCCCCCTACAAAACTTCGTGCCTCAAGCCCCACCATACGGTTTCACCTACACGTACGAAAATCGGTACACATCTGTATTGTGTCCGGACTCACAAAAAAGTCTCTCGGCGCCACGTCCGAAACCAAACAGGAAGTCAGCCATTTTGACTAATTAGTGGCGTTTTGGTGTATTTTTGGACGTTTTCACGTGTCGCACTTTAACGAACTCCTCCTAGGGGGTTAATCGGATCAACTTCAAGTTCGCTCGGCATACTCAAGACACCTTAACAATGAAAAGTTATCAAAATCGTGAGTTTTCGTAAAACGGCGTGCCCGTGGCGAAGGGTCAAACTTCCTTCACCAAACAGGAAGTGCCCCCTCTTCTGATTGGTCCATACTTGATTGTTCCTTTTTTTGGCTGTTACTCTTCAACCGTTTATCCTACAGAGTTGTGGCTGGTATCATATGACTTGATTAAGAGTCCTTAACCTTAATTGACGCTTCCTTCGCCAAACAGGAAGTGCCCTTCACCAAACAGGAAGTGCCTCTATAACTCATGAACCGTTTGTCGTACAGACTTGCGGCTGGTGTCATAATTTTTTTTTTCTCAAAATTTTTTTTTTCTCAAAAATTGTTTTTTCTCAAAAAAAAATTTTTTCTAAAAAATTTTTTTTTCTCAATTTTTTTTTCTCAATTTTTTTTTCTCAAAAATTTTTTTTCTCAATTTTTTTTACTCAAATTTTTTTTTTCTCAATTTTTTTTTTCTCAAAATTTTTTTTTTTCTTAAAACATTTTTTTTCTCAAAAATCTTTTTTCTCAAATTTTTTTTTTCTCAAATTTTTTTTTTCTCAAATTTTTTTTTTCTCAAAATTTCTTTTTTCTCAAAATTTTTTTTTCTCAAAATTTTTTTTCTCAAATTTTTTTTTTCTCAATTTTTTTTTTCTCAAGTTTTTTTTTCTCAAAAATCTTTTTTCTCAAATTTTTTTTTCTCAAATTTTTTTTTTCTCAAATTTTTTTCTCAATTTTTTTTTTCTCAACATTTTTTTTGAGAAAAACTTTAAACTATCGTTAAAGTGCGACCCGTGATAACGGCCAAAAATGCGCCAAAACGCCACTAATTAGTCGAAATGGTTGACTTCCTGTTTGGTTTCTGATTGCCTGCTGGCCTTGTGACGTGGGTAGAGCTGCGAGGGCCCGGTCATTGCTGCTTGCAGCTTTAATTTGTATTACTTTTGAAGTCATCTTTTCGCTGGAAAGATTAGCTTCAAGGATACATCCTAAGTAAGAGATTTCGTTTTTTCGTGTTATGACCTTGTCACCCACTTTGATTGTGAAGTTCTCTACCTTTTTGAGGTTATGATTTGATCCAAAGAGGATGGACTCGGTTTTGCCCAGGTGAATTGATAATTTGTTGTCGTTAAGCCATGTGCAGATCTTACTCAGTTCAGAGTTAAGTGTCTTTTCAACCTGCAAGTGGTCCTTGCCCGAGACTAGGAGAGCCGAGTCATCCGCGAACAGGAACAGGTTGCAGTCGCAAGCAGATGCCATGTCGTTCACGTATATTAGGAACAACAGAGGTCCCAGTATGCTACCTTGAGGAACTCCACAGCTTACTGGGAGGGGGGGGGGACAGGGTACCGTTAATCTCCACCACCTGTTCCCTCCCCACCAGGTAAGATTGCATCCAGCTCACTGCTGCGCTGTCAAGACCGATGGCTTTTAGTTTCTCAATCAGAATAGCATGATCCACGGTGTCAAATGCCTTCTGGAGGTCCATCATGACCATGCCACTATATTTGCCCTGATCCGCTTCGCGTTTGATTTGGTCAGTCAAATAGAGAAGGCATGTGTCAGTGGAATGGGATTTTCTGAATCCAGATTGGAACTCGTAAATCAGATTATTCTCATCGAGATATCTTGCAATCTGTTCGTAGACTATTTTCTCCATGACTTTGGATATGGAGCTAAGAATGGAAACGGGGCGGTAGTTTCCAGGGTCTAGTTTGCTACCTTTTTTGTGCAGGGGGGTTACTTTTGCTAGTTTGAAGTCCTGGGGGACATGACCCTGTTCGATGGAAAGGTTAATTATGTGGGTAATGATTGGAGCAATGGTGGCGGCTGAATCTCTGAGAAATCTAGCTGGGATTTTATCAAGGCCAGTGGCCTTGTGCTGAGGTAGGGCGCTCAATTTTTTAAACACTTCATCAGTTGTCACTGTGGAAAGTTTAAAGCTGTCTTTTTTGACGCCCAGTTTTTTGTAGAATTTTTTAACAAATTCTTCACCATACTGCCCAGATGGGGCGACCAGTCTTTCGACCAGTGAACGGGCTGTGGTGGTAAAGGTTTTGTTAAGATGGGTAGCCACTTCACCTTTGTCAGAAATGAGAGCGGCGTCCGTTTTGATGTTTATGTTGTGGCATATGGTTTTTGATTTTAAGCCTAATTGGTTGTTAAGCAACTTCCATAGGTCTCGTGGTTTGTTTTTGTATTCATCGATTTTGTCGTCGATGTAGTTTTTTTTGGCGGATCTAACTAGGGCGGTTGTCTGGTTTCTAAGTCTCTTGCATTGAGCAGTAAGATGCTCAACGTGAATTTTGAGGCCAGGGTTGAATTTTTTCCTGAGCTTTTTGCAGCACTTTCGTTTTTCATCGTATTTTTTGTCTCTGAGTTTAGCTGATTCTGCAATATCTGAGTTATACCATGGCTCTTGGCGGGCTTTAACCCTGGTGGTATTCAAGGGGGCCACGTCGTCTAGAGCATTGGTCAATTTGGTTTTAAAACCGCGCCATGCTTCTTCGACATCTGTACACTGCAGCTCTGGGGAAAAGTCTACACCCGCTAGTTTGAGATTAAAAGCCTCACTGGAGTAGTTCTTCAGGCTTCTAGCAACGACAGTTCTGTGGCCACTAGCCTTGGGTTTGTGTATTTTTCGGGTAGAGTAGATCATATAATGATCACTAAGACCGCATACAATAGCCCCGCTAGCGGTGACTTTGGACTTGTCAGTGGTTACGACGAGATCTATGAGGGTTTGAGAGTGCTCTGTCACCCTGGTGGGTACTGTGACAAGCTGAGTGAGGCTGTATTGATTGCATAACCCATCAAAGGACTTGAACATGGGTGCGTCTTTACGCAAAATGTCCACATTCCAGTCGCCCAAAATGTGATACTCAGTACCGTCCACCTTTGCTAAGCTCTCATCAAACAGCTCAAAGAAATCATTCTGATCAGGTGGTCTATAGACAGCGCATACTAGTGTAGCGTCACGGCCGGGAGGCGAACCCGGAGCCCCGATACGCCAGGTATGCACGCTGACCAGTCAGCCAAAGTGCCAGGCACGTTGGCGAGAGCCAACGCACATACCGTATAGCCTACAGTCGTCCCCTCTATCTGGAAGCGCGACCACGCGCGCCGGCCAGGATCTAAGATCGACTTTGAAACCGGGGGGTGCAAACACAACCAGGGGGGAACAGTCGTCGACTACTAGCCGGGCAGGCCTGCACCGCCGCCGGGGATGAATGCTTCCCCATCCCACCGCTGCCACCAATGTAGCGTCACGGCCGGGAGGCGAACCCGGAGCCCCGATACGCCAGGTATGCACGCTGACCAGTCAGCCAAAGTGCCAGGCACGTTGGCGAGAGCCAACGCACATACCGTATAGCCTACACTAGTATGTTTTTTGCATGTTCAAAGATTACCTCAATCCATACAGTTTCAAGAGAACTGTGGTGTAAGTCTGGACGGGGGATAAAATTGACATCATTATGTACATACATGCAAACTCCGCATGTATTCCTTTTAGTATAAGTAGTGAGTAAATAAAGCCCCCAACAGTATTGTGTGAAAAGGTGTGGAAGGATTGTAATAATAAAGGTTTACCAGAGGACAGCCATGAGTTATCCAAAGATTGTGATGATGATTTTGAGCAACCAACAACCTCCCGTTGCTCCGAAGTTGGTCGTTTGACTCAATTCAATGACTCAAATTGACTCGTTTTTTATAGTCACTCGATCAAAACTCTACTTTCGCAGTCAAATTGCTCCCCTGAGCCTTTATTATTTCAACGTATTATAGTCTAAAGGATTTTAGTATCACCGCTGTTTGTTTACATCTACACTTCCGCATGAAGCGACGTGCCTGGGTCACGTGACCAGAGAGAGAGAGAGAGAGAGAGAGAGAGAGAGAGAGAGAGAGAGAGAGAGAGAGAGACTCCGGTATGTGACGTCATGTTTCAGAAACAGAAATGAGAAAACATTTCATTCATAACTTTATTCAAATAGCTGTAGTAGTTCTATGATGTCATGACTTGATGTGTGATTGCATCATGGTTATGATTGAGTCTATAATAGTTATAATATATAATACAATTTTTATAAATAATAAAAAGGATGTTTTTGTTTTCTCTCACAGAGGTAATTTATTGATTTAAAAAATATCTAAATGTAATATCTTAATTTAATGTGATATTCTCTTTTTTCCCTCTAATGGAAATATACATTTGTTCATTTTATTCAATGTTGCCCCCCACCCCCCACACCCACCAAACAAAAATAAAAACACAACACATGAAATAAAACATAAGGATTAATGAACAGTGAGGAACTTACTGTGAGAATATACTGCATACTGCTTATCAGTCACATTCACATCATTCCACAACTTTTGATCTTCTTCATTGAGAAAGTTTGACAACTCTTGAAAGGTGTCTTCCTCCCCAGGCCAGCAAGCGGTGGAATTCTGAGATATTTGAACATTACTTGAGGGTTACATCATGTCTCCATTCCATGCCCCATGCATAAACTTTGGGAGCGCTAATCCCCCATTTGGACGGTCTCTCTGGAGTAGAAACGTATTTAGTCTTGGAGTGCAACCGTTCGATATAAAAAAGTCGAAATTAGGCTATCAATTGATTGAAAAAGTGTCAAACATTTGCCTTATGCAACATGGCCTACTTGTGCGCCAGCAGAGCGTGGCATAAGGCAGGGCAATAATGAAAAAGTCGACAAGTCGACTTCATTACACAAGTCGACTCCCACCAGAGAAAGTCAAAAGTCGAAGTTGAAGATATAATAATAATAATACTTTCTATTGTGAAAATAGCAGATATATTTTCACAATTTCCGCCTCCATATATGTGACAATTTGGACAATGTTTAATTTGTCATTTTAGAGGTGTTAAAAGGTCCTTAAATTGTCACTTTAGAAATGTGCAGATACCCTCTATACACTTAAACGTTATGTTGGTTTGTTTACTGTTGAGTGAGAAAACAATGTTGCACATTAAGTTAATCATCTGGGGACCCACCCAAAATAATTTGGGGATCGTGTGTGATGTGATGACGTCATCAAACGATAAAGTCGACTTCAACTCAACTTTTTACTGAGTCGAGTCGACATGCAAAAATCACAAGTCGTTAATGCCCTACCATAAGGTTTTGTTTTTTTTTTTTTTTTTTTTTTTTGCCCTACCATAAGGTGCGCTCACCACCGGCGATGCCAGTGACATCACACTGGCGGTGCCAGGGTGCCACATCACCACTGGCATCACCAGGAATGCTGGTCAGAAAAGCTGGTAGTAAATATATTTACTAAAGATTAGAACAATACCTTGCAAAAAATAAATACAAATTATTATAAGTATAATAATACAATGAATAATTGTGTCCTGGGCATGACGTTAAACTGCATCCGATGGTGGGGGCTTGGACCTAGGGGACAGAATGAGGGTACCCCAAACCACTATTACCTCCGGGCGGCCTCTGGCGAAGGCCGAGTACCTGACAGCTCCCCAAACCAGGGTTACGGTATGGGCAGGAGGGACTCATCAGCCATGGCAGGCAGCCCACCTAGGAGAAGGACACTCTGAAATAAAACCAGGACTGCGAGGCTTTGCGACCCACAGCCCTTAACCAGCATTGTAAAGCCCAACATGAAGAGTCAAGTCATTTCTAATCCTATACTTCCAGCGGCGGGAGTCCGCAGGAGCTTGGCAGCGGACTGTAGTGCTGGTCCTCCTCAGGGGGGACAACATGACGACTGGACCCCAAACCTGCAAGGGAGGGCTCAGTCTGAAAACAGCACACGGTCTAATGCAATTTTGCGTTGCAGAAAACCATTTATCATGGGAACCTTCAATGCATGTACGGTCAGAGAAGATGGGAGGTTGGAGGAACTCACACACTGTGTGGAGAGCAGAGGAGTGGAGATCCTAGGTGTCCAGGAACACAGAAGGGTGCACGAGGACATTAACATCAAATACCACAGGGTTGAGAGTTACACCTTCGTCACCTCCTCGGCATGGCGGAACGAAGCTCAGGCAGCAACCGGAGGTGTGGGGCTACTGTTGAGCCCTAGAGCACGCAAGGCGCTCCGGAAAACCCACCCCTTTTCAGAGCGGATCCTCATTGCAGAGTTTGGCGGCAACCCAGTAACAACCATCATGGCAGTGTATTCACCCACCAACGTGTCGTCAGTCGAGGATGCAGAGAAGTTTTACCGGGACCTAGCAACGGCAGTTCGTAGCGTCCCTGCTCACAACTTTCTTGCTATTCTGGGTGACTTTAATGCCAGACTCGGACAAAAGGACGCCCCCTATACATTCCACGAGGACACAAATCGGAATGGAACATACCTTGCTGCCCTACTCCTGGAGCAAGAACTACTGGCTGCAAACACCATGTTCAGGAAAAGAACAGGCAAAAGATGGACCTTCCAGGACCGACCTACTGGTATGAGGCGTCAATTAGACTACATACTCGTGAGGAGGAAATGGAGGAATTCCGTCCTGAACGCGGAACCCTACAACACCTTCAACTCTGTGGGTTCGGACCACCGGGTGGTATCCATGAGAGTGCGGCTGAGCCTTAGGGTCCCAAAACCGACCCCTAGGGTACGCTATGACTGGAGGGCATTCTCCGCAAACCAAGAACTGCAAGCCCGATATGCAGCAGAGTTCAGGGACCACGTTCACATCCAAGAGGTGAAGGAGGATCCAAGCGCAGGATACATCAAGGTCATGGAAGCACACGTCGCAGCAACAGCGAGGTGTGTACCGGTGGTGCAGAAGACCAGAGGCCCTGCAAGATCGAAGCACCCGGATGTCATATCAGCGCGTCAGAAAGTAGAGGAAGCACACCGTGTATCTGATCAAGACCCGTCCGCAGAACAACGCGAGACATTGAAAGAGGCCAAGCGACGTCTCTTCGCGGAATATGATAAAATCAAGGGAGAGGAGCTGATGCAAAAAGTCCACAGAGTGGAAGCTGCTCATGGTGAATACCAGTACAGCGAGTCATGGAAGGTGATCAATGAGATGTGTGGAAGGAAAAGACCTAAAGAGGGACAGGTGGCAGGAAACAGCCCAGAAGAGAGAGTGAACACCTGGTTCACTCACTTCAGGAACCTCCTCGGCACACACCAGACAGTGGAAGGTGCTGAGATGGAAGTACCTGTAGTCCTGGGTGATCTCAACATTGATGATGGCCCTTTTACATCACGGGAGTTTGCCGAGGCAAAAGCCTCCCTTAGGCAAGGGAAAAGTGCTGGACCTGACGGCATCCCCCCCGAGGTAATCAAGTACTGCAATCTTGATGACTTCATCTTGGAGATCTGTAACCAGGCACTAGTGGAGAACATCATGCCAGAAATATGGTCTCTCTCCCACATCATCCCGGTACCAAAATCCGGAGATCTCTCAAAACCGGACAATTACCGTGGTATCAGCCTGACCTGTATCATTGCGAAAACGTTCAACCGCATGATACTCAACAGGTTAAGGAGCGCAATTGATCCCCACCTCAGAGAAAACCAAAACGGATTCCGAGAGGGGAGAACCACCTTAGCCCAGATCCTTGCGTTGAGGAGGATCATTGAAGAGGTAAAGAGGAACAATCTATCTGCGGTGCTATGCTTCATCGATTTCAGGAAGGCCTTCGACATCCTTAAACCATAAGGATGTAAGCGCTGCCTGGTTTCATTCACAGTGGCTCCAAACCCTCATGCCTATACCTATATGCAATAGGCATAATTATGCATAGAATCAAAGGAACCAAAAGTTCCTTTGCTTGTGGTGAGGAGGACTGTGGCTTCTGTGGCTTGTCATACTGTGATGAGAATGAATCAGAGACAGCTCCAGGGAATAATCAGCAGGGGGGCCTTCAATGTTCCAAAGGGGGCACTTTATTTTTCAACAAACCCCTATCCTATATATAGCAAGACAGCGTTTTGTCCATTAATTTACACGTTTTCTCACTGAGAGGATTTTAATTTCCCGTGCTGCATGCACAACACATGAATAGACATCAAAATAAAACCAACTGGTGCAGTGCTAGTGTAGGCTATCTTTTATTATTGAATTTTCATTAAACTATTAATTATGTGAAGATATATATTTTATAATAATAATCACAAAGAACATAAAGAGAACACATAATTAACACATGTAAAACATCTTAAAATAATAGCGGGGTAGGGAAATACCCGTCGATCTGGACTGGGGGGCACAATGTCTAATCTGGGTGGGCATTGCCCCCCTATGCACCCCTGTGGAGCCGCCTATGGAATGAATGTTCCTCATGCACATTTCCAGACTTCAGAAAAAAGACAAAGCTTCTGCTTACTGCAAGGTGAACCACCCCCCCCCCCCCAACTGAACCCTCATGTTCTGCTTCAAATTTTGATTTAGACGAAAGCTTCAACAAAGTGTACAACTAGGGTTTTCCCCTGTATGAATCTGCATGTGCATCTTCAGACCCTTTTTCCTTAAAGCCGTTGCCACAACCTGTACAGATGTTCTGTGTATGAATTCTCATGTGGCTCTTCAAAGTGGTAAAATGACTAAAGCTGCTGCCAAAAGCCCCCTTTCCACTGCAAGGTGGAACCAGAACTTTCGGGAACCTGGACCTATTTCTTTTTTTTTTTGGTTCTGGTTTAGTTTCCATTGCACACGGCCCGGTTTCAGACAAGATTCCTGGAACCTTATTTCGGTCCTGCTCCTGAGGTAGAACTAAACTTGAGTTTAGTTCTAAAAGAGCAGCGCTGCTGCTCTTTTTGTTGGGACCTTCCCAGTTAGTTCTGGTTATATGGAAACATAAGCAGAACTTGGTCCCGGAACTTCACATGTTCTTGAAGGTTCTTGGTTCTGGAAAGTTCTGGGTCGACCCTACAGTGGAAATGGGGCTATACATAGTACAGCTAAAGGGCTATTCCCCTGGATGAATCCTCATGTGTCGCTCCAGACTACCTTTTCGACTAAAGCCATTGCCACAAACTGTACAAGTAAAGGGTTTTTCCCCTGTATGAATCCTCATGTGCATCTTCAGATTGAAATTGTTACTAAAGCTGCTGCCACAAACTGTGCAGCTAAAGGGTTTTTCCCCTGTATGAATTAGCATGTGTTGCTTCAAACTACCGTCTCGACTAAAGCATTTACCACAAAGTGAACACACAAAGGGTTTTCCCCCTGTATGAATCCTCATGTGCCGCTTCAGAATAGTATATGTACTAAAGCTGCTGCCACAAACTGTGCAGCTAAAGGGTTTTCCCCGAGTATGAATTAGCATGTGTTTTTTCAAACTACCCTCTTGACTAAAGCACTTACCACAAAGTGAACAGCTAAAGGATTTTTCCCCCGTATGAATCCTCATGTGCAGCTTCAGATTGAAATTTTTACTAAAGCTGCTGCCACAAACTGTGCAGCTAAAGGGTTTTTCCCCTGTATGAATTAACATGTGTCGTTTCAGATTACCCTCTCGACTAAAGCATTTACCACAAAGTGAACACACAAAGGGTTTTTCCCCTGTATGAATCCTCATGTGCCGCTTCAGAATACTATTTGTACTAAAGCTGCTGCCACAAACTGTGCAGCTAAAGGGTTTTTCCCCAGTATGAATTAGCATGTGTTGCTTCAGATTGCCCGTATGATTAAAGCCTTTGCCACAAACCGTGCAGCTAAAAGGTTTTTCCCCTGTATGAATTAGCATATGTTGCTTCAAACTACCCTCGAGACTAAAGCATTTACCACAAAGTGAACACACAAAGGGTTTTTCCCCTGTATGAATCCTCATGTGCCGCTTCAGAACAGTATATGTACTAAAGCTGCTGCCACAAAATGTGCAGCTAAAGGGTTTTCCCCGAGTATGAATTAGCATGTGTCGTTTCAAACAACCCTCTTGACTATAGCACTTACCACAAAGTGAACAGCTAAAGGATTTTTCCCCCGTATGAATCCTCATGTGCTTCTTCAGATTGGAATTTGAATTAAAGCTCCTGCCACAAACTGTGCAGCTAAAATGTTTTTCCCCTGTATGAATTAGCATGTGTTGTTTCAGACTACCCTCTTGCCTAAAGCAGTTGCCACAAACTGTACAGCTAAAAGGTTTTTCCCCTCTATGAATTAGCATGTGTTGTTTCAGATTACACTCTCGACTAAAGCATTTGCCACAAACTGTACAGCTAAAAGGTTTCTCCCCTGTATGATTTAGCATGTGTTGTTTCAGATGACCCTTTTGACTGAAGCCCTTGCCACAAACTGTACAGCTAAAAGGCTTTTCCCCTGTATGAATTAGCATGTGATGCTTAAGAATACTCTCTTGACTAAAGCTGTTACCACACAGTGTACAGCTATAGGGTTTTTCCCCTGTATGAATCCTCATGTGCTGCTTCAGAAAACAATTTCTACTAAAACTGCTGCCACAAACTGTACAGCTAAAAGGTTTCTCCCCTGTATGATTTAGCATGTGTTGTTTCAGATAACCCTTTTGACTAAAGCTACTGCCACAAACTGTGCAGCTAAAGGGTTTTTCCCCTGTATGAATTAGCATGTGTTGCTTCAGATTACCCTCTCGACTAAAGCTGTTCCCACATAGTGTACAGCTATAGGGTTTTTCCCCTGTATGAATCCTCATGTGCTTCTTCAGAATACTATTTTTACTAAAGCTGCTGTTACAAACTGTGCAGCCAAAGGGTTTTCCCCCTGTATGAAGTCTATGAACTCTCATGTGCTGCATCAGAAGATATTTCCGATTAAAGCCGGTGCTGCAAAGTGTACATACAAAGGGATTTACCCCTCTATGAGTCTCCGTGGACGGACACTGTTTTGATGATTTCACAGCGTGGAAAAGCTTATTGCTCATAGACGGTCTTTGTCCTTCCACGTGTTGTGTATCGTTTGATTTTTTGGTGTTTAAAATTGACCGGTCTTCCCTGGTCTCCTCCCACTCATCACTGTCTTCGGTATCAGATTCAGAACAGTGTGAAGAGAGGAGCTGAGCATCACTAGTTCCTTGTGATGTTTCAACGTCAGTTGCACCAGCTTGCATTTGTTTGTGTGTGTAGGAGGTGCTGGCTGGAGGGTCTGTTTCTCTGTTTTCATCAGTTTCATCACTTTTCACCGTTACTAATGTCAACATTGTCCCATCAGCCTCTAATGGGACATGCTCTTGTGTTTGGAACAGCTCCTCCTGTTCCTCTTTGATGTGTGGAGGTTCTGGTTCTTTCTGGATCAGTCTGGAACCCTGCTCCTTCTGTTCTGGTGAAGACTCCTCTTTACAAAGAGGGACACCGTCTAGGAGGAGGAAAATGAATGATAGTTCAGTCAGGATACTCTTGACCGCCAGGTCGCAGTTACTATCAAAACCTCCACCAGCTGTCAGTCTGTCAGTCAGTCACGTCACATGTCAAACTTTCCCCCTACTTATATCTCCGCCACTGTTGTCCCTATCCATGCCAAACTTTGCATACCCACTCCTTGGCTGCCAAACCACAACCTCCCCTCATTTCTCACATGGCCCTCTTCTAGCGCCACCATGAGGCCGATTCTTGCAAAACACATATTTGGACACTGCTCCTACAGATGTTGCCCTAAAATCACGCAAAGCAGTGTATAAAACATGACGGTCGCTTATCTCCCGATTAGGGAGTCTTACTGGTAGTTCAGTCAGGACACTCTTCTTCTGAGCGCAAGCAAGCATTAGGATCATCATCGCTCTCACCTTTAGTGTCTATTGTGCACGGCATACAAAGACCCTCTTCCTTTATGAGTGGTTTCACATCCCTGTCAGGTGATGGCTTTGAGGACACTGCCACAACAGCTGGTTTTAACTCCACCTACAAAAAATACATGAATCCATAAATACATGTGGTACAGTCTCTTCTTGGAGGTAGCAGAGTTCTGTTCATCTTCTAACATCATTATAGGCAACAGAACATGTATTTCCTTCACTGATTTGATCCAACTATTATTGTCCCTCTCCTTTTATCACCAATAACTCAAATCTATTGACCAAAACCAATTGATCTACAAGCTCTGGACAACACACTGCATCAACACTGTGTTGTTTTGCTAGGGTTCAATGTGGTGTAATAAGGCCTCAACCAACAGATATAATTTATAATCAAATTACCTTTTTAGAAATATCCAATGGAACCATTTCATCCTTCACATCCAACAGTCCACTGTTAAACCTTACACGTGACAGAGGGACGAAACAGGCCTTCAACACTACCGCTGTTACGTTCACCTGTAAAATGACATGCAGAAAATACACTTCATGAATATGTGAATTTTTGAAAAATAAAAGGCAATATAACACAAAAGATGATCATGACCATGGTTTAATTGTTATATTTTAGTAGTTATCTATTAAAAAGGGGGAGGGGTGGAAGCCCCCATCAACACTAAGCTACTACATTAAATGTAAAAACTATTTGTGACCAAAAACACAACAAACACCAAAGACAAAGATAATAGATAATAGATGTTAATAAAATGCAATAAAACAAACATAACAAACCTGATGCTCAATCTTCCTCCTTTTGGGTTCCCTACAGGACTGCTCAACTTCCCCCAGTCGGTTCATCTGTAATGATGAATGGCTTGGTATTAAAGGAGCGAGAAACATCGCCTCATTATTTGTTTCTTCAGAATTCAGATTATGAACAGAAATCTAAAATGTAGGCGTGGTTATCTGTTGTTGTGGGGGAGTGGGCGGAGTTGAGTGTGCATATATTATACTCTAGCCACAAGGAAGCTGTCCACAGTTGCTGTCTGCATTTCGGAAACAAAAAATAAAACAAGCCATTGCAGGAGTACAAATTATAAAGATTCCGCAACTCCATTATAAAGATTCCGCAACTCCATTGTATATTTACAGGTAAAATGTATTTTACCAAATAACAAGCTGTTTGGGATTTTGTCCATGGTTTTAACTTTCTCCACCTGTGCTCAGTAGACTGTTTACCGCATGTCGAGCTGTTTTATCCGCGGGGACAACCAGAACGAAGGACGGTGGTAGCGCAGTTGGTTATTTTCTGACTGTGTGTCAGTGTGTACAGTGTTTCACACACTGGGGGGGGGGGGGGTCAATTTGCTTCTGAGCTACAGACCCATAAGGGTGTATTTGGTTCATAACTATCCATCATTTAGCTGGGGACCCCCTGGAACTCCATCATGGACCCCTCGGGACCCCACTTTGAGAACCAATCCTCCACACGAGTGGTGTCAAAAGTACAGTATCAACATTGTAATGTAGACATACTGTGTTACAAGTAGAAGTCTGGAATTAAAAATGTACTTGAGTAAAATTACAAACGTATTGGTGTCAAAATATACTTAAATACTAAAAGTAAAAGTTATCAGTAAACATAACAGTTTTGTATAAACAGAATACTTTAAAAATAGCAGATCTACAAGCTCACAGCGTGTCGCTTTGTGAGCTTGTAGATCGGCTATTTTCAAATAGCCATGCATGTCATAAATGTAGTGGAGTAGAAGTAAAAGTATTGACAATTTGAAATACGCAAAAAGTAAAGTACCTAAAAACTGTACTTAATATTGAGTGCCTATCCCGAATTAGTTCGGGATATATTATCGTATCCCAGAGTGCCTATCCCGAACTAGTTCGGGATATAAAAAAAAAAAAAAAAAAAAAAACATTTCTTTTTTTTTGAAAGTTTTTTTTTTTAAATTTTTTTTGGACCCCATCAAATCTAGTGAACATGATTTCAATCGCGATTTTGCATGTTCCACCCCCATACAACCCCATCTAACATACAGGGCAGCCATGTTTGTTTACATAACATGTAAAACATAATGGCGATTATCTCAAGAATGCCTGAACGGATTTCCAATCGGATTTTTTTGTTTGAAAGCTGTGAACAAACTGCACAAATCCACTCCAATGCAATCCAGGATTGCATTGGATTTTTTAGATCTCATTCTTCTCTGTTTTTTCCCATGCATGAGGTGTGCAAGGTTTAATCATGGCTAAGTTGACGAAAATAAGGCTTCTAAAATGCTTGGTAGCCAATAGCTAACTTCAAGCTAACTTCATCCTCTTCCTGTACATGCACAAAGGAAAGTGTTCAGGCAAGTCATGGCTGCAGGGCTTCTGCATATACCAGC
This sequence comes from Nannobrachium achirus, assembly GCF_963921795.1. Classification (NCBI taxonomy): domain Eukaryota; kingdom Metazoa; phylum Chordata; class Actinopteri; order Myctophiformes; family Myctophidae; genus Nannobrachium; species Nannobrachium achirus. The sequence goes on along the minus strand of NC_137810.1, from coordinate 6,395,986 downwards.
ATATCTCTATGGGATTTTCTATGGCCACTGGGCGCCCTCTAGTGGTGAAAGGGGTGGCACTAAATGAGTTAAAGGTCCATGAAACACAAAATCACTTTTTCTATAAATATATTATATCAATGAGTCACTTGTAATGGGGGGCAATGATATGGTTCAATTTGCCCATAGGCTTGGGGATTCAGAGCTTTCTGCTGTCTCTGTAGCCATTTCTGTGTACTTCCAGTTTCTAGGTCGAAAAGAAATAATTCGCGCCACTCATTGAATATTAGCTCACACTATTGTGTAATGTGACGTAGGCATATCTAATTAATATTAAAGTTTGTTTAATATAGAGTTGTATCAAGGGGGGGCGTGGTTTCATTCTGCCCTCGTTGTGGCGTCTCGTTGTGTCGTTCAGAGCATAGACTGTATAGCTGTCGCAGTGGGGCACTTGTTGCTGTTTGGCGGTGTAAAAACAAAAGTATAAAGATTCGGCAACTCCATGTTCTATAACCAGTTAAAATGGGCAAGTATTTTACAAACAAGCTGTCTGAGCTTTTATCCATGGACAAAGTTTCTCCAGCTCTGGACTGTTTACCACGGAACCGAAGAAGAAGGGACGCTAAGCTATCGCCGATAGCTATTTTCTGTGTAGTGTGTGTGTGTGTTGTGTATTTTCAACGACCATTGAAAATACTAATATCACAAAACACCAAATATGAAGAAACTACCCTAAAATCTAAAGAACTGTCTGACTTGTGAGAGAGAACCAGGAAACACAGACACCACAGTGTGGGCGGTCTGTTGACGGGGTCTCTGGCTCTGCTCTCTGGCTGCAAGTAGCCTACAGTGAAACCACGCCCCCCTGATATAAATCTATATAAAACGTTAATATTGAATGCAGTGAGCAAATATGTAATGAGTGGCACCAAATATTTATTTTCTACCCAGGAACCAGAAGTACACAGAAATAGCTACAGAAAGAGGAGAAAGCTCTGAATCCACAAGCCTATGGGCAAACTGAACGACATCATTGCTCCCTATCACAATGACTCATTGATATAATATATATTTATAGAAAAAGGTGATTTTGGGTTTCATATCCCTTTAAACACAAGGCGGAGAATCTAATCTCTATGGTAAAGTTTCAACCAGACAATTCCAATGTGTTACCTTCTTGTTCAGTTGTTCCTCGAAGTCAAATCCTTGGAAATGGTTCACTGTCTTGTCTCTGAATTTGCAGAAAGCACAAAAACATTATATGGTACTTATACGGTATATCGAGGAGGGTTTCTTCACACTCTTAATTAGACCAATCAGAGCAGAGCAAAGAAAGTGGGGGGAGTTAAAATACTTCCAATGCTGGGCTGACATGAACATTAATAGCCAGGGACCCAGTCACCCAGAATGTGAGATGACCTGTGATGTTATGCCGTACTTTTTATTTCAGTTTTATCTATTACTTTGGTCATTAAGGTCCACAGAATGAGAGGCCTGCAGAAAACATCACCAAAAAAAGTTATGGACATTTGTACAGTATATTCACTGTCCCATCGACTTCACTATAAAGGGGCTACATTTCCGCTACATTTCGGCCCCCACAAAACTGTGAAAAGTGATGAGTCTTTAGCTCAAGGAATGTTTTTCACACAAAAAAAATGCTTGCAATGGATTCGGAATCATGAAGAACCCATAGTTTGATCCCTCACGTGGTACTTAAAGCAGATGTATTTATTTTTTCTTTTCCTATGTATATAGTAAAGTAGATGGGACTATGAATATACAAATGGCCATAACTTTTTTTCGCGATGTTTTCAGCAGAGCAGGACTTGCATTCTGTGGACCTTAATGACGAAACTGATAAATGAAACAGAAACAAAAAGTATGGCATGACATCACAGGTTCAACCCTATTCCTTGAGCTTTTGGGCTTGTGGCTCCCTGACTATAACATAGCACATCAACTATCTGGAGACATCTATCTTTTGTTAAACGGTTAAAGCCCTATAGGTATAATGCTTGTTCAGTAACAGGGCCAGGAGTCTCCCCAACTCTTGAATTAAATTAAAATATAGTTCCAAGTGGCTACACAATTTAACCCATTAAAACACATTGAATGCCCAGAATTATTCAACGTTTAATTTGCTGGTGCCCATGGCAACCCACCATTTTACCTACCTTCGAGGTACTGGAGAGAAAAGTAATCCGAGTAAATGTAATCCCAGCTGCTTGGATTAAGATTTTCGCGAAATTAACGGGACATGCATACATATAGCTTCCCACTGAGCACAAAACCTGATTTATACGTCTAGTCTATATCAAGACCTAATTTCACCGGTCTATTTTTGGTCTTTCTTTAGACCAATTCTAGCTGATCGAATTATATGCATTATTCCATACTTGTTGTTATAAACAACAAGTTGATTGTCAAATATTGGACTAAATACGTTTTAAGAGGTATATTAAAATAGTTTGTTTAGTTTTAGACGTCATTTGGCGTTTTCACTTCAATCATATCAACGTTTTGATGAAAACCATTTTTAGACCATAACGTATTTTACCATTTTTATCTTGTTGTTCTTTATCGGATTCTAACAGTATAGGTTGAAATGAGTGTATCTCCCGATTATACCTTAATAATGGCAGTTTGCACCCACTGAGCAGTTTGTTGTCTAAGACACGTTTAAAATACGTCTGATAGACCTTAGTCCTTTGAAAAAGCTAAGTGTTAAATAACGGCATTTCGCACTTATCCCGCGATGCTCGGCCCGTGTCAGTACCCTATAAAAAATAATTGTGATCCACACTCTCTATCAGAGATCAAATCAGACTTTACATATATTTGATGTGCAAACACACACACTCCCCAAACCATGCACTGCCCCCACCCTTATTCAATGAATATTGAATAATATATAATATAAAATCATTTTAATAGCTATCCATGAAGTTAGTTTGCTCTATCAACAAACAATAAATTGCACTAACATGAAACGAACAGCGGGGGGCAGTCAACTACTAATAGTGCGAGAACACATTTCAAGTCAGTTCAAGAGCAGTTGCCGTGGTCCATAAGAATCAATTGAGAAAAGCTTAGTACACCCTTTAGTCAGGTTTGTACAGCTCTCTCCCTGTCTATCATGCTGGAGTAATGTGAGATAGTGTCTCACTTTACCCCACAGCCACATTTAGCATTTAGGGGAAAAAGGACATTCTCTTATCAATTCAGGGTAATCTTCAGCTAGCATCTATCACATGGATTTATAAGTTGGTAGTTCATCAACATGTATGATATAAAATGTTCTCCCTGAGAATATATATGAGATACTTAAATGGTTTCCTGTGGAAGTAAGCTTAGTCTTTTCATGGATCACCTTTTAGTAGACCTGGAGGCTAACCTATCCAGTAGGGGTGTAACGATACATTTTAATAGCGATTCGATACATATCACGATACATGGACGATATTGGTTCATTCATGGTGATACGATACGATTCGATTCAATGATTTAAAATCGATATAGTAACTATTTAGCAAAGAAATTAAATCTGTGTGAAAGGTGTAGATAGTGCAGGTTTTTAAGGGAAACATGTATTATTATGGATATAAATAAGTAAACACAGTGATTATCTGGCAAATACATGGACATTGTATATTGACAAACCTGCACCTTGACATGAACACAGAGATTATACACATTCATTGATAGACCAGTGTAGCTATATGGAAAGGAAAAGTAATTAAACCCCTCCTTTTAAATTTCTCTTCTTAAAAATGCTAAATATCCACAAGTTTCCGCGGGAGTTTACTGGAGACTATCGGGGCCAAACTTCCGGGTTTAACAGCAGACATACAAGCTCACGTCGCGTCGCAGATGCAACCCATTGTGAGCTTGTAAATCGGCGGCGGAAGATCGGTGCAGACGTCTGCGCAATGCACTATGGGGCGTTGGAAACTCGTGGATAATGCACAATAGGTAGTATCGATACAATCGATTCTTTGCACTGCCGATTCGATACGATACAAAATAAAACGATACGATTCGATTTTAGCTGTTTTCATTTCGATATACTTCGATTTTTTAAGTTAAAAACTATATTTCGATACAGTTACTATATCGTTACACCCCTACTATCCAGTGAAAAAATTACCACCAAGGTAATCAATAAAGTCAACCAACGAATTCGCTTCTTGCAAAGGGTTGCCCCGCTGATCAATATTAAATCCCGAAAGACACTAGGAGGTGCTCTTATTGGGCCCCTCATTGATTACGGAGTCCTTGTCTGGTATCGCGACGCCCCAGCTGCCTTAAAGCTAAAGCTCCAAACAGCCCAAAACAAACTAATTAGGGTTGTGCTTGGTCTCCCTCCTCAGACCCACCTTACCGATCATCACCACGAAAGCGTGGGGTGGCTCAAAGTAGCTGACAGAGTACAGCATCTTCCAATGGGCCTGGTGTACAAGATACACTACACCTCCAAGATGCCCATGTACCTGACAAACTACTTCTTAAAGGTCAAGGATGTTCACGATCACAACACCAGAGGCAGCTCCACTAATCATCATCAACGCAGATTTAACACTAAACAAGGCTCTAACTCGTTCTCCTGCTACACCATCAACATGTGGAACGCCCTTCCACAAGCCTAAAGGAGAGCAAATCCCTATAGCCTCCTTCAAAATTGGTATGAAAAATCACCCTTAAGACAGCTGCTACCCGTGACTTGTAAATAGACTAAGCCCCCATGCTCCCCCCCCCCCCACCCCCCCCCCCCCCCCCCCCCCCCTTTTTTCTTTTTTTCTGCCCTTTGTATTTTATGTTATGCTTTTGAAACTGATATTATCCTAGATAAAGTACTATATTCTATCCGTCTGTCTTTCAATGTTATATGAGATACTTAAAGTGTGGTTCCTGTGGAAATAAGCCTCGGCTTTCTAGGATCTCCTTTTAGTTGACCGTGTACCAGTGATTTGTACTGTCATGAAACTGTACTTTTTTCAATTGCAAACTTCTAATAAATTCTTCAATCAATCAAAAACCTTGTACCAGTGAACTGTACCGTCATGAAACTGTACCTTTTTCCTATGCAAACTTCTAATAAAGTCTTCAATCAATCAATCAATCAATCAATGAATCAACATGCTTTGACACAACAGCTCATTATGTTGACAGTAAGAAAATGTACCTTTACATGCAAAAAAAAACATATTTTTGTGGGGAAAAAGCACGTTTTCCACAGCACTATCAGCCTTCTGCTTCATGGCAAGGGGGAAATTCAAGGGGCTTGACAATATAATTAATGGTCACATGACCGTTTACCGTGTCTCAGTTTACCCCGCTCTCCACTAGCCTCCTTTCGGAACCCTCACAGTGGAGTGAGGCGTAGGGCTGTCACGATATGAGATTTTACATGACGATTAATTGTCACTCAAATAATTGGCGATTAACGATTTAATTGTGTTTTTGTCGTTGATAATTAGATTTCTGTTTGGCTTATAGGCTTTGAAGTTGCATATGGCAGATATGACACATTACCTAAACACACAAATAAATACTGATATATTTGACACCTTACTACTTAAAAAATAACATTGATAGTGGAAATAGCCGATCTACAAGCTCACAACGCGTCGCGACGCGTTGTGAGCTTGTAGATCGGCTATTTCCACGATTTCGGACATTTTTCAACATTCACGATTATGACGATTATGACAAAATAATTGCGATATTAATGTCAAATAATCACGATTAGACGATTATGTAATAATTGTGACCGCCGGCGCCCTAGTGAGGGGTTCCGAAAGGAGTTAGCTCTCCACCTAAATAGCCCCAACAGTATTGTGTGAAAAGGTGTGGAAGGATTGAATTTAACTTTACCAGAGGACAGCCATGAGTTATCCAAAGATTAGCCAACAACCTCCCGTTGCTCCGAAAGTTGGGAGTTTGATTCAATTCAATGACTCTAATAGACACTCAAAGCTCTACTTTCGCAGTCAAATTGCTCCCCTGAGCCTGTTTAAAAGTATTATAAACTAAAGGTAGTTTAGTATCGCTGCTTGTTTACATCTACACTTCCGCATGAAGCAACTTGCCGGGGGTCGCGTGATTATGGATCCCACTGGGAAAGATGGATAACCACGCCCTGGACTCATTTTTGAAGCTTGTGATTGGCTGAACCGGACGTAGGGAGCGCTCCGTTGTAGTCCACTTGGACCGCGCGAGGCGCACCAAAACCCAATTATCATTGCGTTTATCGTGCGCTTGCATAAATAGAACGATTGCATTCACCACGGCTTTGTAACTCGCCCTGGCCCGCTCCTTCGCGTACATTGGCCCGCTCTTCGCGCACATCTGCAATGTCGTGGACAATAACTGAAAACGAGCGCTCTATGCCGTTTCCAACTTTCCATCCATCCATCTTTCCCAGTGGGATCTATAATCAGGCGCCTGGGTCACGTGACCAGAGAGCGAACGAGAGAGAGAGAGAGAGAGAGAGAGAGAGAGAGAGAGGGGGGGGGGGGGGGTAAGAGAGGCAGAGAGAGAGAGAGAGAGAGAGAGGAGAGAGAGAGAGAGGAGAGAGAGAAGAGAGAGAGACAGAGAGAGAGAGAGGAGAGAGAGAGAGAGAGAAGAGAGAGAGAGAGAGAGAGAGAGGAGGAATCCCTCCCAGGGAGACTCCGGATGTTGTGTGACGTCATGTTTCAGTTTCCTTCTTGAAACAGAAACAGAAATGAGAAAACATTTCATTCATAACTTTATTCAAATAGCTGTAGTAGTTCTATGATGTCATGACTTGATGTGTGATAATGTGATTGCATCATGTGGCTTTGTGGGAACTGGTTATTATTGGGCCTATAATATAGTTAGATAGTTATATCTTGATACTAGTGAATACAATATAAAACAATACTTAAAAAACATGTTTTCTTTCTCTCACAGATAGCAGAGGTAATTTATTGATTTACAAAATATATAAATATAATTCAGACCTTAATATTGTTTTGTAGGCTATACAAATGGGGTGTGTTTCCTTCCTGAAGTTGAATTCTCAATATATGTATAAACAATAAAATGTGTTTTAATGTAATGTGATATTCCCTCCCCCCCCCCCCCTAAACTCAAATGGAAATATACAGTATATTTGTTTATTTATGTGTTTATTTTCAATGTTGTCACCCTCACCCTCACCCTCACCCTCACCAAACAAACAGAAAAACATAATAACACATACAATTAAAATAAGGATTAATGAACACTGAGAATTGTTACCGTGTAGTTGTTGTTACCAGTCAGAATATACTGCATACTGCTTATCAGTTATATTCCACAACTTTTGCTCATCTTTATCTTTGTGCTATCAAAGAGCAGAGGAGAAAGTTGTACAACTCTTGAAAGGTGTCTTCCTCCCCATGCAGGCCAGCAAGCAGAGATGGAAAGTGGGGATTTCTCACTTTCACTCTGCCTCCCTCCTCCTTTCCCTCTCTCCTTTTCTGTTTGTCTGTCTCTCCCCTCCATCTTTCTATCTCTCCCTCCATCTCTTTCTCTCTGCTGTTTTCCGTTTCCCATCTGGTCAAAGTATAAGACCAGGTAACAGCAGCTCATAATGTCTCAAACTCTCTCAAACACAACAAGACACAGACACGTGCAGCACGCCAGAGCTACCATAGCATATACCACTTGACGGACTTGACCACTTGACCAATCAACCAATGGCAACCATGCACCGAGCGACAACTACTACTACTGGACTAATGGATCGACCAATCACAGCCATGTTTCTGCTGTTTGTCCTCTGTAGCGGCGGCTGCGGCGCCCTGGGCAGCGGCGCGGAACCGACAGGCCCACTGTGATTGGCTGACGCACGGCTACCGATCCACCTGAGCAACAGGTCTATGGCGCTGCTGGATCAGATGGTGAGTTTATTAGTTTATTATGTTCATTATGAGTTATTGTAGAGTTAATGGTGATGAGAGGTTTTTGCTGATGCAGTGATTCTCAAACTGTTTCTGAGCCAGTCTGACCACTCATATTGAGTGGCCAGGTGTGTGTTTCCAGGGAATGTTTATTTGCATTTGGAACAATGCTTGACATTACGGACCAATATCGCTATCAGAAGGAAAACACACTTTTCTATATTGTAAGATTATGACATGTCATCATAACACATTTTGGCTGCTTTATAATGCAAACAAATCTATAATTCATTGTACCTGTGGTTCTTAAAGTGTAGTCCAAGTACTCTCAGGGTTCCTTGAGCAGAGGGGTTCTAAATTGGCCCTAAATTGACCCTGTACAGACTGTAATTCTGTCCGTATACAATTGTATACAGGTCAATTTGTTTCCATTTGTATGCTGTCAGAGTTATGTCATGTTATGTGTATTTATTTGACGTGGACAAAACCATTACATTGCACGAACCAGGTGCATTGATTAAAGTGAATATAGCCACGAGTGCTAGTTTTCATCACCTGTCCACAGGAGGCTTTGATAAAACACTCGTCTAAAAACGCAACCAAGAACCCAATTTAAGTTTGAGAACCTACCACTACTACTACTACTACTACTACTACAGTACTATTGTTGTTGTAATGTGTACAATAGTGTTAATAACAGGCCTATTAACTGTGTTTCTACAGGGAGGAGAGATGACTGAGGATGGATGTCCTGTTCATTTCCCCGTTTCCTTCTACGAGAAGATGAGAACAGCTGAGGTATGTGTCTGTCTGTCTGTCTGTCTGTCTGTCTGTCTGTCTGTCTGTCTGTCTGTCTGTCTGTCTGTCTGTCTGTCAGTCAGGCATTTAAGTTAAGGCATAAGAGCTGGTATACTTGAGACAATCTAAATAGAGCCCATCATTTTTAGCAGTTGTCTAACTCTCTCTCTCTCTCTCTCTCTCTCTCTCTCTCTCTCTCTCTCTGCAGGTGGAGTCCAGGATAGGTTTCATCAGAGACAGTTGGCTCCTCATCTCTGGGCTCTACGACCACGGTGACCCGTCCTCCGTGGCTGCCTGGGACTCCAGCAAGATGGAGGAGTTCCTGGTCACCGTCCACAGACAGGTGGAGGAGCTGAGGGCCTGCGTGAGGAGAAAGCAGCCGTCAGACAGGAAGCTGAGACGATACTACAGGAAACTGCGCAAGAATGTTCTCCGCAACACGGTAAGACTAAGATTCCTATACTATTCACTCTGTACTTAGTCTGCTCTTTTTCTCCTCTACACAAAACCTCTAAGACGAAAATAGCCGATCTACATGCTGCCCTCAGCCAGTTTTATTATGTGTACTTATTTGTGTTGTGGAGTTTCAGGATTAGTATTAACAATAGTATGTCTGTGTACTTTCAGAGTTTTAACAGGGTGTTTTTGTGTACTTTCAGAGTTTTTACGGTGGTGTTTTGTGTACTTTCAGAGTTTTAACGGTGGTGTTTTTGTGTACTTTCAGGGTTACAGCAAAGCATCATGGGAGCTGATCAGGAAGGAGACTAAACATCATCTTCAACAACTCCATCTGCTGTTTGCTACGCTGTTACGACCTTAGGGTCATATTAGGCATTTGTTCAGTATGTTGCCCAATGTATATCTTTCCCCCTCAGTGTGTGTGTGCGCGTGTGTGTGAGACACTGCGAGTGGTACTGACACATTAACACACATGCACACGCACACACAATAGTCCATTATAACTGTGTGATCTGTTGATTTATTTTCTGTGAAAATATTTTGAACCGTAGAGTTCAAAGTTACAAAAAAAATATATATATATATATTTACATATCGGGATCAATGGTAGAGATATAGGGATCAACTGAACAGAAATATTTTCAATGTTTTTCTTTTTTATAAACTCTATTTTAAACAAAATAGATATATGTTATGGTCTTTTCAAAAAAGCAAAACAAAAAAATAAGTTTACATTTTAGGTCGCAACTCTCTCCTGTATGGGAGCTGGTTTATTTATGTATTTATTTGCTAGTGTTTATTTATTAATGTTCTATCTGTGAGAAAATGTTATAAAGTTCCTGTGGTTGGTTATTTATTTAAATTGTAATGGCTTATTACAGTTGTATGACCGTTTTTAAACTAGAAAATATGATGAACTGAATAAAATGTTTTCTTTTTCCTTGTTTTTACTTGTTACAATGATTCTGGGGTTATGATCCTAGATTACTATTTCCATGCATTTGATGTATTACCTCATGTTTTTACTAGCTTAAATTGTAAAAAAAAAAAAAAAAAAAAAAAGTAAACAGTTTTATTCATTCCACACAACTACTGACACACTGTCATGTGTAGAGATTCAGCAGTGGTTCTCGAACTTTCACATTTCAATCCCCCCTTAACTCTGATAAGTGGAACCAAATGGGCCCGGTCCATTTGTTACAGAGCAGTAAGGGTTCATTTGGAACCCTCCACAAGGAACCCTGGGGGTCCCTGGACCCCACTTTGAGAAGAACCTCTGTGTTATTATAGTGTTGTGAATTCTCTCATGCTGTCTAAATGGTGACCCCTGTTGGACAGGGCAGCCACTACAGTTGACCCTCAGTCACCTCTATTCTCAGTCCAAATTACGTTTTTTCTTTCCTGTATTTATTTTAATTTCCTTTTAGTATTTTTTAGTATTTTGTAATGTTTGGAGTAAGTTATTCAATCCAGCTGGTATTGTTTCAGCAGCTGGTTGATTGTTTGTTATTATTTCTTTTTTTTAAATATTATTATTGTTGATTGATGTGTCATTTGCACTGTAGAAACCAAGGTATGGACTGACAATAAAACTACAAAAACTGCAATAATTGTTGTCTTCGTCTGTTTAATTGCAGAATGCATAATAAGTACGGGTAGTAATAATAATAATACTGTCAGAACTACAGACTCACGCCCCATTTTGTTTTCAGTTTCCTTCTTAAAACAGAAACAGAAATTACAAGACATTTCATTCGTAACTTTATTCAAATATTGTAGATTTATGATGTCATGACTTTATTGAAATAGTGGTTGTGTGATTTCATCATGGCTTTGTGGGAACTATAGTTATTAGGCCTGTAATAGTTAATAGTGATATATTGATACTAGTGAATAAAAAGAGTAATACGTTGTTTATAATGATACAAAATAAATAGCTGTTTTATTCTATCACAAATACATTTATTGACTTAGGCCTACAAAATATCACATTATTATGCAGATCTTTCTTCATACAAATGGGGTGTTTCCTTCTGAAGTTGAATTCTCAATAAAAAAATATATATATTTGTCTTAATGTGATATTTCCTTTTTTCCCTAAACTCTAATAGAAAAATGTACGTATGTATATTAATATCAGGATTGTGTGTATAGCAATATGGCTGTTGTGTTGTCTTTTCTTGGTTTTAATTACTTTTATACCACCTATTATACTCATGCCTTTTATACATCTCCAGTATATATCAGTCTATATAATGTATTCACCAGCATAGCTGATCTACAAGCTCACAACAGGAGTATGTTGGGAACTTGCAGATTTAGCTGTTTTCACCAGATGTTCACCTAATCTCACAGAATGTTCACCTATTATGAAATGACCAGAATATGGAAGCTAGGGTTCATGTGGTTAAACCATATTCTATACTTTAAATAAATAGACTGAATTTCCCCCTTGGGATAATAAAGGTATCTATCTATCTATCTATCTTAAATTTACAATTTACAATATAGGCATTTAGCAGACGCTTTTAATCCAAAGCGACTAACCATAAGCAGGTAATACATCAAAATAATAAGCAAGATAAAATGATGTCAGTACATCAACAGCAACATTTAGGGAGTGAAAATATTCCCCTCCCCCAACGTAAACATGACTAGAAAGATGCAACAGGAAATTGCAAGTGTGGTTGCTGTTGACTCTAATGGGGAGCCAATCAGATGGGGCGAAAAGGATGACATCATGATGATATCGAGGTATTGTGACGTCTGATTGGGTGAAGGGTGAAAGCAGATGATGAGACAAAGACCAGAACTACAGTATAGTGTGGTTGCCCTGTGGGGAAACCACACTAAATGAACACAGATAACACTGTGTAATGTAATGTCAATGGTTTAACACAGGGGTCTTCAACAGGGAGTCCGGGACTCCTAGAGGGTCCTCAGAGTTACTACAGGGGGTCCTCCAAATCTTTGTGTGATAGAAACCTTTTTCTCCTTTTTTACATTAACCACTTAAATCCTAGTGTCCATATATTCTGAGAACTTTAGCCAAAAATAGCAGATCTACAAGCTCGCAAAGAGGTTTGGAGTAGAGGGGAAAAAGAGCAGACCAAGTACAGAGTGAAAGCTCAAGTTGATTAAGTATTGACAGTTCACGTGGTTATCTGAAAACACAAATCGCAATGAATACAAAATACTATTATGGAATCTATGAGAAGGTTGTGGGGGTCCCTGCTTCATCTCTCTCTCAACAAAGGGGTCCTTGGCCTGAAAACGTTGAAGACCCCTGGTTTAACATGCTGCTTATCACTATACATTTTGTGCTATCAAAGAGCAGAGAGAAAGTTGTACAACTCTTGAAAGGTATCTTCCTCCCCAGGCCAGCAAGCAGAGATGGAAAGTGGGGATTTCTCACTTTCACTCTGCAAGCCTCCTCCTTTCCCTCTCTCCTTTTCTTTCTGTCTGTCTGTCGGTCTGCAGTCTGTCCCTCCATCTTTCTGTCTCTCCCTCCATCTCTTTCTCTCTGCCTGTTTTCCGTTTCCCATCTGGTCAGAGTATAAGGCCAGGTAACAGCAGCTCATAATGTCTCAAACTCTCTCAAACCCAACAAGACACAGACACGTGCAGCACGCCAGAGCTACCATAGGTCTAGTACCAATACCTATACCAGAGCTACCATAGGCATAAACCACTTGACAGACTCGACCACTTGACCAATCAACCAATGGCAACCATGCACCGAGCGACTACTACTACAACTGGACTAATGGATCGACCAATCACAGCCATGTTTCTGCTGTTTGTCCTCTGTAGCGGCGGCTGCGGCGCCCTGGGCAGCGGTGCGGAGACGGCGGGCTCCTGTGATTGGCTGACGCACAGATTTGATCACCTGAGCAACGTGTCTATGGTGCTGCTGGATAAGATTGTGAGTTTATTAGTTTATTACGTTCATTATGAGTTATTGTGGAATAACTCGCTAACGCAGTGATTCTCTAACGTTTCGGGACGCGAGGCCGACTTGAGAATAGTGTTGATTTGCTATTAGCCAATCAGACCATTGTTTTCAAGTCTGAGAACTTTTATGTCACCTAAAGTAAACTTGTTTTAATTTAATAAAATCCAATGAGTTCAGTGTAAGTTTTTTGTAACCTTTTCTGATTGGACAATATAATGTCCAATCAGACAGGATTGGTCATGCTTCACTTGATGACATCACAATATCTAATATAAATAGTTCGTGGATTCCTCGTGATCCGTGTCACTGCAACCACACTTGCAATTTCCCAGAACTGCACCTTTCTAGTTGTTGTTGTTGTTGTTGTAATGTAATGTAATGTATAGAATAGTGTTAATAACAGGACTATTAACTGTTGTAATCCAGGGGCGTCAATTGGGTATGGCAGGGGTATGCAGCTGCCATACCCTGGGTCCAGGGGGGGAAAAAAAGTTACTTTTAAATATAAATCCACGAATGTCTCTTTGTCTATCTGTGCTGGTTATTATGTTGTTAAATTACAGTAAAATAACTACAAATGCAAAATTTAACAAAATGGTCACATTAACAAGGTATTATAATTGTATTCTCCACACTTGTATTCGTTTAGCTGCACTTGAACAACCGTTCCAGGCTGCCATATACAGCCCAAGAAACCGTAGAAACTGAGGAAAAAATTAAATGTACTTCTTAAAATAAATCATGCCTGTTGCTAAGGTATGGCAACATGACTGATGTCTTGCACGCGCGCGAAGTCATGTTGCCATACCTTAGCTTGTTCTGAACTGACGCCACTGTTGTAATGTATAGAATAATGTATTAACTATAGTATTAACTGTGTTTCCACAGGGAGGAGAGATGACTAAGGATGGATGTCCTGTTCATTTCCCCGTTAACTTCTACGAGAAGATGAGAACAGCTGAGGTATGTGTCTGTCTGTCTGTCTGTCTGTCTGTCTGTCTGTCTGTCTGTCTGTCTGTCTTTGAGAACCACTGCACTAGCGAACACTTGTAATTTATGTATAATAGTGTGGTTGCTATATGCAACACATTGTTGTTCTGGGTCCGAGAACCTTTATCTCATAGGAATAGACTATGTGACAACCAGGAATAGTCTGGTGACCCCCGAAGAGACGGGTGACAGCCGGAATGTAGACGGCACCCGGGAGCAGGTTGGGTTAGCACCCCAGCTTGTGTCTTCCGTGAGGAAGAAGCCCAACAAACCTACGGTTAGGCCTTTAGAAGCCGCAAGTGGAGCCTGCAGTACCACTGCGGCTCAAGAATCCAACACTCCTGAGTGAAATGTCTGGGGCTGGAGTCTGGCTGAATGCATAGGTTCTGAGTCGTAGGAGGGGCCCGGACAGGAGTCAATCCACAGAGCCAAATCCTGGGAACGCTCCCGTTTTAATCAATGAAGGGTGCTCCAATGCTGATGTTGCGCACGACGTCGGACGCCCCTGTTTTTGATGCCATCCCGATTCCGGCAAACGCAACGCTCCCAGTGGAGCCCTAGCCTTATTCTACTTGAACTCATAATGTTTAGCAGTTGTCTAACTCAGTGGTTCTTAGAGTGGAGTCCAGGGACTTTGTGGGTTCCTTTATGGGGGTCTGAATTGACCCTTGCAAGTCTGTAACCAAATGGACCCTATTGGTTCCATTTGAATACTGTCAGAGTTAAGGGGAGACCTTGATTTAAAAGTTTGAAGAACACTGGTCTAAGTTTCTCTCTCTCTCTCTCTCTCTCTGTGTTGTGTCTGTGTCTCGTCCTGTGCAGGTGGAGTCCAGGATAGGTTTCATCAGAGACAGTCTGGTCCTCATCTCTCGACTCTACGACCACGGTGACCCGTCCTCCGTGGCTGCCTGGGACTCCGGCAAGATGGAGGAGTTCCTGGAAATCGTCGACAGGCAGGCGGAGGAGCTGAAGACCTGCGTGTCACTGCAGAAACTAAACAGGAAACTGAGACGATACTACAGGAAACTGTACAAGAATGTTCTCCGCAACATGGTAAGCACCTGTGATACTGTAGGTCTATAGGCCATGCAGGGGCCAATTCTGATACCTTCACAAATTGGTACCACCCAAGGTGATCGTACGTTGTTTACATTTTTGTCTTCCTACATGTCTCTAGTTTACATTTTGGTATGATAACCCTTTCTGAGATCCAGCTTAATTGATGTTATCAGCCGCTAGAGTCGGTGTCCCATTAACTTTACTATACAGGGGAAAAAAAGCTAAAAAAATAATCTGCTTTAATTAGCATATGAGGGGTCAAACTAGGGGTTCTTCATGATTCTGAATCCATTGCACGAAAAACATTCCTTGGGCTAAAAACGGAGTTTCAGGGTTAGAAGTATTAACAATAGTATGTCTGTGTACTTTCAGGGTTACAGCAAAGCATCATGGGAGCTAATCAGGAAGGAGACTAAACATCATCTTCAACAACTGCATCTGCTGTTTGCTACGCTGACACATTAACACACACACACACACACACACACACACACACACACACACACACACACACACACACACACACACACACACACACACACACACACACACACACAATAGTCCATTATAACTGTGTGATCTCTGATCTGTTGATTTATTTTCTGTGAAAATATTTTGAGCCGTAGAGTTCATACAAAAAAAGATATATATATTTACATATCAGGATCAATGAGATATAGGGATCAACTGAAAAGAAATATTTTAAATGTTTTAATTTTTTTGTCAACTCTATTTTAAACAAATAGATATATGTTACGGTCTTTTCAAAAAAGCAAAAAGAGAAAAAAAAAACATTTTAGGTCGCAACTCTCTCCCGTATGGGAGCTGGTTTATTTATTTATGTATTTATTTATTTGCTAATGTTTATTTATTAATGTTCTATCTGTGAGAAAATGTTATAAAGTTCCTGTGGTTGGTTATTTATTTAAATTGTAATGGCATATTACAGTTGTATGACTTTTTTAAAACTGGAAAATCAGATGAACTGAATAAAATGTTTTCTTTTTCCTAGTTTTTACTTGTTACAATGATAGGTTCTTGGGTTATGATCCTAGATTACTGATGTATTACCTCATGTTTTACTAGCCTAAACTGTAAAAAACTAAAGTAAACAGCTTTTATTCATTCCACACAACTACTGACACACTGTCATGTGTAGAGATTCAGCAGTGGTTCTCAAACTTTTACATTTCAATCTCCCCATAACTCTCATAAGTGTGCAAATGGAACCAAATGGGCCCGGTCCATTTGTACACTCTCAGAGTTACAGAGCAGTAAGGGTTCATTTGGAACCCTCCACAAGGAACCCTGGGGGTCCCTGGACCCCACTTTGAGAAGAACCTCTGTGTTATTATAGTGTTGTGAATTCTCTCATGCTGTCTAAATGGCGACCCCTGTTGGACAGGGCAGCCACTACAGTTGACCCTCAGTCATCTATTCTAAAGGACCTCTCTATTCTCAGGCCAAATATGTTTTTTCTTTCCTGTATTTATTTTAATTTCCTTTTAGTCTTTTGTAATATTTGGAGTAAGTTATTCAATCCAGCTGGTATTGTTTCAGCAGCTGGTTGATTGTTTGTTATTATTATTTGTGTTGATTGATGTGTCATTTGCACTGTAGAAACCAATGTATGGACTGACAATAAAACTACAAAAACTGCAATAATTGTTGTCTTCGTCTGTTTAATTGCAGAATGGATAATAAGTACTAGTAATAATAATAATACTGTCAGAACTACAGACTCACTCCCCATTTTGTTTTCAGTTTCCTTCTTAAAACAGAAACAGAAATTACAAGACATTTCATTCGTAACTTTATTCAAATATTGTAGATTTATGATGTCATGACTTTATTGAAATAGTGGTTGTGTCTTGTGTGATTTCATCATGGCTTTGTGGGAACTAAAGTTATTAGGCCTGTAATAGTTAATAGTGATATATTGATACTAGTGAATAAAAAGATGAATAAGTTGTTTATAATGATACAAAATAAATAGCTTATGTTTTCTTCTATCACAAATACATTTATTGACTTAGGCCTACAAAATATGACATTATTATGCAGACCTTTTTTTATACAAATTAATTAAATTAATTGTCAATTGTATATTAATAATAATAATATATAAGTGTTGTCTTTTCTTGGTTTGAAATACTTTATTATACTCATGCCTTTTATACTGTACATCTCCAGTATATATCATTATATATGATGTATTCACCGGCATAGCTGATTTACAATGTAGGGTGTTAAAATGTTCCCTCCCCAAACATAAACATGACTAGAAAGATGCAATAGGAAATTGCAAGTGTGGTCGCTGTTGACTCTAAAGGGGAGCCAATCAGATAGGGCGAAAAGGATGACATCATGATGATATCGAGGTATTGTGACGTCTGATTGGGTGAAGGGTGAAAGCAGATGATGAGACAAAGACCAGAACTACAGTATAGTGTGGTTGCCCTGTGAGGAAACCACACTAAATGAACACAGATAACACTGTGTAATGTAATGTCAATGGTTTAACACAGGGGTCTTCAACAGGGGGTCCGGGACTCCTAGAGGGTCCTCAGAGTTACTACAGGGGGTCCTCCAAATCTTTGTGTGATAGAAACCTTTTTCTCCTTTTTTACATTAACCACTTAAATCCTAGTGTCCATATATTCTGAGAACTTTAGCCAAAAATAGCAGATCTACAAGCTCGCAAAGAGGTTTGGAGTAGAGGGGAAAAAGAGCAGACCAAGTACAGAGTGAAAGCTCAAGTTGATTAAGTATTGACAGTTCGCGTGGTTATCTGAAAACACAAATCGCCATGAATACAAAATACACTATATGGAATCTATGAGAAGGTTGTGGGGGTCCCTGCTTCATCTCTCTCTCAACAAAGGGGTCCTTGGCCTGAAAACGTTGAAGACACCTGGTTTAACATGCTGCTTATCACTATACATTTTGTGCTATCAAAGAGCAGGGAGAAAGTTGTACAACTCTTGAAAGGTGACTTCCTCCCCAGGCCAGCAAGCAGAGATGGAAAGTGGGGATTTCTCACTTTCACTCTGCAAGCCTCCTCCTTTCCCTCTCTCCTTTTCTGTCTGTCGGTCTGTCCCTCCATCTTTCTGTCTGTCCTCCATCTTTCTGTCTCTCCCTCCATCTCTTTCTCTCTGCCTGTTTTCCGTTTCCCATCTGGTCAGAGTATAAGGCCAGGTAACAGCAGCTCATAATGTCTCAAACTCTCTCGAACACAACAAGACACAGACACGTGCAGCACGCCAGAGCTACCATAGGTCTAGTACCAATACCTATACCAGAGCTACCATAGGTCTAGTACCAATACCTATACCAGAGCTATCATAGGCCTAAACCACTCCACCGACAGATCTGACCAATCAACCAATGGCAACCATGCACCGAGCGACTACTACTACTACTACTGGACTAATGGATCGACCAATCACAGCCATGTTTCTGCTGTTTGTCCTCTGTAGCGGCGGCTGCGGCGCCCTGGGCAGCGGTGCGGAGACGGCGGGCTCCTGTGATTGGCTGACGCACAGATTTGATCACCTGAGCAACGTGTCTATGGTGCTGCTGGATAAGATGGTGAGTTTATTATAGTTTATTACGTTCATTATGAGTTATTGTGGAATAACTCGCTAACGCAGTGATTCTCTAAAGTTTCGGGACGCGAGGCCGACTTGAGAATAGTGTTGATTTGCTATTAGCCAATCAGACCATTGTTCTCAAGTCTGAGAACTTTTATGTCACCTAAAGTAAACCTGTTTTAAATTAATAAAATCCAATGAGTTCAGTGGAAGTTTTTTGTAACCTTGACAGGATTGGTCATGCTTCACTTGATGACGTCACAATATCTAATATAAATAGTTCCCAGTGGATTCCTCGTGATCCGCGTCACTGCAACCACACTTGCAATTTCCCAGAACTGCACCTTTCTAGTTGTTGTTGTAATGTAATGTAATGCAATGTAATGTATAGAATAGTGTTAATAACAGGACTATTAACTATTGTAATACAGGGGCGTCAATTGGGTATGGCAAGGATATGCAGGGTATGGCAGGGGTATGCCATACCCTGTTACTTTTAATTATAAATCCCCGAATGTCTCTTTGTCTATCTGTGCTGGTTATTATGTTGTTAAATTACAGTAAAATAACTACAAATGCAACATTTTACAAAATGGTCACATTAACAAGGTATTATATTGTATTCTCCACACTTGTATTCGTTTAGCTGCACTTGAACAACCGTTCCAGGCTGCCATATCCAGCCCAAGAAACCGTAGAAACTGAGGAAAAAATTAAATGTACTTCTTAAAATAAATCATGCCTGTTGCTATGGTATGGCAACATGACTGGTGTCTTGCACGTGCACGAAGGCATGTTGCCATACATTAGCTTGTTCTGAACTGACGCCACTGTTGTAATGTATAGAATAATGTATTAACTAATAGTATTAACTGTGTTTCCACAGGGAGGAAAGATGACTGAGGATGAATGTCCTGTTCATTTCCCCGTTTCCTACTATGAGAAGATGAGAAAAGCTGAGGTATGTGTCTGTCTGTCTGTCTGTCTGTCTGTCTGTCTGTCTGTCTGTCTGTCTGTCTGTCTGTCTTTGAGAACCACTGCACTAGCGAACACTTGTAATTTATGTATATTAGTGTGGTTGCTATATGCAATACATTGTTGTTCTGGGTCCGAGAACCTTTATCTCATGGGAATAGACTATGTGACAACCAGGAATAGTCTGGTGTCCCCCGGAAAGACGGGTGACAGCCGGAATGTAGACGGCACCCGGGAGCAGGTTGGGTAAGCGCCCCAGCCTGTGTCTTCCGTGAGGAAGAAGCCCAACAAACCTACGGTTAGGCCTTTAGAAGGGCCATTCAAGCCGCAAGTGGAGCTTGCAGTACCACTGCGGCTCAAGAATCCACCACTCCTGAGTGAAATGACTGGGGCTGGAGTCTGCTGCAACACACAGGTTTTGAGACGTAGGAGGGGCCCGGACAGTAATCAATCACTCCACAGAGCAAAGTCCTGGGAACGCTTTTTTAATCAATGAAGGGTGATCCACTGTCGATGTTGCGCTCGACGTCGGACGCCCAAATTCGCCCTTGTTTTTGACGCTGTCCCTATTCCGGCAAACGCAACGCTCCCAGTGGAGCCCTAGCCTTATTCTACTTGAACTCATAATGTTTAGCAGTTGTCTAACTCAGTGGTTCTTAGAGTGGAGTCCAGGGACTCCACTCTAAATTGACCCTTGCAAGTCTGTAACCAAATGGACCCTATTGGTTCCATTTGAATACTGTCAGAGTTAAGGGGAGACCTTGATTTAAAAGTTTGAAGAACACTGGTCTAAGTTTCTCTCTCTCTCTCTGTGTTGTGTCTGTGTCTCGTCCTGTGCAGGTGGAGTCCAGGATAGGTTTCATCAGAGACAGTCTGGTCCTCATCTCTCGACTCTACGACCACGGTGACCCGTCCTCCGTGGCTGCCTGGGACTCCGGCAAGATGGAGGAGTTCCTGGAAATCGTCGACAGGCAGGCGGAGGAACTGAAGACCTGCGTGTCACTGCAGAAACTAAACAGGAAACTGAGACGATACTACAGGAAACTGTACAAGAATGTTCTCCGCAACATGGTAAGCACCTGTGATACTGTAGGTCTATAGGCCATGCAGGGGCCAATTCTGATACCTTCACAAATTGGTACCACCCAAGGTGATCGTACGTTGTTTACATTTTTGTCTTCCTACATGTCTCTAGTTTACATTTTGGTATGATAACCCTTTCTGAGATCCAGCTTAATTGATGTTATCAGCCGCTAGAGTCGGTGTCCCATTAACTTTACTATACAGGGGAAAAAAAGCTAAAAAAATAATCTGCTTTAATTAGCATATGAGGGGTCAAACTAGGGGTTCTTCATGATTCTGAATCCATTGCACGAAAAACATTCCTTGGGCTAAAAACTGAGTTTCAGGGTTAGAAGTATTAACAATAGTATGTCTGTGTACTTTCAGGGTTACAGCAAAGCATCATGGGAGCTAATCAGGAAGGAGACTAAACATCATCTTCAACAACTGCATCTGCTGTTTGCTACGCTGACACATTAACACACACACACACACACACACACACACACACACACACACACACACACACACACACACACACACACACACACACACACACACACACACACACACACACACACACACACACACACACACACACACACTCTCTCACACACACACACACACACACACACACACACACACACACACACACACACACACACACACACACACACACACACACACACACACACACACACACACACACACACACTAGTCCATTATAACTGTGATCTCTGATCTGTTGATTTATTTTCTGTGAAAATATTTTGAGCCGTAGAGTTCATACAAAAAAAGATATATATATTTACATATCAGGATCAATGGTAGAGATATAGGGATCAACTGAAAAGAAATATTTTAAATGTTTTAATTTTTTTGTCAACTCTATTTTAAACAAATAGATATATGTTACGGTCTTTTCAAAAAAGCAAAAAGAAAAAAAAAACATTTTAGGTCGCAACTCTCTCCCGTATGGGAACTGGTTTATTTATTTATGTATTTATTTATTTGCTAATGTTTATTTATTAATGTTCTATCTGTGAGAAAATGTTATAAAGTTCCTGTGGTTGGTTATTTATTTAAACTGTAATGGCATATTACAGTTGAATGACTTTTTTTAAACTGGAAAATAAGATGAACTGAATAAAATGTTTTCCTTTTCCTAGTTTCTACTTGTTACATTGATAGGTTATTGGGTTATGATCCTACATTACTTATGTATTACCTCATGTTTTACTAGCATAAACTGTAAAAAACTAAAGTAAACCGCTTTTATTCATTCCACACAACTACTGACACACTGTCATATGTTTAGATTCAGCAGCGGTTCTCAAACTTTTACATTTCAATCTCCCCATAACTCTGATAAGTCTGCAAATGGAACCAAATGGGCCCGGTCCATTTGTACACTCTCAGAGTTACAGAGCAGTAAGGGTCCATTTGTACACTCTCAGAGTTACAGATCTGTAAGGGTCCATTTGTACACTCTCAGAGTTACAGAGCTGTAAGGGTCCATTTGTACACTCTCAGAGTTACAGAGCAGTAAGGGTCCATTTGTACACTCTCAGAGTTACAGATCAGTAAGGGTCCATTTGGAACCTCCTCCACAAGGAACCCTGAGGGTCCCTGGACCCCACTTTGAGAAGAACCTCTGTGTTATATATATAGTGAATTCTCTCATGCTGTCTAAATGGCGACCCCTGTTGGACAGGGCAGCCACTACAGTTGACCCTCAGTCATCTATTCTAATGGACCTCTAGTCTATTCTCAGGCCAAATATGTTTTTTCTTTCCTGTATTTATTTTAATTTCCTTTTAGTCTTTTGTAATATTTGGAGTAAGTTATTCAATCCAGATGGTATTGTTTCAGCAGCTGGTTGATTGTTTGTTATTATTATTTGTGTTGATTGATGTGTCATTTGCACTGTAGAAACCAATGTATGGACTGACAATAAAACTACAAAAACTGCAATAATTGTTGTCTTCGTCTGTTTAATTGCAGAATGGATAATAAGTACTAGTAATAATAATAATACTGTCAGAACTACAGACTCACTCCCCATTTTGTTTTCAGTTTCCTTCTTGAAACAGAAACAGAAATTACAAGACATTTCATTTGTAACTTTATTCAAATATTGTAGATTTATGATGTCATGACTTTATTGAAATAGTGGTTGTGTCTTGTGTGATTTCATCATGGCTTCGTGGGAACTAAAGTTATTAGGCCTGTAATAGTTAATAGTGATATATTGATACTAGTGAATAAAAAGATGAATAAGTTGTTTATAATGATACAAAATAAATAGCTTATGTTTTCTTCTATCACAAATACATTTATTGACTTAGGCCTACAAAATATGACATTATTATGCAGACCTTTTTTATACAAATTAATTAAATTAATTGTCAATTGTATATTAATAATAATAATATATAAGTGTTGTCTTTTCTTGGTTTGAAATACTTTATTATACTCATGCCTTTTATACTGTACATCTCCAGTATATATCATTATATATAATGTATTCACCGGCATAGCTGATCTAGAAGCTCACAACAGGAGTATGTTGGGAACTTGCAGATTTTGCTGTTTTCACCAAATGTTCACCTATAATCTCACAGAATGTTCACCTATTATGACATGACCAGAATATGGAAGCTAGGGTTCATGTGGTTAAACCATATTCTATACTTTAAATTTACAATTTACAATTTACAATTTACAATATAGGCATTTAGCAGACACTTTTAATCCAAAGAGACTAACCATAAGCAGGTAATACATTAAAATAATAAGCAAGATAAAATGATGTCAGTACATCAACAGCAACATTTAGGGAGTGAAAATGTTCCCCTCCCCCAACGTAAACATGACTAGAAAGATGCAACAGGAAATTGCAAGTGTGGTCGCTGTTGACTCTAATGGGGAGCCAATCAGATAGGGCGAAAAGGATGACATCATGATGATATCGAGGTATTGTGACGTCTGATTGGGTGAAGGGTGAAAGCAGATGATGAGACAAAGACCAGAACTACAGTATAGTGTGGTTGCCCTGTGAGGAAACCACACTAAATGAACACAGATAACACTGTGTAATGTAATGTCAATGGTTTAACACAGGGGTCTTCAACAGGGGGTCCGGGACTCCTAGAGGGTCCTCAGAGTTACTACAGGGGGTCCTCCAAATCTTTGTGTGATAAAAACTTTTTTCTCCTTTTTTTATATTAACCACTTAAACACTAGTGTCCATATATTCTGAGAACTTTAGCCATAAATAGAAGATCTGTGAGCTTGTAGATCGGCTATTTTCGGCAAAGAAGTTTGTTGTAGAGGGGAAAAAGAGCAGACCAAGTACAGAGTGAAAGCTCAAGTTGATTAAGTATTGACAGTTCACGTGGTTATCTGAAAACACAAATCGCCATGAATACAAAATACACTATATGGAATCTATGAGAAGGTTGTGGGGGTCCCTGCTTCATCTCTCTCTCAACAAAGGGGTCCTTGGCCTGAAAACGTTGAAGACACCTGGTTTAACATGCTGCTTCTCAGTATACATTTTGTGCTATCAAAGAGCAGGGAGAAAGTTGTACAACTCTTGAAAGGTGACTTCCTCCCCAGGCCAGCAAGCAGAGATGGAAAGTGGGGATTTCTCACTTTCACTCTGCAAGCCTCCTCCTTTCCCTCTCTCCTTTTCTGTCTGTCGGTCTGTCCCTCCATCTTTCTGTCTGTCCTCCATCTTTCTGTCTCTCCCTCCATCTCTTTCTCTCTGCCTGTTTTCCGTTTCCCATCTGGTCAGAGTATAAGGCCAGGTAACAGCAGCTCATAATGTCTCAAACTCTCTCGAACACAACAAGACACAGACACGTGCAGCACGCCAGAGCTACCATAGGTCTAGTACCAATACCTATACCAGAGCTACCATAGGTCTAGTACCAATACCTATACCAGAGCTACCATAGGTCTAGTACCAATACCTATACCAGAGCTATCATAGGCCTAAACCACTCCACCGACAGATCTGACCAATCAACCAATGGCAACCATGCACCGAGCGACTACTACTACTACTACTGGACTAATGGATCGACCAATCACAGCCATGTTTCTGCTGTTTGTCCTCTGTAGCGGCGGCTGCGGCGCCCTGGGCAGCGGTGCGGAGACGGCGGGCTCCTGTGATTGGCTGACGCACAGATTTGATCACCTGAGCAACGTGTCTATGGTGCTGCTGGATAAGATGGTGAGTTTATTATAGTTTATTACGTTCATTATGAGTTATTGTGGAATAACTCGCTAACGCAGTGATTCTCTAAAGTTTCGGGACGCGAGGCCGACTTGAGAATAGTGTTGATTTGCTATTAGCCAATCAGACCATTGTTCTCAAGTCTGAGAACTTTTATGTCACCTAAAGTAAACTTGTTTTAATTTAATAAAATCCAATGTGTTCAGTGTAAGTTTTTTGTAACCTTTTCTGATTGGACAATATAATGTCCAATCAGACAGGATTGGTCATGCTTCACTTGATGACATCACAATATCTAATATAAATAGTTCGTGGATTCCTCGTGATCCGCGTCACTGCAACCACACTTGCAATTTCCCAGAACTAGTTGTTGTTGTAATGTAATGTAATGCAATGTAATGTATAGAATAGTGTTAATAACAGGACTATTAACTATTGTAATACAGGGGCGTCAATTGGGTATGGCAGGGATATGCAGGGTATGGCAGGGGTATGCCATACCCTGATACTTTTAATTATAAATCCCCGAATGTCTCTTTGTCTATCTGTGCTGGTTATTATGTTGTTAAATTACAGTAAAATAACTACAAATGCAACATTTTACAAAATGGTCACATTAACAAGGTATTATATTGTATTCTCCACACTTGTATTCGTTTAGCTGCACTTGAACAACCGTTCCAGGCTGCCATATCCAGCCCAAGAAACCGTAGAAACTGAGGAAAAAATTAAATGTACTTCTTAAAATAAATCATGCCTGTTGCTATGGTATGGCAACATGACTGGTGTCTTGCACGTGCGCGAAGGCATGTTGCCATACATTAGCTTGTTCTGAACTGACGCCACTGTTGTAATGTATAGAATAATGTATTAACTATAGTATTAACTGTGTTTCCACAGGGAGGAGAGATGACTAAGGATGGATGTCCTGTTCATTTCCCCGTTTCCTACTATGAGAAGATGAGAAAAGCTGAGGTATGTGTCTGTCTGTCTGTCTGTCTGTCTGTCTGTCTGTCTGTCTGTCTGTCTGTCTGTCTGTCTGTCTGTCTGTCTGTCTGTCTGTCTGTCTGTCTGTCTTTGAGAACCACTGCACTAGCGAACACTTGTAATTTATGTATATTAGTGTGGTTGCTATATGCAATACATTGTTGTTCTGGGTCCGAGAACCTTTATCTCATGGGAATAGACTATGTGACAACCAGGAATAGTCTGGTGTCCCCCGGAAAGACGGGTGACAGCCGGAATGTAGACGGCACCCGGGAGCAGGTTGGGTAAGCGCGCCAGCCTGTGTCTTCCGTGAGGAAGAAGCCCAACAAACCTACGGTTAGGCCTTTAGAAGGGCCATTCAAGCCGCAAGTGGAGCCTGCAGTACCACTGCGGCTCAAGAATCCACCACTCCTGAGTGAAATGACTGGGGCTGGAGTCTGCTGCAACACACAGGTTTTGAGACGTAGGAGGGGCCCGGACAGTAATCAATCAATCCACAGAGCAAAGTCCTGGGAACGCTTTTTTAATCAATGAAGGGTGATCCACTGTCGATGTTGCGCTCGACGTCGGACGCCCAAATTCGCCCTTGTTTTTGACGCTGTCCCTATTCCGGCAAACGCAACGCTCCCAGTGGAGCCCTAGCCTTATTCTACTTGAACTCATAATGTTTAGCAGTTGTCTAACTCAGTGGTTTTTAGAGTGGAGTCCAGGGACTCCACTCTAAATTGACCCTTGCAAGTCTGTAACCAAATGGACCCTATTGGTTCCATTTGAATACTGTCAGAGTTAAGGGGAGACCTTGATTTAAAAGTTTGAAGAACACTGGTCTAAGTTTCTCTCTCTCTCTCTGTGTTGTGTCTGTGTCTCGTCCTGTGCAGGTGGAGTCCAGGATAGGTTTCATCAGAGACAGTCTGGTCCTCATCTCTCGACTCTACGACCACGGTGACCCGTCCTCCGTGGCTGCCTGGGACTCCGGCAAGATGGAGGAGTTCCTGGAAATCGTCGACAGGCAGGCGGAGGAACTGAAGACCTGCGTGTCACTGCAGAAACTAAACAGGAAACTGAGACGATACTAC